>NW_022111321.1:7257537-7276433 GCF_000313985.2 Echinops telfairi | reverse complement strand
AACCCAATGTCTCACCTGTCTTGTCAATCAAATTCCTGAGGATTTCTCTCATTTTTGCAGAATGTTTAATCTACCAAACATGACACCCTTTTCTAGTTATTGATCTTTCTTGAGGGCATGTTCAAAGTGAGTAACAGAAGTCTGGGCAGTTTTGCTCCTATAATCTATTCTGAGTGAACTCATCAGGACTTGCATTTATTTTTCTTCTGACATTCCATAATACGTCAATATCCTTCACCATGAATGACCCAGTTCAAGTGTGTCAATTCTCCATTGACATACTATTTTTATTGTCCAGCTTTTGCATGCTTATGAGGCCATTGATTGGATCAGAGCCACCATAAACTCAAAGTAGCATCTTTGCTTCTTAATACTTTAGAAAGCATTTTGATGCAGATTTTCTCGACTGCTGCTTCCATGGCCATTGATCATTCATATCCAAGTAAAATGAAATTCTTAAAAACTTCCATTTCTTCACTGTTACCATGGTGATGCTGATCGCTCTAATTATGAAGATTTCCATTTCTTTATTTTCAAGTGCAATTGAGGTCTCAATGGTATAGTCATTAGGTGTTGGGCTACCCACTAACCACTTGGAGAGAGAAAAACGAGGCTTTCTACTCCAGTCAAACATTACACTTTTAGAAACCCACAGGGGTAGTTCTGTTCTGTCCTGTAGGATTTACAGTGTTGAAAAATTTCACCTGACCCAACCCATGGTGTTTTCAATGGCCTCATGAGCATGTGCAAGTTGAACAACAATGAATATGGAAGACTGAAGAAGAATCAATGCATTCAAATTGTGGTGCTGGCAAAGAACATTGAAAGTACCATGGAATGTCCAGAGGACACACACATTTGTCTGTACAAAGTGCAGTTTGGATGCTCCTTAGAAACAAGGATTGGGAGACATCATCTCAAGTACTTTGGACATCTGAGGAGAGACTCATCCCTGGGAAAGTAATTTAGGAACAAACATTCTTCCTCATGCCATTATTTTATGTATTATCCACCTCCCACAAAAGAACAAAGTTAAAGGAAAAGGGAAGAATCACTAGTCCACTTGTTAACACACAATTTGTCCCCTGTGTACAGGTGTAGGCTGGCATCCTGTGTCCGCTCTAACTAATGATCCCAAAGTATGTAACTTCAGGATTGGAGGAAGATTCTTTGAGCAAGCTAAAATGGCAGATCTGAAAATCCTGCTTCCCAAAAGAAAGACAACTTGATTGGAGTGGATTATCTTCCTTTTGGCACAAATTTAAGAACAATTAATTAAAAAAATCAGTACCTAAAGTTTAACTGTACTCTAATGTGATTTGTGAATTACAAATCCACTCAGTGGCTAATTTTTAGTAGAGTTTCCATGCTTATGTTTTTTTAAAAATTATCTTATTGGGGGGTCATTCAATTCTCATCACAATCCATGCATACATCCATTGTGTCAAGCACATATGTACATTCGCTGCCCTCATCATTCTCAAAACATTTGCCCTCCACTTCAGCCCTTAATATCAGTTGCTCATTTCCCCCTCCCTCCCCGCTCCCTCCCTCATGAACCCTTGATAATTCACAACTTATTATAGTTTTGTCATAAGTTACACTGTCCGATGTCTACACCCGCTCTCTTCTCTGCTGTCCCTCCCCCAGGGAAGAGACAATACTTAGATTCTTGTAATCGGTTCCCCCTTTCCACCCCACATTCCCTTCACCCTCAGGGCCTCGCCCCTTTCACCACTGGTCCTGAAGGAGTCATGGGTTTGTAAGGAATACATTGACAGCAAGGACTACTGCATCATTTAAAATATAGCCATCATTCTTCCAGCAAAACTGAAAACATCTGATGGCAATCCTCTTTTTTTCTTTTAAAAAATAAGTTAAACGCAGATTGTTTATTTTTCATCGGAATTTTTTTAAAATTTCCAAAAGTGGAATATAAAAGTAAATTTTATGAGATCTTTAAAAATCAAATATGAGCTATTGAAGTTGTCAATTATTAATTATTTATAATACTTTAAATCTCCTTATACGATATTAAATTATTCATTCCATCTAACTTGCAAACTGAATCTTGATTTCCTAGAGGATGTTGCACTAGTGTTTACCTGTACAGAGATTTTTTTTATCAGACAGTCATTGTGTGCAACGACATGTATCATTTACCTTCATACTGATAGATACAAAAGACATGCCCTTACTGTTTTCTTTGCAACAAAAGAAGGGGTAGACACTGGAAGAAGTATAAATATTATGTGTTCAAAACACAATGAAGAATTAAAACCAGTTAATAATTCTTTTTCATTTCGTTCAAGAGTCTCATCTTATGTTAAATATTACAAAAGATCCCAATAAACAGAAATAATTAACTTGGACAGGTGAATGCCTGTCCAGGAATATTGTCCACTAGATCCATGTATAATGTTGTTTGTATCCATATGTACAGAATGATCACTAGTCGTAAGATTTTAAGTGCCAGATTTGCATAAGCTGGAAAGGAGTATCATCATGAGTCCAAATTTCAAATATCTGTTCCTTTCTTTCCAAATTACACAATTGGATTTGCATGAAGTTATTCAACATTGGTAAAACTGGGCTTGTCAAAATTACATTATGTATGATATTCATTAATATACAAAGCATGGAGTGATTGTGAAACTAGATGTAGGGTACATGGATACTTTCTTTACTTTTTTGGCAACTTCTCTTCTAATGTGTTCAGCTAGGTTCACTAGAGAAACAAATTCACTGACACTCTTCTATGTATAAGAAATAGTTTCATATCAAGAAAAGAATCCCGTTTAGTTCAACTCAAATCCGTCAGTCTGGTACTAGTCCATAAGTCGTTCTTCAGACTCACAGAGCCATATGCAATTATGCAGAGTGTGGGAAGATCACAGACCAGCGGGTGCAGGGTCCTATGCACCCCAAATCTGTGGAAACAGGGCAGGTCTCAGGCAGCTCGCAGGGTCAGTGACAGAAAGGTGAAGGGGCAGAAAGAGAGCAGTTCCCACTGTCTCACACTCACCCCATCAGGGAGTCATCGGACTGACTTGTTTGACAGGTCTGACTCCGCTCCTAGCCAAGACTGTCTATGACAGAAAATCATCTAACTAGCACATATAGGTTTATGATTATATAACACACACAAGTATGTGTACACATAATTAGTCTTGACTTAACCAAACTCTAGCCTTTCCTCAATGTGCTTTCCTATTTCACCTTTACCTACAATATCTACTTTCTAATCTCTGTACATGACCATTCTACACTTTCTCAAGTTCAACACACTTATGCTGGAGTAGCACATTACTTGATCCCTCCAACTGAATGTATTTTCAGTCTAATATACTTTGTTTGCAACCTTCATTATATCTTTTATATCCAGATAATACAATTATATTCTGGGCTGAATAATATATATAAATTGTATCATATTATGTTAATTAATCAGCAGCATGCTATTAGTCACTGTTCACTAATACTGCTGTAATAAAACACTGCAAACAAGAATGCACTGCTCAACAATAAACTGCAAAGCATTATTCACATAATCATTCAGATATTAAATACAATTATTCACATTGTTTGGACCACTACTTTGTGCCAGGACTGAGCTAAGCAAATATAAAAAATAAGAGTAAGTGAAGATAGCAATTCCTTATTTTCAGATGTTCTCACTCCTGAGGGGTGGGACTTTTCTTAAGATAAAGAAAAGACATTCAAACCATAGTCAAGAGAGGAAAATTAAATATGTGCATGAAAAGAGTTTAAAAATGAGTTCTAAGAGAGATGGGTTTGTGACCTTAAATGTTCGTGTATTATCTTGTTAAAAACTGTCTCTTACACAGCTTTTACCATAAGCTGGAATAAAGTTGTTCATCCTCCCCCTTTAGAAATAAAACAAATAAGACCTAATCGCCTTGCACTCCTATCAGCAAGGTACATGCAACAGAGGAGCTTAATAAACTTATTGTCCGTGCAGATTACCAAGGGCTGTTGATTCGATCCCTGCACTTGATGTCTCCTTGTATGTCAGAGTGCAGTTGTGCTCTCATTTCAAGGGGCTAACATTTGATAGACAGACAATTCTTCTGAGGTATCTTTGGATGGTCTCAAACTTCCAATGTTTCGGGCAGCAGTTGAGTGAGTTCAATGTTTATAATACCCATGAACGCTAGCGTTGCTGTTGTTCTTAACTACTGTGACGCTCCCCTCCAACTCATCAGGAGTCACTATGAGAAGATCTGACCCTTTTGATCCACAGGATTCTTACTATTCAGAAGTAGACTTATAAGCCCTTTTTTTGTAGTCTGTCTAGGCCTGGAAACTCCATTGAAACCTGTTTAGTATCACAGAAAATGCAAGTCACTACTGCTAAATGAGTTATGGCTAGGTGCATTGACTGTGTTAAACCCAAGTCTGTGTCATAGAAGGCAAAATTCTACCACTGCCAGCAACTAAAGCTGCCTTAAGTCAGGGTATTCAAACAGGTTAACTGATGATGCAAATGGCTATAAAGTATTGGGGACCCAATGTTTCAGCAAGTAATTGAATTCTTTCCTAGGACTATTGTAGTGTCTTCTTGTATACCAGAAAGTAATACAATCTCTACATTTGCCTCTGAAAGACCTAGTAGGAATAAAGCTATCTCACTGTTTGGCACAGTTCAGAGCATACTGGGGCACAGAATCATGCCTGAAATTTTTACCCACTTGGTCATTTTGAGGGACCTTAGTTGTGTGGTGGTTAAGCATTGGGCTACTAATATCCAGTTCAGCAGTTTGAAACCACAAGACTCTGCGGCAGAAGCTGGACTCTCTGTAAGCAGTTGCAGTCTTAGAAATCCAGTCTGTTCTACCATGTCTGATAGAGCTGCTATGAATAAACATGGACTGTATGGCAGTATGTTTTCTGTTTTCCCTTTTATTATATTGTGAAGGAAACATGACTGATGAAGACCTTTTTGATCATCCTTTCGGTGAATAAAAGTGCAAGGAAAATGTGCCTTTCCTCAATTAATGACACAATCTAAAGATTTTGTTTCTCTGTTACCTAAATCTGTCCTTCATGGTATAGGTAATTGTTCTCAAACTAGAACATAGCAACAAGAACATTCTTGTATATATTTCATATAAAACATTGGTAGTTTCAGGATCATGAATAAATTCTATAAGTAATTGGAATCCATTGTTTTCTTTAAGCTTTCGATAACATATCTTTCTGTAAAATGTTATAGTGTCTAGAAATTTTATTTAAAAAATTAAATAAAAAAGATACCTACTGAGTTCTTGATATACACTATGAAGTCAAAGTTATCTTAGTCCTGTGCACTACAATATCTTGCATAAGTATTGACTTATCTATCTCTGTTATTTTTAACATTCAAACAGATCATTGTCATATCAACACTGATTATAAAATAAATTGTAAAGTAGAATACACGTGGAAATCAATTTAATTATCACTTGGCTATCTTTCCTCTGAATAATGTTCTCTAATTATTCACAGGGTAAAGCTCCATCCACACTTAACAAGAACCTGACTTGGATGAATCATTACCTGGTACTGAAAATGAAATTTATTTCTACAGAGAAAAATGTTTGCGGTTAGACAAGTTGTGCACAGCAGCTAATAGGAGTGGAACTCAGATGGGGAATAAAATGTAAGTTTAAAAATATCTTTCTACTTAAAAAAAGAAGGGAAGAATAGAATAATTCCCTGGGGATGCAAAAGGTAATAAATTTTGAGTCTGATAGTGAGAGCGCTATGGAAATCCCTGAATATCAAAAAATCCCTGATTAATGGTATCCATATGGTTTCTCTGCACCCTTTTGACAATTGTTTCTGAGTAGACTATCCAATTTGAAATCAGGTTGGAACCATAATCTACACAGGGGTGTGTGTGTGTCTGTGTGTGTGCGCGCGTGTTTACTGTCTCATTTTCATTCAATGGCATAGATGAATTTCAGAAAGTCTGAAATAGAGGAAAAGGCATTAAGTAAAAATGGTAAGCCATTTTCTAGAGTAGTGTCAAGAATTCATCCATCTGTAGAAAAAAACAATCGACACAGGGTTTTTTTTAAAAAAAACTATTGTTTCTATAAATATTTATTTTGCTGTCACAAATCTCCACAATAAATAAGAAATCAATACTATGTCTCATCATTTCTATCAGAAGAGAGGCTACATAGTTATAATTTTGTTAGAAAAATAAATTGCAAATGGTTGGGAATACAAAGTTCAGCTTTCAAACAAGTGTGTGCTGTCACAGAAAGAAACATAAAGGTAGCTTGTATCGTGTCTCACTGATGCATACATGATTCAACTCCTTCAATTATAGTCAAACCTGAAATTAAAAAAATAATAATCCAAACAATTGTCTCTACTATTCTTCATGTATTTGGAATTTGAGGTTTCTGCTGAACTTGTAGCAGGCACAGGTGCTTACATTGCAGTAACATTCTCTCAACTAGTGAGTACTGCTTTTCAATCATCTCTGTAGGGAATTAGAACTAGAAACATAATTTAAAATTGATATATTCTGCCACCATGTAGTAGAATCATTCATTTTGTACAATTCATGGAGATATTTTTCAACTCATGGGATTATTTTATTTGTTTTCTTACAAGTATCCTGGGCATTAATTTAATTCAGTATTAGTTACTTGAAGATGCACAAAGAACTTTTCCTAAATTAAAGTAAAGCTACTAGCTATATTCACAGATAAATGAAATCCTCCAAAATATGAATTTTATTTGTTAAAATGTTATAAAAAATATAAACTAATGATATATAAAATAAAAACACCAATGAGTTACATATTTAGAATGTCTGAACAGTGAACAATACAGAGAAAATAATGTTTTAATTTGAGTAGTATAAGAAAATTTTAAAATACTCTGGGTGTCCTGGCTGATTCGCTTTTATTCCAATTTGTTTACAATTTTAAAACCTTTCTGTAGACTCTGAAGTTTAATTATATTTCCCTTAATTTCCCACAAATACAAATTTATTTGAGATCAATTTTAGAAAATGGTTATTTTTATAATAAACAAGATAAGCGGATATCTCTTTTATCTTCATTGTTTGAGACAGTTAAACTCATTTTTGAATCATTAGCTTCATGTTTCCTCTACTGCCACACAACTTAAATACTTCATTGAAATATTGAAATACTAAATTGAAATATTACAGCCATGATTTTGAATTCATCTGTGGGAAAGTGTGCAGCTGCTAATCAAAAAGTTACCAGTTGGAACTCACCATTTTCTCTGCAGGAGAAAGATGTAGCCGTCTGCCTCTCTTACAATTTACCACCTTGGAAATCCTATGGCGTAATTTGACTCTGGAAAGGAGTATGGGGAGGATTGCCAAAAGTCAGACTAGCTTTAAAGCAGTAAGTTTGTTTTTGTTTTTGGTGTAGTGGAGGCGAGGAAAATGGGAGAGCTGAAAGCCCGGGGAACTCTGTATAATTTGAAAAGGCCTAAGAAGAAACTGACTCTTTCTTCTTATTGCTCCTCTCCCAAAAGATTCAGAATTCAAAATTCAAAGTATGGACTTCATATTTCAATGCTTTACATGTTAAAAGTTAGACTAATAGCCAACTTCCCTCATTTTTAGCTAGTGTGCTTCTTTGTGATTCAAATCTTGAGCGATGATATCACTGTTTCCCATGGACAGGTACCTCAGCAGATTGTACAGATCCTTCTGTAAACCTGTCCCAAACTTCCCTCTCCATCAGCTGTTCCTGATGAACTAGTCTCCCCTGTGAGTGTGAGAAAGACTGTCCATACTATGGATATCACCCTCATGATCAAACAACATTTTATGACAAAGGTTAAGGAATTTTAAAGACATAATAAATGTTCCCTTTCAATAATTTTTTTAAACTTAATACAAGGGAAATCGGAGATTACTCTCTAAGTGGCCCTGACTTAAGCACAGAGTTTGCGCAAGCAGTCTCTTCTTAGAGAGGTATTCTGAACTTTAAGAGTAAATTGCTACCTTTGGAAGGACCTGAAGGCATCATCTGGGAGCTGGCAATGACCTCTGGCAAACAGAAAGAATGAAAGCAAAAACCTGAATTTTACAGCCGCCCACATGGAATTGAATTCTGTCAATAATTACGTGCATTTGAAAGAGAACTAGAGCTCTCTAGTGATCAGGTCACAGCCCAGCCAGTTCTTTCACTCCGGTTTACTGAGACCGTGAGCAGGTGCATGAGCCATGGTGCTGTGCCCTAGCTTATGACTGATTTGACATTTTGTGTTATTAATCATTTTTGCTGAATTTTTTATGACTTAATAACCTTCCCTACCTCTACTTTCCCAGTCCTTTCATTGACATACATATAAATAATATATATGCATATATATGAATGGTACCATATACATGGTATAATTATGATACGAAATCTCTTTTTCTCATAACAATCATAGATTTACTGTTCACTGAAGGAACCATGAGTGATACAGAGCTGTCACTATTGCTAGGGGACAACGAGTTGTTTAAGACTGACAACAAGTCAAATGAAGAAAGAGGGGTTATCTAAGTATTTTGAATAATTCATAATATAAGGTTGTGCCAAAAAGTTCCTGAAAAAAATCTGTTATTTTTTAGGTTCATTTTTACATGAACTTTTAAAAAGTTAGCTCATGTAGGAACAATGAAATGCCGAAGTAACCTATGGTATATCCTGGGTAAAGAATTATAATTAAAAAACGATTTAATTGTAAATAATACCACGTGCCACATTGGCTATAAAGATCCAAAGTCATTGTTTTAATTTTTTAACTGCATGGTTTAAAATCTGAAAGATGTGCATCAAGGTTTTATCTTCTCACCATACTGAGTCAATCTGTATTCTGATCAAATAATCAGAAAAACTGGATTATATGAAGAATAATTCAGCATTAGGACTGGAGTAAGGCTTATTAACAACCTGCAATATGTACATGACACAACCTTGCTTGTTTTTGAGCAGTCAGGAGGACTTGAAGCATTTGCTAATGAAGGTCAAGGAATGGATTACAGTAAGTGTAACGACTCAGTATCAAGAAGTCCAGAATCCTCACAACTGCACCAACTGGTAACAACATCCTGAACAATGGAGAAAAGATGGAAATTGTCGAAGATTTGTCTTGCTTGAATCCCTAATCAATGCATATGAAAGCAGCAGTCAAGATATCAAAAAGGAGTTGCATTGGGTAAATTGTTTCCAAGAATGGAATCACAGATTTGACAAATTTATTAAGGGCAAAGGAGAGTACTTTGAAGGTGATCAGGGTTTTTATGGTATATGTGTGTAAATATATATATACATATATACATAAATACATATATATGTGTACGTGTTATATATACACATATCACATATGACACAAAGTATATATAATATTTGTATTATGTATATATGTATAAAGGTATATATATATATATATATATATGGAATTTCATATCAAGCAAATGTCTCATACAGTGTAGAAGCTGGCAAGACAAGTCTGAGCAAAATCAAGATTCTATGAGTCAGATGTCAGACTGGAGGCTTCTCTAGACTTGAACAGCTACAGGGCTGATGATGACTTTGGGAAAGCTTGTGGATAGCAAACTGATTAATACAGAGTCAAATTAATCCAAGGGTCAGATGGCAGAACAATAATGACTCTTGGGATCAACAGGTAATATCAAAGATAGTTAACTCGTGTCCAAAGACTTGGAGGTTAATGAATCAGATTCAGGTCCAGACTCAGCAAAATTCAGGGGACAACTTATATTGCATATAGACCATGCCCCTGAAGAAACCTTTCCATTGATTTCTTTGGGGCTGTTCTCTGAGTAAGGGTGTTGCTTTCCACCTGAATCTTCTTAAATCTGTTTGGCTCCTCATAGAAGATATTATCATGTAGGTGACTACATTGTGTTAAGTCACGTCATGAGCAATTACAGGTCTTAATTGACAAATCACAGAGGACCAGGGTCCACACAACTTAAACACAAAACCAATGACAGAGTTCTTTCTTGTCATCTTGTTGTTTCTTGAATTTAACCTTGAACTAGGTCTCCTTTTACATTATAGACATAATGGACTCTGTTGGTCAAAATGTAATCCCTGCATCAGGAACAATGTCTTTTCGTGGCTATCATTTTTAATGACCATGTGCCCGGCATAGGGAATGACTGTGACGTCCCTAACTATGCTTGGGTTACATATACTTTCTTATTTGAATAGCTTCCTTTGCATAGATCTGCTGGGGTATTTCTCTTGTCCTTCTTCTTCTATTGTAAACACACATTCACATGCATTCTGTGTAACAAGAAAAGAAGGATAAATGACTGATGTCTGGAGAAAGAGGTCTGAATTAAAAGAGGAGTAGTTACCTTGAGGAGCACAGTAGCAGACAGAGATAGTCTACCTTCAATGTAAATGCTCTGTCTCAGACACTGCCTTTGGAACATTGAGAAGGGCAGTTAGCTTATTGGGAACTATGTAACAGTATATCTTTTAGACAACTTAGTTAAAAAAGATGTTATATTCACAAATAAATGCAATTACAAGGCAAACCATAGTAAGACGAAAGAGCCCTGGTGGTGCTCTTAGGTAAGTGCTGGGCTGTTCATAGCAAGGTCAGTGGTTTACTTGAAACAGCTCCTACCAGGGCGAAAGATGAATTTGTTTATTCTAAGAAAGACTTATAGCCGGTCATTTTGTTGTTTGTTTGATTTTTTTTTTTAGCAATTTTTATAGTCTTCATGATTTCAGTTTGAAGATTAGCCACTGGCAGTGGGTCAATTGTGAGTCCATAATGTTGCTACATATAAGAGAGCAGGGCTCTGCTTTGGGTTTCTGAAACTGTCTAACAGGAACAGACAGCCTCATCTTTCTTCTGTAGAAAGCTGATGGATTTGAATCACTGTTTGCAGTTACCAGCCCAACACTTAACTCACAGCCTGACTGGGAGTCCAAACTTTAAAGAGTACAACTCCCTCACCATCACCACCGAAAAATCACTGGTATTGAGTTGATTAGATAGAAAGTTGATTAAGATATGTTATCGTTAGTTTTCATGTTTATGAGAATCATACATTTACTTTTGTTTTAGTAAGTTTTATTCTCATTTTTTCTTTTGTAAACCTAATCTTTATGCTAAACAAATTATTTGAGAAGTTATGCTATGTGAAGTAGATCATGGCATTTGGAATTGAGAAAGACTAATTAGCAACTTGTGATATTCAGATAAAACAAACTTGTTTGCTAAAATTGAAGGGGCTTGAATCATTTATTGATAAAGATCAAAGACCTCAACATGAAGAAACAAAACATCCTCACAAGTGAACCAATAAGCAAAATAGTGGTAAATTGATAAATAAAATTTTGAGGTTGTGCAGGATTTATTTGCTTTTATCCACAATCACCCCAGTGAATTAGTAATTAAGAATCCAAGAGCTGTAGCACAGTGAGCAAATCTGTGGCAAAGTTTGACTTTAAAGTGTTAAAAAATAATAAAATAATAAAAAGTTAAAATATCACTTTTAAGACTATGGTGTTTTGACCACAGACTTGTTGTTTTGAAACCCTTCATGTGAATGTAAATGCTGGATTGTGAGTAAGGAAGACTGGAAACTTGGAATTAGGGTGCTGGAAAAGAATATTAAATGTACCATGGACTGCTAGAATAAAGGGGAAAGAATTGTCTTGAAAAAATGCAGCCAGCATGTCCTCACATACTTTGAGAGATCACCAGAAGAGATCAGTCTATAGTAAAAGACCTCATCCTTGCTACAGAAAAGAGTGAGAACAAATGTTCCTTCAACTAGGTGCCTTCACACAGTTGAGTCAACAATAGGCTCAAACACAGGCAATACTGTGAGGATGACAAAGACTGAACAGTGTTTGTTTCTGTCGCTCTTAGTTCAGAACCAATTTGGCTGCTACACCTCACAACAATGACATTGACCTGAAACTCGTCCAAATCAATGTTAGAAACGGAGAGATTTAAATACTGGACCCTGAAGCACAGACTAACGAAGTCATCATTAACACATGGCTGAATATTGGTATTCAGATTATGGGTCTATAGAATTTAGAGTTTTAGAAAGCTTAATAAAATATAATTTTGAACTCTTGGCTACCGTTTTCTACTTTCAATTACATATTTCAAGGAGGTACTAGTCGTGGTGTAGACCAGCCCATTCCAACAAAAAGAAGAGAGAAGCTTAAGCAGCTTTTAAAAAATGACAGAGAAGCGTGAAGCAGCTTTTTTCAAAGGCCATATGAGATATCTACAATCAAAGAACTAAAATTGCTGAAGTTTATTTTTAAGCTAAATTATGTGATTACATAAATGCAAACTCTTGAGTATGCATTTTAGGCAACATTCAGCTGAATATAGAAGACACAGAAATATGTTATAGGGACATGAGATGTGCAAAGAAACACTGTACAACTAGCTATCAAAGTGGATTCCTTGTTGAAGTAGGGAGGGAGACTTGCCTTACTACTTTAACCTACGGTTAGGTAGACTCTATTAGGCCAACGATATTGGCCATATACATCACACAGAAACTTTTTTTTAAGGGACATCAATGGTATATTCATGCTAGAATTCAAGACTTGTGGCTCCATTCCAATGTTGGCTGGAACACCGTGGATAGACAAAACCAACAGAAACATACTGTGCTAGGCTTACTGTGTTAGAGTGGGTTTTCTAGAGAAGAAAAATGACACATATGCGTATACAAAAGTAGATGTTTATAGCAAGAAAAATGGCGTGCACAATTGTAGAAAGCATGAAGTCCACTTTGGCTGTCAGATAGTATGCTGTAGGCATTCTGAATTACCTGAATTCTTGGGCCTGGGAAGCCAGGAAGTCAGATTTGAGATGTGGGTGGAGGCAAAGGTAGACGCGTAGGTCAGATGTTAAGGCAGGCCCCAGAGAGCTCCCAGTCTCGACAGGAAATCTTGTGGGCCATATGCACACAGTCCAAGAGACCAGAACCGGAACTCCACTAATAGGAAGGAAAAAATAGGGACCTGTTCTCCACAGTCTCTCTTTTATAGATATCAAAATACCCCACACCCTTGAGAAGGCATCATTAGGCTGTGTCTGGAAACTTATCAGGGAAAGCTCAATCCAAAGCATGGAGAATCCCAGCCAGGTCAAGTTTAAACAAAACCTATCACACATAGTATCAGAAGAAGATTAGTCAATGGGTCCTTGTTAATGTTAAGTCCTTAAAGTAGCTAATGGAACATTTAAGTAGTAGAAGGAAAAATTCAAAGAGCTCTCTGAAAAATAATCCAATGCCCTGTTTTATCTCATTTCGTGAAAGACTGTAAACTCAGGAGATGCAATCAGAAGGCAGAACTCCAAATATCCATACTGAGGAAACTAATGGGCAACCCTTCGTCACAAAAGGAAAAAGCTCCTTAGTCATTCTGGACCCCACAATATGGTGCCTGTTCAAATCATTGAATGTCTGATGCCTCTTTCTTTTCCCCTTTCACCATCACATCTGTCAGTTACGCTGTGGTAGCGAACATGTTGCTGGTAGCTTACATGCAGCTGTGATGCTCGAAACTGTGTGCCACCACTATTTCAGACACTAGCAGGATCACCCATGATCATTAGGCTTCAGCAGAGCTTTCAGGTGAGGAGCAGACTAGGAAGAAGGACTAGGTGGTCCACTTCTGAAGGATCAGCCTATGAAACGCTTAAGGAGCATGGTGGAACATTGTCATTTATAGGGCTTGACGGGGAGCCATCAGGTTGGCGGGCACTCAGCATATGACTAAGGATGGCTTGCCACTGTGGCTGAAATCGGGAACTCAAGCAGTGTTTGATGGTGCCCGAGATCAAGATGGTGCTTTCTTTTGCTCTATCCGGGGTTTATGTGACTGGGAGCTGACTCAAGGTCACCCGACAACAACAAAACCGAAGTCTTATGTGGCAATAATTCAATCGAATAAACATTCTCACATTATACTTCAAAATACTGCAAAAGGATTATCAGAGAATCAGAGATAAATCTTTTCTTTGCCTTTTGATCATTTAATACCACTTTAGAATGAAGACTCTAAACCAAAGATTGGTTTTATATTGTGGCAATAAAGATCTTTCCTATTCAATGTAGGATAGTTATATTACTGTAAATGGACATATATTTGGGTTAAAATAAAAGTATATATGAATGATGAAGAGCAAATAAATGGAATATTCTGCATATATGCATGTGTGTTAAATTATCTTTCATCTTCTCTGGAAAGCTAGTATTTGAAAACTGAAGCCATGCCAAATTATAAAGAAATAATATGTGAACAGAGGTTTCTGATTATAGTATTTAATTCATAATAATATGTGGATAGAGGCACATGATTATATTATTTAGACCCTAATAATATGTGGATAGAAACTTCTGATTATAGTACTTGATTCCTATCTAAAGGAAGAAACTCCCACCAAAAGAATCAATATATTTTACTTTCTAATATACACCCCCAACTTATCATGTTTAAATATATTGCTGTATTGATATATTTAAGAATTCTGATTTAATGACAAAATGAAATGGCATTTATCTATTCACAATATTGTGCAACACTACCTCTATTGAGTTTCAAAACAGTTTTATCACCTCAAAAGACAGCCCTAAAATCATTAAACAACTGTTCTCTAATCCTCCCTCCCTGAGACCATAGAGTTTTTCCTTCACAGACTAGACAATTCTGAATGCCCCATACATATTAAATCACCAATATATGACACACAATATGTGACCTTTCATGTCATATATGGTTAGCCTATGGTTTCAAGTTCATTCACTTTAGAGCATGTATCAGAGGAGTGTGTGTGTGTGTGTGTGTGTGTGTGTGTGTGTTGTATGGGTGGAAGGACTGCAAATATTTAATAGAGAATGGAATTAAAAGATAATGTAATGGTGCTTTGCTAGGCTGGGTTGACTAGAGAAACAAATTCAGTGACACTCATATATATACATATGGAAGAGCAGAGAGGAGGAGGTTCCCCGGGTCCTCCTTAGGAGAAGACCAGACCCTCAAGGAAGCACCATCAGGCTGTAAACTAATTGACAAGTTGGACACAACTACTGTATTTTTATACATCTTCAAGTAGATATAAAATTATTGAACTATCACAGGTCCCATACAATTTTATGTATATATGTATATACCAGGAATAGCGCAGGGCACAGCAGAACTTTTGTCGTACTCATTTTTCCCATTAGGCAAGCATCAAGCAGCTCACTCTGAGCTGGTTGGTGCACCCAGTGACATTGTCTGGGAAGTTCTCTCTGGTCACAGTGCATTTCTTCTTCTTCATTTTTTTTTTTCTCTCTTCGGCTGTCATTTTATTAATTTCTTTTTTTTAAATAATTTTATTAGGGGCTCATACAACTCTTATCCCAATCTATACACACATCAATTGTGTAAAGCGCATGCATTTCTTCTTAAAGGCAGCTTTGCTCCAACTTCGTTTTTTGTAATGGCCAATTTAAGAGAACAGCATGCTGGTGTGAAATTTTGTTTACTGCTGGGGAAACAGGCTGCAGAAAGTTTTGTGATGTTGAACACAACTTACAGGGACAGCACTATGGGGAAACCCAAGTGTAAGAGTAATTTTCTCATTTCAAAAAAGATGAAATGTCGATTGATGACAAACCTTGTTGGAGATGTCCGTTAACTTCCCTAATGGATGAAAATGTCGAATTGCAGTGCATTTGGAATTCGTTACACCAGGTCCGACTGTTAATCAGGCTTTCCGTTTAGATGTTCTGAAAAAATAGCATAACAGTGTGAGACCAAAAAAACCCCAACTGATTGTGGTTGACGGGGACTGGTTTTGCCACTATGACAAAGCACCTGCTCATGCAGCCATCTCAGTGTGGCAGTTTTGGGCATGCCTCTCCTGCCCCACGCACTTTCCTCACCTGACCTCACTCTGTATGATTCTTTTTGTTTCCTCAATTGAATAGGGACATGATAGGACAGCAATTTGAGGACTTAGAAGAGGTGAAGAAAAAAGAGGTGCTGTCAGCATCCAAACATATGAGTTTGAAAAATGTGTCCAAGAATGGAATCACAGATTTGAGAAATGTATTAAGTGTAATGGAGGATACTGTGAAGGTGATAAAGTTGTTTGGTCAAAAAACTGAAATGCGTAGGGCTGGAAAAAATTCCGGACTTTTTTGTGTACACTTTGTATATATATATATATAAACACACACACCATATATTGTGTATATATGATATATTTCAAATATATGATATATTTCAAATATATATGCTTAAAATTATTGAAATGTTATAATAATAAATACAATGAAGTATTGGTACATGCCATAACTTGTTTAATTAGTAATCCTATATTTTCACAGACATATGGTGCTTGTATATAAATATATAATGACATATCAATACATATTATATATGCATATGTTAATATATAATGCATTGTTTCTTATATACTTGTGGATATATCTAGAATGAAGTACATATATTTATATATACAATCATTTTTAAATTAATCAATTGATGGACATTTTGGTTGTTTCTACCTTTTTACTGTTTTAAGTAATGTTACAGTAAGCATGCATATCTATTTTTTGTGTGTTACAGTTTAAATTGTTTAATATATCTCTAAATGAAAATTTGATTAATCAAATGGAAATTTTATATTTAACTCTTTGAGGACCCACCAAACTGTTTGCTGCAGTAGCTGACTCATTGTGCATCAGTACTGGATGAGGGTTCCTGGTTCACCACGTTATTACCAACACTTGCTATTTTCTTTGCTTTTTCTTTTTTAAATTATAGCCAACCAAGTTGATGTACAGTGGTTTCTAATTGTGGCTTTGCTTTCTGTAAAATATTATGACTCAAACAGGGTGATTCTGAGTAAAGGCAGTTATAGTTGTTCTGGGCAAATGGTACAATGAAAGTATTTCAGGATGAAGTACTTGGATGTGATTTTGCTTGTGATGCTTTTGGAAAAGGACTGAATGTAATTTCAATTTGATGAATAAGCAGATGCAATACAGAAATAGAAATCTTAGTCAGTAAGATGGATTATAGTGATAGTCCGTCCTTAGTGCCATGCTTATCCTCAGGGTTTAGGGAGATGATAACGATAATACATACATTTGCTTAGTGATGGCTGACTTTCTGTTACCAGCAACTAAAAGAATCCCTCCTAATAAGCTAGATACATAGATACATTATATAGGGCTCTTACTCCATAATTTAATAATTTTTACATGCCCACTTATTATACAATAAATATAAGAGCAGGCTGCACTAGTTTATTTACAAATGAAGTTGACTAAAATAGCATTTCTTATTTTAATTGAAACTTTAAAATGAAAGCCACTCTGTACAGTGACATTGATATAGGTGAAGAAGTCAGAACTGAGCTTTCTGGAGCTAAACAGAAAAGCATCGTGACATCATTTAAGAGAGGGAGATGGGCGACAAAGCCCAGGGAAAAGGCCAAGAGAACTTTGGCTGATAGAAATCTTGATCTTTCCTCAGTTTTACACAAACCTACAAGAATGCATACTTATTTTCATTTGTTAAAGAGTATAATTTTACATTTACATAACAAACAAAAAGAAAATTCTGACCTGTGGTTCAGAAGGCATGATTTCTATTCAGATTTCTTGTGGACATATTTTCAGACAGAAAGACAATTTTGAGGAGTTTTTAAATATATAGATTAACATTGATTTTGAGCCCAGTTTATCGCATTTCATGCTGCTGATATACAAATATAGGAGTAAGTAGGCAACACTGGCTGTTTAGACATTTTCTCTTTTAAATATTGCAACTCGATAGCTAATGAAATCCCTCCTCATCTACTACTGTTCCAAAGATAAAACCAAGTTCATGACCATGGAGTTGATTTTACTCATAACAACCCTATAGGACAGAGTAGAATGCCCCGTGGGTTTCTGGACTACAACCCTTTTACAGAACTAGGAAGATTCATCTTTCTCCCACAAGGAAGCTGGTGGTTTTGTTCTGCTGATGATTGGGGTTGTAGCAAATATGTAACCCACTACACCAGCAGGGTTCCTACTTACTGCTGTTATTACTACTGCTACTATTACCACAATGTACAATTAGCTGAGTTCTCTCTATGTGTCAGATACTGGTCTTGAACTATAAATTATGCTTATTAAAAAAAACTTGTTATTATTGTCGTTAGGTGCCATCAAGTTGGCTCCGTTCCATAGGGACCCTGTGCACAACAGAACAAAATGCCGCATGGTCCTCCGCCATACTCAAATTGTTCCTATGCCTGAGCCCATCGATGCAGCCACTGTGTCAATCCATCTCATTGAGAGCCTTCCTTCTTTTCGGCTGCCCCTCAACATGATGTCAAACATGATGTCCTTCTTCAGGGACTGAACACTCCTGGAAGCCTTTTCAAAGTTTGTGAGACGAAGGCTTGCCCTCCTGGCCTCTAAGCCTTACTTCCTCCAATACAGATGGGTTAGTGCTTGATCCTTTCAACATCCTTCTCCAGGACCACAATTCAAATGCATCGCTTCTTCCTCGGTCTTCCATGTACAATGTCTAGCTTCCGCATGCATATGATGCAGTGGAGAGGATGATAGCTTGAGTCAGGTGCACGTTAGTCCTTAAACTAACATCCTTGCTCTTCAATACTCCAAAGAAGTTTGCCCCAAAAATTTACCTACTGCAATATCTCTTTTGACATTTCAACTGCTTATTCCCTGAGAATTGATGTGGATCCAAGACAAATCTTTGACAATTTCAATCTTTTCTCTATTGTTCATGATGTTACCTATTAGTCCAGTTGTGAGGATTTTTTTCTTCCTTACATTGAGTAATAATGCTAAATCCTTGATTTTCATTAGC
>NW_022111321.1:7246036-7257163 GCF_000313985.2 Echinops telfairi | reverse complement strand
CAATCCAGGAATACCTTTGCTGGGCATATTCCCCAAAGAAATGAGAGAATGAACATGAACAGATGTACGTTCTCCCATGTTCATTGCGGAAGCGTTCACAACAGCAAGAAGCTGGAAACACCCCCAATGTCCATCGATAAGAGATTGGATAAAGAAGCTCTGGTACTTACACACAATGGAATGCTATGCATCTCTGAAAGGCAATGTGGGAACCATGAAACATCTCATGGCATGGATGGACCTGGAAATCATTATGCTGAATGAAGTTAGTCAATCACAAAAGAACAAATAGTGTATGCACCAAGAGGAAAGGCAAGATTCTGCTCCCAATCATAAATAATGAGGGAGAGAGTCTTCCCAGCTCCCACCATCCCCTCTATATGTATATTTAAAAACCTTGGGCAGAGGAGGGCTCACCTCAGAAGAGGTCAGTTCTTCAAGATATGGGGAGAAGACCATTCAGTTGCTTTCAAATGTCATTGTGCTCAGTTCATCCCAAATTAGCAAGCATTCCTACAAGAATGAAAATTCAGATCCACAGAGGGAGAGGGAGGCATGCAGGTCTCCGAGAAGGTAATGGCATTACTATTGGTGCATAACTGTGAGTAGTAACCTCCCATCAGGGAAAAGTACTGAACAATAGAACCCAACAGGAGAATATGCCTGGTATTATCTTTCAAATTGAACATTAAAACAAAATCATTTTATTGGGAGTTCTTACAGATATCATAACAATCCATAGTTCAATCACATCATGCATTAATGTACAACTGCTACCACAATTAGTTTCAATACATTTTCTTTTATCTTGAACTCCTTGGTATCAGCCCCCCTTTATTCCCCCCACCCCAAGGATCCATATTATTTTTTTGCCCCTATGATAGGTGTTGTTTGTTTGTTTTTTGCCATATCTTACACAATCCAATATATCCGTTCACATAAAGTTCTGTTGTTCAATCCCATCGAGTGCAGTTGTACAGTCATCAATGCTATCAGATCCCTATTTCCCCCTTCTCCCACCCACTTTTCCCATAACCCCAGGGAACCATTACTCCTGTTACTGTTTCTGAAGGATTATCTGTTAGCTTTCATGTACCAAGCGATCTTAAATATACAAATAAATATATAGAAATCTAATTACCAAATAATTACTATTACATAATAGTAAAGGGAGGAAATATTAAAGAACTAGAGGATATTTATTGGGTTGGTTCATCAATGTTCTATTGAATTGTGCTAGTTTGGGTTGATTAGAGAAACAAATCCAGAGACACTCATATGTGTGTGAGAGAGTTTATTTGCAAGAGTAATTGTATGTTAAGAAAACATCCGGCTCAGTGTAAATCAAGCCCGTAAGTTCAATATTAGCCCATAAGTCTGATATTAGTCCATATGTCTGATACTAGTCCGTAAAGTCTTCTATAGGCTCATTCAGCACATACAATGATGTTGAATGCAGGAAGATCACAGGCCGGTGAGTGAAAAGTCTTGTAGAAGCATCTCAGCACTGGTGCAGCTTTCCATGTGGCTCCTCCAGCTCCAGGGCTCAGGCTGCCACCAGCATAGCTTCACGTGGCTTGTCAACAGAATATGAGGCAGAGAGAGTATGTGTCTTGCCTCCAGGGAGGAGGCAGGTGTTCCCAGACTTCTCAAGAGAAGGCCATGGCCACACAGAGGCATCATTGGCCATAACCTGATTGATGATTGACAGGCTAGGTTCCACCCCTTCACTCAAGTTGACAAGAGATTGTTTAAACATTCTGGATATTTCATCTGTTCTGTGAGGTCCTTCTGAGAGGGACTGTCCAATAATCTTACAGGTGGGTTTTGGTTCTGCACTATATCCACGCCCCTTCACATTGATTTGTTTGCTTATTTTTAAACTTCTGATACCTCTTCTCAACGACACCTCATGATCACACAAGCTGGTGTGCTTCTTCCATATGGGCTTCATTGGTTCCCTGTTAGATGTCTGCTTGTTTAACTATAAGCCTTAAGACACCAGATATAGTATCTTTTAATAGCCGGGCACCATCAGCTTTCTTTTTGACCTAGTTTATTTCCAGCCCTTGGTGACCCAGGCCATGTGAAATAGGCTTTGTCCTTTTGATAACTCACCATCCTTCATAGACCACTCCAGAAGGATTCGATGTGGAAATTCCACTAAAGGAACTGTGTCTTACTTCAAACTCACCTATAGCCAATTTAAGGAACTAATATACCCCCTTGGACTTAAGGCCCAAAGGCCCTAGTGTTAGAAGAAGCAGATGACTGCTCTCCTAAGGTTATGGAATTGCCAGTCATTGGACTGATTCAGAGTCCATGCTTTGAGGGTGCCCATTAAATGGTTACCTGCGTTTACCATATATTTACTATTTCAGTGCCCTCCTTGCTTTCCTATTACATGTTTTAATCTTGTAGGCAAGGCTCTGCCTTTGTTAAAGAGTGTTAGTAAAAAAAAAAAAAAAAAAAGAGTGTTAGTGAAAGTTTTGTCCTACTAGTAAACATCATTGTGAGTGTAAATATTGTCCAATCACTTAATAGTTTAATCTGTATAAATCAGCAATACATGTATTACAGTTTTAAGTCAGCTTATACTTGTATAATTTAATTTTCTCAACAGTATTTTAAATTGTGTATAATTGGTTAAATTAATGACACCATGAATAGGATGAAGCTATTCCCCAGGGGGAAGATTCATATTGTTTTCCATCATAAAATGATAATGATATCTCTAAAATGAATGAGAGACATATATACTCCATAGATATATGAGTGGATTGGATACTTGCAGTTAGTTCAATTATCCCCCATCTAAGAACAATTAGTTCTTTTGACATGACCCTGCTTGATACTCACACTTATGAAGAGATCACTGAAGATATGAATGCTAAAGAAAAGTGTGGTGAGGAAACCAAATAGAGCCTGGCTCTCCACAATCACAATGCCTGGAGTATTTAAGACTTTTTCTCAAACAATCAGCCATCTGAGTAAGTCGGCTACCAAGGCTACATGGAGGAAGCATACCAGCCTTTGTGATTTTCCAGGATTCTAAATAATAAAACCCAAATCCAAAAGAAGGAAAGGTATCTGATTGTGAATACCTGGTGTGCAGGCTATGGGAGACAGTGGAAGCCCCAAATACACTTACAGGGTCCCTACATGATGATTAAATCTCCATCAAATCTCCTCTGACCATACTTGAGGGATATGAATGGCCTTGCTATCATACAGAAATCAATGTAAAGTAAATCATAGCAGATGTAGTTAAGTTAAAGTTTAATACTCCATAATTGATCTCCCCTTTGACACATTTTAAACTTGTTTCAATTTTTTATATTTTCTGCTTTCTTTTCAATTGAGGGTTTTCTATGTTTTGTCTAGTCATTGCTTGGAGGGCTTTTTCCATTTGCTTTCTATGGCTTTGTATTTCCTGTATATGGAATCCAAGATAGCTAGATCTATAGAAATAGTAACTGGATAGGGCATGGCAGGGGAGGATGGGGGTTTGGGGGGATGGGGATAAGAAGCTAATAATAACAAGTAATAGAAGAAAATGCTCTGAAATTTATTATGGTGATGGTTGCACATATCTTCTTAATATGACTGAACAATTAACTTGTATGACATGTGAAATATATGCCAATAAAGCAAAAAATAATCTCTCTTTGAGGAAAAGTTTGATTAAAGCCCATTATCAGATATCTATGTTTCCTGAGGGAGAAAGAGGGGATTTCTACTTCCAAAAATAATTACATCTCAGAAAGTCACGGGAGCAGTTCTACCCTGTCCTATAGGGTGGCTACGGGTTGGCACTGACTCGATGGCGGTGGGTCGCCTTTCTTGGCTGGAATGGAGGCATGCAGTGTGATGCTAGGACCACCTGTAACACCACAATGAGGCTAAAGACCCTTATAAACTGGGATAAACATCAGACTCCATTTGCTTATGATGCAATGGGTCATTCAGCACGCTGTCTCTCATCCAGGAATCATAGGGCTTCTCCCAGCTTCTAAGACGCAGAGGTAGATTACAGTGTGAGTTTGAGACTATACTAATATATCAGTCTTCGTAATTATTTAATGCAATATGCTCGTGATTATCCTCATAGTAAGCAGAAAGTCAATTTTTAGACACAGAAACAACTGTCTCTTGATGCCATGATTATTTAAGAATTATATTGGATGGATACATTTTATACTAGTAATGTTCTATTAGAAAAATTCATTTGCTGTTGAGAGGTGGCATCAGGTTGGTTCTGACTCAGATGGACCCTATCTTCATTGGAAGAAAACATCGACTGCTCCTATACCACCCTCACAATTGTTGTAATGGTTGCGTCCATTGTGGTAGATACTGCGTCAATCCACCATTCTGAGTAAAAATACTAGTTTTAAAATGTTTACTGCCTCAATAAGCAGTTGTATTAACAGAAGAATCCCTGCTCTTTAAAGCGCTCATGTGGGGTCAGTTCAAGTCAGTCATTTGGAATCAAGTCAATGGCAGTGGGTTTGGGTTTTGGTAGCGGGGAAGTATTATGTTTACTTCTACTTATAATTCTACATCAGAGCCAAAAAGGAATATACATAAAAACTTTCAGAAAATCCTTTCATCACCTTAAAGAGGATATTAAGCAAAGACATAGTTGTTTATCTATGTCTTTTTTTATCTCTATAATAACAACTTCAGAAACATCTGTCAATTTGGTGGTTAGTGCTGTGAAGTTTTGAAAAGAGGACAGTCACAGGATGCTCTATGGGGCTGGAGTACATTTGCGGATTGAGTTAAATAATGAGTTCACTAAGAAAAGTAAATGTATCCTTTATAAGTGAGAAGTCATAAACGGAGTACTTAGGAAGATTTCCCAGACTAGTGCTGACAGAAAGTAGAGGAAAAATATACATTCAGCATGTGTTTTGTTTTGTTATTTTAAAATTTGCATATTTTACTACATTCGGAGGGTATGTAACTGTCTACAGTTAATAAATTAGAATGTGGGTGATTAGTCCTAATTTCTTCAAATAGTTCAGATCTCAATCTGTTCCATATATCATTCGTTATAATATTTCACTAACGTTCCCCAGTTGTTTTCTTCTCCATTCACAATAATTGGGGGAACCTTTTGCACTAAAAGCTAAGTGAATTTTTCAATAGGCAAGAATAAAACAAGTGGCCATCTAGCTCAGAAGCAACAAAGTCCACATGGAAGAAGCATACCAGCCTGTGTGACCACGAGGTGTCGAAGGGAGCAGGTACCAGGCATCAAAGAACAAAAATCATATCATTGTAAATGAGGGGGGGTGCAGAGTGGAGACCCAAAGCCCATCTGTAGGCAACTGGACACCCCCTTACAGAAGAGTTTCAGGGAGGAGATGAGCCAGTCAGGGTGAAGGATAGCAATGATGAAACATACAACTTTCCTCTAATTCTTTAATGCTTCCTCCCCTCAATATCATGATCCCAATTCTACCTTAAAAATCTGGCTAGACCAGACAATGTAAACTGGTACAGACAGGAACTGGAAACACAGGGAATCCAGGACAAATGAGCCCTTCAGGACCAGTGGTGAGAGTGCAGATACTGGGAGGGTGGAGGGAAGGTAGGGTAGACAGGGGGAACCAATTACAAGGATCTACATATAACCTCCTCCCTGGGGACAGACAACAGAAAAGTGGGTGAAGAGAGATATTGGACAGTGTAAGATATGACAAAACAATAATAATTTATAAGTTATCAAGGGTTCATGAGGGAGGGGGGAGGGGGAAGGGAAGAGGAGATATGAGGAGCTGATATCAAGGGCTCAAGTAGAAAGGAAATGTTTTGAGAATGATGATGACAACAAATGTACAAATGTGCTTGACACAATAGATCTAAGTATGGATTGTGGTAAGAGTTGTACGAGCCCCCAATAAAATGATTTAAAGAAAAGAATAATTACCTTTTTGGTAAAGTTCTAATTATTAATAATACTTTACACAATGTATTATGCTTGAACAAGCTATGAGCAAATATTTAGTCATTAGAGCCTGACTTAAATTTAAATCTTTTTTTTCCATAAATAATATTTATTTATTTTCTGAAAGGATTACAAAAATATATATTGTATTCAACCCTAAAAGAATATTTCACCTAAATAATCCTGAGTACCTATGCTGTACACAGCACTATGTGTAAGTGAATAACTATCAGAATAAAACACAGTTATATCCCTATAAAATATACAATGTCTAGTGGAAGAAAAGCAAAGCAAAAGACAAATTCATAAACTGGTAAATAATCATAAAATAAGGACGATCATAAAAAACAAACAAATCTCTTGCTCTGATGGAAAACAGCATTTGAGTGGTTAGTAGGCTGTGTTTTGGTCAGGAAAAAAACCCACAAGAAAGCCGACATGCAAACAGAGATCTTCAGCGAAACATGACATCGCTTTGTGGTGAGCTCTAAAGTAGAATGCCATCTCTAGGAAAATACCCCAAAATGTCAGCAACAGGCACAGTTTCATAGAGTTTTATGACCTGAACAAATATTTAGAAAATGGCTAAATTTGCTGGAAAACAGAGATTATGTTATAGGGGGCCATAGAGTACTTTTCTGAAGATTATAGCATGACTATTACAAAGTTACTTTGAATCCATGTAAAACTCATTAATTATTCTTTGAGTAATAGGACCATTTCAATGGATTCCAACAGTGACAGGTGGGCTCCTACATCACTGGGAGGAGTGAAGGACTGTCTCTAGTTGCACTAGAAAGGAGGGACTTGGGATATAAGTAAAAGAAAATGCAGAAAAATGAATTATGGAAACTATAGTAATTACTGTAAGATCAGAGGTTTAGTGAAAACTTATTGGAAAATATTATAGAGAAAATAAAGACAGGAATTCCATGCTAAACTTTAACTGAGAGACGTGATGAAGACATCAAAAATAATATGACCCATCTATATTGGCTTAAGCAGTCTGTTATTTAAAGATTTAATGAATGAATTTGTATAATTTCTGCTTGTGTATATATGTTTTCTTTCTCTTTTGTTTTACCTAACCTTGCATTTTTATTCAATCCTCATAATAAATAATAGAGACAAATCAAATATTTACTTACATGTGTCTGAAAAAAGCCAAATATCTAAAGACAGAAAAAAATACTACAAGCATACCATGAAAGACATAAACATCTAAGGAATAAAGGAAAATTCCCAGGGAAAGTAGTTAAAACCACAGTGCCAACTATTAAATCAAAACTATTGAAAGAAGATATTATCAGAAAGGCTTTTAATAGTTGTGCAATATATCACTTACGGGAAATATTTTCCAATTGTGGAAAAACTAAAAATTAAAATGATGAAAAATATGCATTAAGGTCAAATACAACAATAACAGCAACAACAGCGAAAAAACATAAAACAGAAAGCAAACAAAAATGATCACTGTCTCTGAAATCACGCTTCTCAAAATTGAAGCATATTTTCCCCAACATTAGCTGAGTAACTTTACTCAGGTTACTCTGAATGACATTAGAATAATCACATTTTAGAGTTTTATTGAGAATTAAATAATTGCATATTTGCACATGTGTATGCATGTATTTGTGTGTGATATTTATAGATGCATGTAAATATATGCACATTTATTGGTCAATATTCATAATAAATTTGACAAAATAAACTGGTAAAAATCTTTTTTAGGAATTACTAAAGTCTGCACAATAATAATATATAAATTTACAAGGAAACTATTATAATTCTAAATTTGAATAAATCTACTAACAGTCCTTCACAATATATCAAGAAAATATTGGTAGTGGCACAAGTAGCAATGTTGTTGCTAGGAGCTAGTGAGTTGATTCTGACTCGGAATGACCCTATGTACAGCAGCAGGCAGCACCGCCCCGTGCTGCAGCGTTCCTAACAAATGTTCTAGCACCATCTTTGACAATGGTTTGCTAATATTCATGAGGTTTTCAGTATCTGATGTTGCTTCCTGGTTTTCATAATATTTTCAGTGGGTAATGTCTTTATTGTCTATTCTTAATCTGGAAGCTCTGTTGGAACCTGTTCACCCTGGGTGAACCTTCTGGTCTTTGAATGCTCAGTGATAGAGCTTCTGACACTAGCATCACAGTACCACAAAAGCCACCACAGTATGACAGACTGATCGATAAGTGGTGGAGAAATATAAATAGATAGATCCAATGTCATGGAAGACTAGATTATTAAATAAATAATTTAGGAATAACAAACAGCATGTAGAAATTGGAGCTACATAAAACAAAAGATGAAATAATCAAAGGATTTAAGACCTTTCCCTCCCCCCAAAAAGAATATACATTAATCACAGTGAAAATTAGATATTTATGAAAACATTTTGTATCTACTGGGTCATAAAATAAGTTAAGAATTAAATTTTAGAGAAATACTGAATATGCTTAAAAATTATACATATGTGCACACTGGTATATAGAACACATTTGTATAGTAGTATTAGCAATAACATGTTTTAATCTAAATATTTGTTTTATAAATTTGGCCCACCTGAACATAAATGTGCATATAGATATTTTTAAACATTGTTTGGATAAAAAATGGTATACGTAATTATAAACAAGAAAATATTTGATTCAACATTTAATAAATAAAAGGCAGCTTAAAACTTAAAAGAGATGCAAAGACTTGGCCACAGCAGGCAAGACAGAGTAAGGAGCGCCAACAACAATTGTATTCCACAACAGCGACAACACTGCAAACTGAACCAAAGTATGCAGCAATTTAGAGGACTTTATTAAAAAAAATTAAAAATTTAAAAAGGTGAATCGTGGTGATAATAGTGAGTTCATTTTAAGGCAATGAAACATGCCCTATTCCCTTCAATTTTCTCCACAGTCCTCTGGTACCCTTGAAAACAGTATTGCACAAACGTGATGAGAACCGGAAGTCGCCTAGCAAGGGGGGTGGTGGTGAAGGAATCTGATGGGCACTACTTCACAAACCCATTCACAGGAAACGAATGTGCCTTGTCCAGTGGTTCTCTTAAACGATCCCACCCTCAAACCTGTCTTCATTTGCCTTCAACAGTGCAAACAGCCTGTTTTCCACTGGCATTCACTAGAGGCAAAAAATGAAAATCAGTAGAATTTTTTTAACATCATATGGCTCGATAAATTACTCCTAGAGGGAAAAAAAATTTAAAATCACAAAGGATTTCCAGAAACCTTCTAAGGAAAAATGGACATGAGGTTTACAGAATGTGACGATTACCACTGAGTGGATCTCACTCACAGTGACACGCCCTAGCGCGTCTGAGACTATAAATCTTCAAGCGGGAAAACAGCCTCATTTTTATTCCACACGGTGGCTGGTGGGTTTGAAACTCGAATCATGTGGTTGGCAGCGCAACACCTGACACATGACACCACCTTTTCCTGCTTTACAGTAAATAGAGGCCATTAAAAAGATAATATGCTCATTTAGGTCCGTATGCATGCCCTTGGCAACAGACAATCTCAGGAAAAACCCAAGACAGCCCTGTTCGCTCACCTGCATCTGGCCTCAGCTGCTGTAGATCCAGAACTGGAGGCTACATGTCTTGGCTGAGTGCTGAGTTATGCTTCATTGTGCACGCAAAGCCCCTACCTGATTTTTAGAGAGAATAGAAATAGATATGCTAAAAATAAAATTCTTAAGGGAAAACATGTAATAAATAAAACCCCAAGTTCATGGCAGGACTAAACAGAGGACTTGGTCTGACTGATCAAGGATATATAAAGATATATCAAGATAAATAAAATTAAAGTAATTAATTGCTACTAGATCTGCACTGTAAGAAGCAGTAAATATGAGCAAGGTTCAAAAGTCTGTGGACAAATTTTGTTCTTTTTTAATTCCACTTTTTTCCACAGACTTTTGAAGCTCCTTCATAAAGCCCTCCGGCTAAAAGAAGAATGAAATATGGAACCAGTATTTAATGTAGAAAAGGACAAATACAAAATATGTTCTATGGAATAACTATTTATACGACATAACCATAATCCTAAAACCCACCTAGACAGAAAGTAGATTGGTGGTTTCAGAGGCCAACAGTTGAGAAATGGGTATTGACTGCGATTTTTCAACATGATGGAAGTGAGTGAGTGAGTAAATGATTCCACGACCTTGTGGATAAACAAACACCACTGAATTGTTTCTTATTAAAAGTTTAATTTTAAGGCCAAAGAACTCTGGCATTAGTTAAAAAAAAGTTTTGTGTGAAACAAACTCAAAAGTAGAGTCCCTAATTATATATTGTCAGCCAATATATCTCATGATTATAAGATGCTTCTAACATATATTTTACACTTGAACCCTCTTGCTGTATGATCATGAAAGTCAAAAGTATATCCCTTTGGAAAGAAGAGCATTCAGTCAGAGACATACAGTTTCTGGGCCAAGGTCACAAGCATTGTGACCTACACAAACCTAAGTGGAGATGGTCCCCCACTGTGTCCATTGGAAACATGCCCTGATAAAATACATAATAGTCTATCTTTGTAGCAAGAAATCGTAAAAAGAAAGTAGACTACACATTTATTAGTATTGGTTGATATACAACATTATTATCAAGAAGATTTTCTTTAAAATTCACGGTTGTTGAAAGAATAAATTTGCTGCTTTTGGAAATGGGATCATACAGATTGGATTCCTTGTTACCCAGTTTAATAAAGGGGATCCGCGAATGAGGATGCAAGCCCAGGGGGAGAGTATGTACTATGTAACAAACATGATGGAGGATGATTGGTCTAAAGCACACAGAGAAGTTCACTAAAGGTAGGGGGAGCACTGATGGCTAAGCTATGGATGGGGCTGCTAGTCTCTAGGTCATTGTTTCAAACCCACCAGAGCTCTGTGGTGAAGGTGAAGTTATTTGCTTCAGTTTATATTTATCCTATCAGTAACCATAGGCAGAATCCATTCATTGGTAGCAAGTGCTTTTGTTTTTATTGTTGTTAAGTGTCATTGAGTTGGTTCCACCCATAGCGACCCTCTGCACAAAAGAACCAAGCACTGCGGGGTCCTGCACCGTTCTCACAATTGTTCCTATGCCCGCTCATTGTTGTGGCCACTATGTCAATCCACCGCACATCAGGAGCTTT
>NW_022111321.1:7241356-7245258 GCF_000313985.2 Echinops telfairi | reverse complement strand
GGACTCAGAAGAGGACTTGCCGCAAGCTGTAGCACTGCTGACGGCAGATGGGTCGTGGCTGAGAGGGCAGAATACCTGAGAGATGTAAACCTGTGGTTTCCCTTTTACTATGTCAAGGCATTCGACTGTGTGGATCATAACAAAGCATGCATGGCCTTGAGAAAAGTTGGAATTCTAGAACACTTCATTGTGCTCATACAGAAGTAGTACATGAATCAATTGGCTGTTGTGGGAACAGAACAAGGAATTACTGCATGCTTTAAATCCCGGAAAGGTGGGCAGCCGGATCGCATCCCCTCACCATGCGTGTTTCGTCTACATGCTGAACAAAGAATCAGAGGAGCTGGCTTATATGAAGAAGAAAGTGGCATCGGGTTGGAGGAAGGCGCATCTTGCTTGCTGACAGTGAGGAGGACTGGAAGGACTTGCCGATGAAGATCAAGGAGTGCAGCCTCCAGCGTGGATTACAATTCAAAGTACCAAAGACCAAAATCCTCCCAGCTGGAACAAGAGGAAACTACATGATAAATGGAGAAAAGGTTGAAGGTATCAAGGATTTTATCTCACTTAGACCACAATCAATGGACGCAGCAGTCAAAAGATCAAAAGATGTGTTGCTTTAGGTAAATCTGCTGCACAAGACCTCTGCACAGTATTGAACGGTAAGAATGGTGCTTTTAAGAACTGAGGTGCGCCTGACCTAAGCCATGGTATTGTCAATCACCTTATATGCATGTGAAAGTTGGACATTGTATAAGGAAGACCTGTAGGATACAAAAAGGTTTCTCCCCAGGTGGTTCCCATATTTATTGTATGTCCAGCCCAGGACACTGCTTGCAACACATGGCGAATGACTGTAGCACACTTAGAAGCAAGCTGCTTAGGAGTTATCTCCCTGAGGGCATCAGTCATCCAGAGCCATCAGACTATTGGCTGTCCCACTGTAGGTGTGAGCCACACCCTGCTGATAAGGACAGTGGATTGCTTTCCTGAAGGAGAGCTCAGAATAGGGCAAGCCAACTCGAAGAAGGTTAGTCTGCCATCTGGAGTCTGCCATATATTTCAGCGAGAGGCAAAACTGTAGGTCGGTCTTATTTTCAGGGGATGACTTACGTTTGGGGAAACATGGTAGCAACAACTTTTACCTTGGGAGCCCTGGTTGGAGAGTGGATAAGAGTCGGGCTGCTCTCCTCAAGGTCATCAGGTGAAACCACCAGGTCACTCCACAGGGAAGAGACGGGGTTTTGTACGCCCAGGGTTACAATCTTAGAAACTCATAGGGGCAGTTATAACCTGCCCTATAGGGTCTCTATGAGTCTCCATATACTCCATGGCAGTGAGTTTAATTTTTCTTTTACATCTGCCAGAATCAACTTTACAATGTTCTCAGTATAACAGCAAGGCTATTCACACCCCTCAGCTATGGCTAGAGGGGATTCCCTAGCTATTTCATCCATGTGGGGACCCTACACATGGATTTGGTGCTTTTATTGTCGTCCAAAGTTTCTGCAAGCAGGTGTTTATAGTCTAAGCTATACCTTACTCCCTACTTGGGATTTAGATTTAATTATTTACAGTGTTTTGTTCACATAGACTGGAGTGTTTCTTCCAGGTGGATTTAGTAGATGCCTCATTTAGGTTGCTGCTTGTTTGATGGCAAAGCTTTAAGGCTGCATGCATTATTCTTTCTGGTAGCCAGGAACCATCTGGTTTCTTCACCACACTTCACTAATGCCCCATATGTCCAGTGATCTCTTCAGGAGAGCAAGCACTGAGCAGGCCCCTAATTCATAAGCACAGATTTGTTCTTAGATTGGGGCTAGAATTAAGCCTGACCCAAAATCCATTTATATAGCTAGGGTTTAACATATGTCTCTGGTTCATTTTAGAGACATTACTATATTATGATTGAGAACATTGTACTTCATCCTCCTGAGCATAAGGCAATTGTATTGATAGCATCATTCAATTAACCAAAGGTATTGCATGTAAAACACTGTTAAGAAAAGGAAACTGCAATTATGGGTTGACTCTTGAAAGAGTGTTCAGTAGTTGTCTTTGTACAGTCTTTTGCTTCTTCAGGTAGCTTTATTCCTAGCTACCTGTTGTGTGACTATTGTCAATGGTACTGTTTTCTTGATATCTGTTTCAGAACTCTCATCACTGCTATACAAGAATCTGATTGGTTCCTTAGTAATCTTGTATCCTGCTACTTTACCAAATCACCAATGGGGGCTGGGGGCGTCTCTCTATAAAATCGTCTTGTTTTGCAATAGCAAGAGCTTCACTTCTTGTTTGCCAAATTGTATTCCTTTGATTTCTCTCTCTCTCTCTCTCTCTGTCTCTCCCCTTTCTTTTTCATCTAATGCTTCTTGATAAGGCTTCAAGGATTATATTGAATAAGAATGGTGATAAGGACATCCTGTCTAGTTTCCATTTTCAGGTGAAATGTTTTCAATTTTTCCCCATTGAGTGTGATATTGGCCATTGGATTTTTGCATCTGGCCTTTATTACCTTGAGAGATTTCTCTTCCATTCTTATTTTCTTGAGTGTTTTTATAAGAAATGAGTGTTGGATCTTGTCAATTGCCTTCCTGTATCTATTGATATGCTCATGTAGTTCTTTTTCTTGGTCTTATTTATGCAGTGGATTATATTGGCTGTTTTTCTAATGTAGAAACATTAGCTCAAAATATTGTTTAACATTCTTTGATTTTTAGTCTTATTTTGTCTTTGAGTACATAGTGTGTCTCTTTTAGGCAACGTATAGATGTGTCTTCTTTTCTAATTCAGTCTGCTACTGTTGTTTGATTGATTCAGATAACCATTGAAATTCAGTGTCATCAGTGGTATACCCAGGTTTGTTGCTGTTATTTTGTTGTGATTGTGCTTGGTTTCTTTTTCACGTGTATGTGTGTGCCTGTGTGTGCCCGTGTATGTGTGTGTGCCTGTGTGTGCCTCTGTGTGTGTGTGTGCCTGTGTGTGTGCCTGTGTATGCCCGTGCATGTGTGTGTGTGTGTGTGTGTGTGGTTTTGTTGCTGTCTTTGTTCCTCCTTTCTTTGCTATTTTTATTGCTGCTTTCGTTTTATCTGCTTCTCAGTGGTGGTGTCCTATCTGATGCTCTCAGGTGTGTCTGCTGTTGTTTTAGATTCTCTGTCTATATTGATACTGTCAATATTTTTTGTAATATTGGTGTTGATTTTATGAATTCCTGTAGCTTTTCCCTGTCTGGAAATACCTATTTTTCTCCTTTTTATTTGAGGGATAAATTTGATGGATGTAGGATTGTTGGCTGGCACTTTCCTGCCCTGGGATTTTATAGGTTACTCCATTGTCCTTTTGCCTGCACAGTTTCTGCGGAGAAGGCTCAGCTTCTCCGTAACAGTCTTCTTCTGCAGGTGAGTGTTCTTTTACCTCGAGCGGCCCTCCGGTTTCTTCTTCTCCTTGAAACTGGATCCTTTGACTCTGCCGCATCATCATGTTTTTCTTTGGGGATCTACTCTATTTGGGGTTCCCTCAGCTTCTTGAGTAGCTATTTTTTCCTCTTTGGGGATGTTAGAAAAATTGTCTTTAATGATTTCTCATGCTAATATTTCTTTAATTTTTTTGGTTTTGTTTCTTGCTCCAGGATCCTCATGAGACATACATTGTTTCTCTTGATAGTGTCCCATATCATTCTCAAGCTTTCTTCATATTTTTAAACATTTTGTTGATGGTTTCTCTCATCAGTTGTCAGAGTGATTATCTTCAAGTTCACTGATTCCATTTCATTTTGTTCCATTATATTCCTCAGGGCTTTTGTTGCCCAATTCAGTTATCTCATGGTTTATCTTCTGGGATTTCTTATGGTTTAGGATTTGATTTTTTTCAATTTCTTCCATTGTTCCAATAAGTTTCCCCAC
>NW_022111321.1:7238130-7240600 GCF_000313985.2 Echinops telfairi | reverse complement strand
AAAAAAGTAGATAATATAAAAGTTTATGAATTATAAAGCATAGTCACTATTTATAAATGCTATGTTACTCTATAAACGCAAAATAATCTAAGATCAGTTTAATAAGGTTGCTATATAAAACACAAATATGAAAAATCTATCATTTTCTGCTTTATTACTTAGCAACAGTTAGAAGCATAAATTTCAAATGTCAAATAATTTAGTAACAAGTTGGCTTGAAAACAATGAAAAAATCATCAGGAGATTCTATTTAGATGACAGCATGGAATAGGTTTGTTTTCATACTCGGTTGCTTTAAGGTATAACGTTTGTTGATAACTGACCTCCCAAAAAACAAAACAGCTTGCTTCCATCAAGCGCATTGACTCATAGAGGCCCTAGCTAGGGTCTCCAAGGCTGGAAATCTTTATGAGAACAGAGATCCCAGACTTCCTTGCATGGAGCAGCTGATGAATTTGAACTTCACAACAATGTCTCCCGACAGCAGCTACTAGGCTCCTACAAGTTTGCTTATAGCAGCCTAGAAATGAAACAAAATTCGGTTCAAATTCTTCAAATTACTATTTTGCTGGCACTCGACAAGCTGATTCTTGTTAAAAAATATTTTATAGTAGAAGATAAAAAATTCAAGAAAAGCAGGACCATTTTAAGAAGGTACACATTAACAAGAGTTGTTAAACTCTATGGTGAGTAGCACAACATAGTATTTTTACAAAGGTTACACCAAAACCAATGGAATAGAACAGAGAACAGAGAAAATATTCTAGACCTCAATGGAGATTGAGGTGCTTATGACAATAGTTGCACTTTAAGTTTCTGGAGATGTAATTCAATGAACAGTAATGTAACTCCTTGTCACGAAGGGAAATATGCATATATCATTAGTTCCTTTTCTCTCATCATGGAAAATAATTTCATCGGATTAAATACACAATGTAAAACCCAAAGTATTAAACTTTTGAAAGAAAATATACACAGATATTTTCATGACCTTGCAATAAGCACGTGTTTCCGAACATGATAGAGAAATAAATGTTACATATGACTTAATGTGGAAGGTAGCCCCATTTCATATCTGACACCATTTCCTAATAGTTTTCCTTCACTCAAACTACACTGGTCAGAAAATTCATAAACAAAGTAAAACCACTGCTCTCCAGTCAATTCTTACCAAGCACATAGGTAAGAAATACTCCATAGGGTTTTAAAGCCTGTAATTTTTATGAATTCCAATCACTCTACTTGTCTCCCATGAAGTACTGATGGATTTAAAAGAATGACCTTTCAGTTCGCAACCTAACATTTAACTAGTGCACTGCCAAGGATTCTTTCATCAGTATAGTACTCCTCAAATATGTTGTTTTAGTTATATAGTGCTGCTGAAACACAGAAACCACAAATGAATGTCTTTAAAGGATAGACATTTGCTTTCTTTCAGTTATGGGTGTTAAAATGCCCATTAAGGCCTCTTCCTTAATCACCCTTTACTTGTTGGTGCCTGTGTATTCCTTGGCTTCTTTTATTATTATTATTTCAGTTTTATTTTCCTTACCCCCCCTTTTTTTAAAAGCATGTTGTTGGGGGCTTGTACAACTCTTATCACAACCCATCCATTCATCCATTGTGTCAAGCATATTTGTATATTTGTTGCCATCACCATTTTCAAATATTTTCTTTCTACTTGAGCCCTTAGTATCAGCTTCTCATTTTTCCCCTCCATCCCACACCCTCCCTCATGAACCCTTGATAATTTAAAAATTATTATTATTTTTTCATGTCTTACACTGACTGATGTTTCCCTTCACCCACTTTTCTGTTGCCCGCCCTCTGGGAGGGGGTTATAGGTAGATTGTTGTGATTGGCTCCCCCTTTCTCTCCCGACCTTCCCCTTACCTTCCTGGTATGGCTACTCTCAATATTGGTTCCTTGGCTTCTTGGAGATGTTTACATGAAAACTATTCCACTGTGTGTGCTTGTGTCTAGCCTGCTCTTGATAAATTGGATGTTATTAGCTTGAGGATATATTGTACATTAGCATAGCCTCATTAACATAATAAATATTCTATGTGTCATCAAGAACCTTTGCATTTATTCAGAAAGTTGTTCATCCAAGAATTACTGCATGGTTAACTCATTATTTCCTAACCTTTGATGCAATATCATCTTTACCAAAAAAAGCATTACTGATCACCAATTTGAATATTGCAATTGCTCTTTAGTCTCATTCTAGAATATTTTTCATACTTTAGTCTAATATAATTGTGTCCCAATAGTATTTATAACTTCTTAATGGAAATGTCAAGAGAACCAAATAGACAATATCTGTAGAGATCGACAATGCAGATTTTCAACATCATCAGTCAGACAAAGGCCAGGGACAGATTATGGAAACACTCTTCAGTTGTTCCCATGCAACTTCATGTTAAAAGGGAGGAAGTGTTCACGAAGTCCACCAATTTAAAGTGAGACC
>NW_022111321.1:7235203-7237781 GCF_000313985.2 Echinops telfairi | reverse complement strand
GAAAGGATGGAAATAAAAATTCAAGCCTCAAGTTTCAGTATGAAAGGATTCTATGGGCAACATGTTGACCAATTTAAGAAGTAGCAAAAGATGATGGAAAGAATACATAACTCAAAATAACTGATGAGCATTCATCCATTTCAGAAGGCAGAATATTATTAAAAACCAATTATATGAAAGGAAGAGTTCCAAGATGCACTAAAGGTATTGGCAAAAAACAAGGGTTTAGGAACTGATGGAATGCCCATCAAAATGTTTCAATAGATGCAGCACTCAAGTTGCTTGGTCATCCTTGCCGATAAATTTGGAAGACAGCCACCCGATGAACTGACTACATATGCCCATGTTGTGCATATTTAAGAAAAATTTAATCCATCAGAATATTAAAAGTACAAACAATATAATTAATATTAAATCTAAGTGAAACTCTGCTGAAGATAATTCAAAAGCAGTTGGGCAAGGAACTGCCAGATATTTAAGTTAGATCCAGAAGAGAAACGAAGGAGGGATATCAATGCTGATTTCAATTGAATTTTAGCCAAAAGTAGAGAATACCAAAATGTTGTTTACCTGTGTTTTATTAGCTATTCAAAGGCATTCACAAGTGTGAATCACAATGCATGAGTACCATTTTGAAGAATGAAAATTCTAGACCACTGAATTGTGCCCATGTGGGACCTGTACGTAAGTCAAGATCAAGTCATTTGAAGAGATAAAAGGGATATTGGCATTTAAAATCAAGGAAGATGTGCATAAGTGTTGTGATATAAAATCTGCATTTGAAGCAAACAATCTGAGAACCTGGATTATCTGAAGGAAAATTATCTGGATTGGAGGGAGGCTCTTTAGCAATTTTTAATATGCAGACAGCACAATGTTGCTTGCTGAAAGAGAAGAGAATTTGAAGTTCTCACAAATGATCAAAAAAATTATAGCCATCAGTGTGGATTATACTTAAACATTAAAAAAATAACATTTGTCACAACTGGACCAATAACATGATAAAGGGAGAAAATATTGCAGATGCCATGCATTTAATTTTCTTAGTGTTACAATCATGCCCATGAAATATTTAAGAAATGAAACAAGATATTGACTTGGAAAACTCTGATACAAAATACTCTTTCAAAGTGTTAAAAGTTGCATGCACTAGCAGTGTCTTTTGTTCTGCTTTGTTTTGTTGCATAAGCTTGCCAAAGCTGGATGGTGAATAAGGAAAACCCAAAGAAGAAGCAATACGTGAGAGGTAAGCAGTTGGGAAAGGATATGGAATACAATACGAACTGCCAGAAGAAAGAACAAATCTCTCTTGGAACAGAAATAGGCAAATTGCTTCACAGAAGCAACCATAATGGTAGTTAATCTCACACACTTTGAAAAAGTAATCAGCTGGAACCAATAACCGGAGATGCACATAGTAGGAGGACCAGTGAAAAAGAGGGACCGCCTCGCTTAAGTTGATCAAACAAGAGAGAAGTCAAGCCACATGAAGTTCACCTGGAAGCAGAAGTTTAAGAGACACAAGTGTCTTCTTCCAGAGGTGACACAGAATGCCATCCTTTTTGGGCATCCTGATTTTGGACATCTAGCAGCCTAACAATGGTAAACTTCTATTCGTTAAAGACACCAATTTGTGGTGTGGTATTTCTGTTATGAAAACACTAGATAACTAAGACGTGATCTAAACAGTACATATCCATTTTGAAAGTCTTACAATTAAATATAATTTTCGAAGTAGATGAAGGAGACCTTGTACTACACAACTCCTGATGTAACATTATAAATCCCCTGATGTGAAAACGAGGTGAATTGAACTGCTTATCTATGAATTATGGAGAAGGGAGAATCACTACTCATGGTATTAACTTAAAGGATTAAGCATGCAAAAAAAGTAAGTTACTATGTGGTCTTTCAGAAGAACAAAAAGATGAGTCTTGGAAAAAACACAAGCAAATGCTTCTTAAGTGGTTGCAACAGTGCACTCAAATATAGCAACGTTTGTGAAGATGGGGCAGGAGGCGTGGGAATCCTATGGAGAATTTTACTCTGTCTTACAGGATCACAAGAAGTCACAACCTAAAAGCAGTGATTTCTATTGTCACCCGTCACCTCCATTATGTATCGGGTTTCTTTGATGCTTGTCCTTCTAGTTCTCTACTTTCTATTGTATCGGTTTTGTTTGCTTGTTTTTGATAACAATATAACCCTTTTACTGTTTTTAGTCTATAAATAAAGTCACTCATTATTTTATTGCTGTTGTTTTTTTGTTAGGTGCATTTGAGTTAGTTCTGGCTTAAAATGATCCTATTTTCAAGAGGCCTCTGTGCCACCTTTACAGTTTTTAGATTCTAGTCCATTTTGCCACCACTGTGTTTTGAAGCCCTCGCGGTGTAGTGGTTATGCATTGGGCTGCAATCCTCATGATTGGCAGTTTGAAACCACCAACAGCTACACAGGAGGAACGTTGGCTTTTTACCCTGCAAACAGTTACAGTCTCGAAGCCCAGAGGGGGGTCACTATGAGTCAGCACTGACCCCCTGGCAGGGAGTGTCAATTCACCTCTTTGAGGTTCTGCCTC
>NW_022111321.1:7231518-7233338 GCF_000313985.2 Echinops telfairi | reverse complement strand
GAAATCAACAGAAGGGCTGGCCACAGCTGGAACATATGCTAATCACCTTGGCATCAGTTGCAATTTCTGCCACGAGGTATCTCAGGGTTGCCATTATTAAAAATGCACCAGCCTCAAGTAGTCAGTCACCTTATAGTTCCTGACCATGCCCGCAGCTGACAGGAATAGATATCCAGGGTAATGAAGCAGCTCAGCCGAGGGGTGCCTTGTTGTGTGCTGTGTGGTATCTGGTCTCGTGTCCAAGATAGGGAATAAAGTCAGGAGTAGTTTTTCTTTGTATGCATTTACCAGAAGCCCCTGTTCATTCCATTCTTTTAATATAACGTCAGTTTAATGTGCTTTTAAAATATAAATACTACATAGAAATAGTGCTGTCTTCCTTTGAGTGGATCTCAAATAGAGATTATTCTCAATAGTCCGCAAGCTATGGACTGCCCAAATGGACTACTATGAAACTGAATTCAGAGTGCGTAAATAAAAACGTTTTAGTCACTTGTCCACCTCAGAAATGTTAGCCAAGTGTATAAAACAAAGGCAGAGGAGGACATTGTATATATGTATATATATTCCCTTGTAATCACAATTCAACGGCTTCAGTGAAATGGTTGTCAAACAAAGGCTTCTTTATGCAAAATAGCACATGCTATCACTCATTTAGTGATCTGAATTTGTTACTACATTTTTAATTGAAAAGCACTTCCTCAATAAAATGAAAAGTTTGAAATCTCTAAGAAGATTGAGAATAAGGTCACAAAATACAAAATAAACTTTAAATGGTGTGGCAAATGATCTATGCAGTATTTATTAGAGAATGCTTTGCTTTAAAACATATAGAGAGACATAATGTAGAATTTGTTCAATAAGGACACCAATGGTATTTTGGCTTTTGTATGAAGAAATAAGCATTACCAAATACAGTTAAATAATGAATATTGGTTGGAGGGTACAATGTATAGCAGTGACTCAGTATTTTTGTTACTGAGCAGAAAGGGAGCATGCTTTCCTCCATATTCCACTTGCCAAAGAATGTAAAGCCAAGGCAGGCAAATCCACTGAAAAATGATGTTAAATTCTTCTGAGGGGACAATATTTGCCTTCCCATACCTTCCCCCTTGACCCAGAGAATTCATTTCTCTCTTGGTAAGTCTTTAGTCTCTAAGGCATGCACTCATAATATTTAAAACACAACATATATTTTATCTATCAATTTAACCACTGTAAAAAATATATTGTAGATGAAGAGTCTTCACTTGAGTTTAAAAATTACCCGGCTGCCCTGAGATGTGTCCCCAGAAGCTCCATGGGCTACCAGGTGGTAAGCATGCATGTTCAGGGCAGCACAATCAGACAATGGGCAAGGCCTCAGTGTGAGGAACACAAAATTGAAGATATATAAATGAGCGAGATATTATGCTCTTTGAATGAAAATGAAGTGTACAGAATTACATTTCACCAAGTAAATGTAGCATTTACGTTGCTGATGCTCGTCCCACTGTGATAAATTGTTTCAATTTCGTTTGCCCTAGGTTTTTCTGGCTAGCAAGGTCTCTAGGTCAAGGAGACACAGTGTCATTTTACAATCAAGAGCTCTCCCCTTAGAACTGACTTTTGCCAGAAGCTATGCCAACTGTGGCATATAGATTCACCTTAGAGCTCAGGAATTCTGCAGAATTATGTCACCTTCCAACAGGTGGTTGCAGATGGGTGGCATGTTCCTGTTCAAGGATAAAGCGAATTTCACAAGATATTTTTGGCAGGAAAAAAATAAGACTCTAGGTAAGAAGTTCAGGGTCTTCTTTCTGCATAACTTTTTTTTTTTT
>NW_022111321.1:7220003-7229787 GCF_000313985.2 Echinops telfairi | reverse complement strand
TAACAAGAAATTCTTGATACTGTACGATTCACAGTTTGTCTGGTTATGCTGGTTTGTGATGACAATTACTAACGTACCGTACACAGGTAATAAATTTCTTTTTTTGTTGTTGTTCAACAATAAATATGTACCGTATTTTTCTTCACGGAAAAATAAGACATCCCCTGAAAATAAGACCTAGTGCATCTTTGGGAGCAAAAAATAATATAAGACACTGTCTTATTTGGGAGGAAGCAGGGTAGTCAATCGATTAAGACTATGATTCTTTATCTGAGTAGGAACTCCGTTGGCCTAGTGGTTATACCTTTGGGTGCGAGCCACAAAGGCTGCAGTTTGAAACCATCAGTCATTCCGTAGAGGGACAGGGTTTTCCAATTTTGTAAAAAGTGATATTGTCAGAGACCCACCGGGGTACTTCTACCCTGACCTATAGGGTCTCTATAAGATGCCAGAGACTGGACGACAGTGAGTGTGAGTGAGTTTAGATCTTTTATAAACAAATATAAGGCATGGATATGGGATTCTAAATTTCACCATGTCACTCTTGATTTCCATATGAAAATAATCCATTACTCAAAATGAAACAATTGTGATTTCCCAAAGTGGTTTTGAATAGCAAATTGAAATTCTACTCAAGTGGGTTTCCAGGTTAAAAGAGTGTATTGGTATGTGGTTTCTTACAACTCCCTGTATGATCTTCTTATTCTCATTTTTACCTAACTCTCTCAATAGAGAGTTGCAGGTGAGCTTCCCTCAGAAAATGAAATGCCCTGTAGAGGACATGAAACACCACTAGAAAAATTAGAAGTTGAAAGAGAAATTTAAATACATTCTGTCTGCTTTCTTATAAAATACTCTAAAGGCATCGGAGTATTAATGCAATAACAGTGAAGGGAAACTTGACTACAGAAAATATGTTTATCACAAGTAATCAAGGAGAATTATTTTGGAAATGTAGAATGTATTGTCAATTCCTTCAACTTTTTAAGTGATTAGTTACATAATATATGCTCAATGCGGTCAATTTGAAGAAAAATATAACACATCTCTGAAATCCTCAACATCTTAATATTTTTGTTAACAGTTTTCTTTTCACATTTTAATATGTATGAGATTATTGGAAATTCATTTCTCTTACTTATTTAAATGTGTGTGTGTGTAAAACATTGGCTTATGATATATACGTACAATTTTAAACACTAGATCATGGCACACAATCTTTGGAGAAAACAAATTTGAAAGACCTATCTTTTCTATAATGTGGGAATTTTGTCCATCATATAAATGTCACACATGATGCCCCATCGCTAGAGCATAGCACTATGGAGGACAATACTGGGACAAAGTGCAGGGAGTGAGTCCAGTCTGCTCCTCACACCCCACGCTCACACACACACAGTGGGGTGAATCAGGAAGGGAACATAACAAACCAGCAACAGAAGCAAAGTCACCAAACCCCATTGGATCTGTAGGGAGATAGTCGTATTAACAACCTGAGACATGCAGATAACCTAACTTTGCTTGCTGAAATTGAACAGGAATGCAAGCCTTGCTGATGAAGAGCAAGGATTGCAACCTCCAGTATGGATTACAGCTCAACGGACAAAAGATCAAAATCCTCACTACTGGACTATAGGTAGCATGATTGTAAATGGAGAGGAAGTTGAATTTGTCAAGGATTTTGTCTTGCTTGGATCCACAATTAATTGCTCACAGAAGTCTCAGTCAAAGGGGTCAAAAGATGAGTTGCATTAAGTAAATCCGTACAAGACTTTGTAGAGTATTGAAAACAAAGACATTATTTGAGGACTAAGGTGCGCATGATCCAAACCATGGTATTTTCAATGGCCGCAGATACATGTGCAAGAGGGACATTCAATAAGGAAGACAAGGAGAACAGATTCATTTGCATTGTGGTGCTGGGGACGAATGTTGAAAGTGCCATGAACTGCTACAAGGATAAATGGATCTGTCTTGGAAGAAGTACATCCAGCGTGCTCCTCAGAGTTCTGGATAATGAGACTTCTTTCATGCTCTTAATGTCAGGGGAGATCAGTCCCTGGAAAAGGGTCTCATGTTTCATAAAATGGAGGGGCAGTGACAAAGAGGAAGGTCCCCAATGAGATGGACTGACACAGTGGCTGCAAGCAATGGGCTCAAGCAAGGGCACAATTGTGAGGATGGTGCAGTACTGGGCAGTTATCCACAGCAGTTTGGTTCTGTTATCGGTACGGTGGCGATGGGTTGGAAGTGAATCGATGGCCCCTAGAAACTACAATACTATCAGGATAGGCTAGTCCTTGGAAAGTTCATCAAACTTGGTAAAGTAGAGGGTCAGTGAAAAAGCAGAAAACCTTTAACATAATGAACTTGCACAGCAGCTGCATGATGCACTCACGCGTCACAACAAGTGTAGAGTGTCCAGACCAGGGCGTTCCTTCTGTGGCAACACACATCACCATCAACAATAAAAGAACACCAACAGTGAGAGTGGCTTGTATCGTTGACAAATGGTCACGACCTGGACAAGTGGTAGAACACTTTATGGAGGAAAAGGTGTTCACACTGGAATTTGAATCATGAGCAAAATGAAACCACCGTTTTAAAAAATATTTTTAACCAAAAGCTATTGCTTGTGAGTTTATTTCAATTTCATAATCACACTACAGGACATAGGAGAACTGCCTCATAGTTTTTCCAAAGCTGAAATTCTTTGTAGAAACAGACAGGCACTCATTTCTCCTGCAGACTACCCAATGGGTTCAAACTGCTACCATTCAGTTAGCAACCAAACTCTTAACCACTACACCAAGTAGTTAATTCTCAAGTTCCCAAATCAGTCACATATTCTCAAATCAATCGCAAACACATTTAAATATTAGTTGGTTTGCCTTGCCAAAAACACAAGTATAGAATAAGAATGCTTAGAGGTTACAATTAAAATGCAAATCTTAAATGATAAAACTTTGTGATCAATATAGCACAGCTTACTTTTTGTAAACAGTAAAAAATATCATTATTTCTTTTTGGGTTGTGTGTCTCTTTTTTTCTAAGACAAAGTGGCACTCCAATGGTCATTTTCACAAGTGCTCAACTGTAAATGTAATTTATCCCAAAACTTTTAAGTGGAAATAAATTGAAGTCTGAAATAAGCTGCAAAATGCGAAAAAATATAGTGAGAGTAGTTTTCATGAAAATGTTTGCTTTTGCAATATTGATGTTTTTTTCCTGGAACATTGATACTCATGATTCACTGCCTCTGAAGGGATCTGAAATCAGAGGACACATCGCTATTGCAAAACAAGTGTATTTGACTCCGTGTCAGTCCTTGTTAAGGAAACACTATTTTCTCAGAGACAGGAAAATATGTTTGTAGGGCAGTGGCTTATAAGATTTTCTTCCCTAGACTCCTGAGTAATGATATAAGCCACTCTCACTCTTTGTCTCCCAGACTATTTTCCCACATCATTGAAATGTAATATATAGCTGCTTCTGAGACTTTATAACTCGGAAACCAGTGAATACCAAATTACATATTTTCATTACTCTCAAACAGTGAGGAAAATCTGTTATCTAGCATAGTCCGAGGAGTGGAATGTTCCAGTTAAGTGGATATTCTTATGCTCAACTACTTGTTAACTGATTCTCCAAATTAACGTCTCAGAAAGATCGCCCCTTCCACAAATTCTCCTTGCTTATATTTCAGAAAACCAGTTATTAAAATCAGAAAATCAAGTTTACGTCATTGACCTTATCACTCAGAAAATTACCTCATTCCTCTTAGCTTCAGGGGAAAAGTGAGGACAAATAGATGATACATCTCCATCTCAACTGACCATGGTACGAAATGCTAAGTAGCATTTCAGAAGGCTTCCCTTTGCCTACTTCCAATTATTTCTGCTCCTAGAAGGAGCTAGCATTCTTTTCTCTTTTAAGATTGAATAATTTTCCCTGATTTCAATTTTCAATCAAATGAGTGTCCAACGTATATATTTTTGGGGTGGATGGCTTCTCTCACTAAATATTATGACTGGGATGTCCATCTGTCCTTGCACATAACAATAGTTTGCTCATTTTATTTTTGAATGGAATACTTTTTTTTTCTAATATAGTATTATCAATAGAATTGTAGGGTACTTAAAGTTTGGGACTACAATGAATAATGCCATTGTACATATTGTTTTACATCTGTTAGTGCATTTTGGTTTCATAAATAACTAGTGGAGAAATTATTTTGCTATAATTAGGGATGGATTCAACTTTAGTAGATATTGACAATATTTCATAGCAGACAGATATGCTTGCACTTCCACCAGTAGCATGTGATAGGCTGGAAACTTTCACACCCTAAGGTGTATTTAGTAGTGTCATTGTGGCTTTTAATTTTCTGTGTCCTATACTTGCATGGGCTTCCAGAAGGGCAAACAAAACTGTCTTCGAACAAGTATGGCCAGAGGGCTCCTTAGAGCCCATCCCGTGGACTTTTTATCAGGAGAGACTAGTTGCTGAGAAAGGACATCCTGCTTGGCAAAGCGGAGGGGCAGACGAAAGAAGAGGGCCACACCACAGGGGGCGCAACAACGGACTCGATCATAGGAGCAATTGTGAGAAGGGCGCAGGATCGGGCAGTGCTGTTTTGTGGTGCATCAGAGTGAGATGTGTGAGAACCAGCTTGACGGTACCTAGTGACAGCCTGCCTGCATGGGCAGTTCACAACCTGCCAGCCCCTCTGAAGGGGAAAAATGAGAAGCCAACAAAGGTTTAAGTCGTGGAAATCTTATATAAGGTCACCATGAATTAGACCCAACTTTTTGGCAATGGCATGGGTCTGCTACTGTTGACTTGGCTCTTTCGTTCCGTTCCCTAGAGCGTTATCGTTCCAATATTTTTAATGCATTCGCGTCTCTCTGCACTCAGGCAGAGGTGTGTCACAAGGAGCCCTGGGACATGAACGGGAAGGGATCCACTTCTGAAGAAAAGGCAGCCGTCTTCTCACTGCAGAACTGCTTCGCTGAAGATTATACGCTCGAAGCCCTAAGTGGCCATTGTACTCTGTTTTCCATGCTTTTTCGGGGTCAGAATGGACTCAAAGGTATACCAGAGATGGATACCGTAAGGAACTAAAAGGTATGATTTTATTTTCACTCAATTAAAACATTTTCTCATTGTAATTGAATTATTATTATTATTGACATGTTTAGGAATATATTCTTGATTTGCCAATATTTGGGGACTATATAATTATGTTTCAGTTTAATTTACTATGGTGGTCAGATTATATATACTGATTAAAATAAAAATATTCTCAGAGCATCCATATCAAAATTGCTATTGTTTTATTTCTACTTGAATGGCAATTTGATTGGCAATGTCCTTTGACCTCACATTCTTTTATCTACTTTGTGTGTTTTTTTATCATTTTCTATAATTTCTTGTACTAAGAAAAATAAAAATATTCTAGATTATTCACCATAAATATAATTTTATTTATTTTCTGCAAAGACAGTCAAAGGATTCTTTCTTGAGCTGAAACATAGAGTCTCCTATTTTCACAAGCATACGTTTTACTGCTAATCATTCTGAGTTATGTTCAGCAGATAAATGATGTGTATTGTTATACAAATTCAGATCATTTTCACTCTAAATATTTTTAAAATATTACATGCATTATTATATATAGTTATTTCTTTTTCACTGTCTTGGAAGATGCAATGTGCTAATTTTAGATCTACTTGGTCTGCCTGTGGTCCATTTCTATTTTTATGGCATATTTTATCCATTTTCCCTCCTTTGTTTATTCATCTCTTCTTACCTTTGCCAAGGAAAGTTGATTTTTACTCAAGTTATTTCTTGGCCTCCTTTGCCAGAGGCTTATTTGTTGGGTTTAGGCCATGGGAATCACCACTCAGTTACCAGGGGGCGTAGGAGAAACAAGATATTTATTTCTCCAACTTGCATTCTTTCAGCCAGAGGTTTAACCGCTGCTTTATTATTTTTATTAAAGCTTCAGGTCCTGGTTGAATTCTTCTTTGATTTTCACACCTCACGGAGTCTCAATGTAATTTCTACGTTCCCTTTCCATCCCAGGGTTGTAAACTGCTTTCCACTATTGAAAGTACCTGTCTCTCCATATCTAGTTGCTTTCTTTATGCCTATTTACACATCTTTCATGAACATCCACATTAAACACCCTTCAATCCCCTTTGAAGCATGTTGTTTCTTAATGAGATCCAGATTTATATAACAATTTTCTGTCTGTGTTCTAGATTCCTCTCTTTTCCACTTCTCTCCTCCATTTCATCTACTTCCGACTAGCGATATGTATTCACACTGGTGCTTACACATTCCACTATTACATTTTTTTCTACTTGCATTTTACATTTCAGGACATTTTATATTTACTCCTGCTAAGTTTTTAATATGTAGCCTATGTATATATGCTTTGTCACTTTGCAATGCAAAAGCGATCTTAAGACATGATTAAATATTTGGTGACAATATTTCATTGTGCTTCATAAAAAAGTATCTAGTGAGTATAATTCGTGAAATTCTTTCATTTTTCATTATCTATTTTTATTAATTTGATACATTTTCTTTCTATTTTTACTCATTTTGAATAATAAATAATTTACCAAATCTAGCACTTTAAAGATATTTTGGGGGAAACTGAGGAAGAGCCAGGGGTCAAGGGAATTGAAATCTGAGCGATTTATACCATTACTAGTAGCCAATAGCAATATGTACGTATGGAAAGTTTTGCAATTACCAATATATAGTTTTATTTTTCTCTAATGCAATAAATATAGGCTGTGCCCTATAAATATGTTTCTCGGTATAAAGGTATGTCTAACCTGATACCTCAGATTCTTAGGAGTAAATTAGTTGCAATAAAGAACATTTTACACCATTACCTTCCTTTTAAAGTACATTTTCTATCTCTGGGTACATCCCTCAACTTCAGAACATTTAATGTAAGTATATAAATAAGTATTATCTTTCTTTTTTGTATAAATTGATACACATATCTGTTTAATAGCAAGTGTGCTTATGACTTCTTTTCATTTTCCTAATTATATACCACAATTCCCATATTAAAAATTTTGTGTGTTTAATTTCATTTTCCTTGATACTATATTACACTTTTCACAACATATAAATTATATAATCACGTTATTCCTGTCTTCAAAATCAAATATTTCCTCTCAAAATTTTAATCATTGCTTCAGTGTTTTCTATCCTCCAATGATATATTCTGACAACAGATTCCCAAGCAATTGTTTAATTAATTTAGTTTATCAATGTAAGACTTACCTTATGGCAGCTACCATATGCCAAGAAATGATGTGGGTTACAGGGTGATAGCAATTAACAGACCATAGTGACATATGTGATCACACTTTCTGTTTTGCTGGTGTTGAGTCTGATATACATCTTACTCATTAATAAACACTGAACTCTTTTTAATCCCCATGGAGAGGCAGTGATGGGAAAGATAGATTTGAATGATATAAACATATGGGTGACTGGCATTAGGAAAGAATGTAGAACAAGAGGGGTGGCAATAATCTCTGGCTATATTGTGAATTGTAGAAATGTGGAAAATAACGATCACTTACATGTGGAGAATTTGAAGTATCGTCATTAATGAAATTTGTTTAAAATTGAATTTTTTTCATGATCTTTCTGGTCTTTTCATAAGAAAAACAGAGAAATCAAGAGATTGTTCAATGTGGGCAAGTTCCCAATATAGTTACTTTAAAGTGTATGCTTTTGTGGTGATGGGAACTATTCAAAAGAAAACAATGGCATGATATCAAATGAATAATTTTAGGAGCAAAGTTGTTTAGTAAACAAGGAGGCACAGAGTCCAATACACGACCGGCGCCCCCATCCTTAGATAGATATTCCGAGATTTCATTTAATTTGAAGGAAATGGCAGGAGATAGGTGGTATAGATCTGTAAGCAAAATTATGTAGGAATTCTCCTTTTATTCTTTTATTTATTATATAAATAAATAGAAAGATTGTTAGCTGAGTAAAAGCTACACAATGTTTGAAAAGAAAATAGTTGTGAATAATGAATTCAGTATAGAAAAGTAAAAATTTGGGGGTGGTTATAATCTCGCATTTTATATTTTCTTCATAAGCAGAAATTCAATTCAGTGTATTTCTTTTCTTTTTTCCTTTTTTCTTAACCAACAGATAATCGATTTATGACAATAGTTGATTTAAGCATCTGCCATAGTGACTGAACCTCTACTGCAGGCTAAATACTGATGGCAGCGATCTGCTTCGCTGTCTCAGAAGGACGGTACGAATCAGTGAGATGCTTGTGGAGTCTCATCTGGAAATGATCGCAGGTCTTAGAACCTTCCCCACAGGGAGGAGTTTTCCTGGTCCTAATTCTCAGTCTTGGTAGGCATCCGACTGGTCCCTTCACTTTCAGGTTCTTCTCCTCAGCCCTCTGATCAAGACAGCACACAGAATTTCATGTTGCTGGTGGTTAGAGTAAATCTAATCCGGTGAATGACGACATCTGGTTCCACAGGTGTCTTTTTCCGATGTTCTTAAATGCCACGGCGGGGGGAGCTTCCTGACCGACGTATTCCTTCCCAAGAGCGAACAGCAGTGAGACGGAATTGAGGCAGGGGAACAGAGCGAGGTAAAACAAAGTCCTCGTTTTCCTCAAACAGTTCAGTGTATTTCTGTCTCGCAACAACTGATCACTCACATGGATGCAAAAATTTGCTAGAGATTAAGACTTACTCAGAGTACATAAAAAGGAGAAATATGAACTTGGATTACATGCACAGGAAAAGATGATATAGTAAAACAAAATCCAAATTGTTTAAAGTAAGTGAGTGCTTAAGAGTCAAGGAATGCCAAAATTATAGTGGGATCAATGGAGTGGAAAACCCATTAAGATTGAGGATAGATAAAAAAGGACAAGCTAAATGTGCTGTAAAATTAGACGTTTGTTATAACCGATGAGATCCATGACATAAAGCAAGTGTTATTCTTCAGTCAACAAATATGCGGTCTTGGCCTAGGGACTGTAAGCATTTACTTTGCTCAATATGGCTAAGTTAAGGAACAGGAAGACAAAAAGCTTCACATATTGAAATCACTAATATAAAAATTACAAGAATTTATTAAATTCCATGTAAGCACTTACATGTGTAAGTGCTTTGCTTATTCATTTATTTAATCCTCACAAGTCAAAGAGGTAGGTATTATTATTATCCCTTTCTCTGAAGGGGAGAAGCCAAATATATCCCCTAAGATGTCAAGATAATGAGAGATTTGTTTGTTTGTTTGTTTGTTGGACAAAGTAGGTAATGTTTTCTGGAGAACTCCTAATTATAATCATTTCAAGGTGGCAGGGGGAAAAGAGGACAACTATCGCATAGGTGGTCTTGGTGGTAGGTATAAACATGATGGGGAGCAGCCTGTGATGAGATTCATGGTAAATTTTAGTTGTTGCACACATGAAGGATAAAAGGAAGACAGAGAAAAATTTAGTGCTAGCAGGTGATGAGATTCAAAGACCACTCTGGAATGGTGTGTGCATTATGGAGGTGAGAAACTTAGTAAAACTAAGAATTACATGAATTCATATAATCTAGGATCCCAGGAGTCATAGAAAACTACAAGAAGTTGATCACTACAATATGTTATTGTTAGTTTCTGTCCAGATTTGTAAGAATGAAAGTTAGCTTAATACACTGTATTAGTCTGGGTACTTTAGAGAAACAAATCCACAGAAACTCATGTATAAGAGAGA
>NW_022111321.1:7214878-7219129 GCF_000313985.2 Echinops telfairi | reverse complement strand
TCTCTACCTGAAAATATGAAAATCATACAGATACCTATAGGCTAAATCTATTTACTTGGAACAAAAATGATTGGAGGCATGAAGTGGAAAAAACTTTATTTTGTAATTTCAACAAATTGCTAATTCTTTGCAGTATAGTTAGCTTCCTGTTTTTCAAAGAATGAGCAGTTATTATGGGAGGTGTCTTCATCTCACACTTACAACAAACGTGGATTTGCTCCTTGAAAGATTATCTTTTTGTTTGTAACAACAACAACAAAAACATCTCTGGCTTAACCTGTTGTGCATGTGGAGTTGATGGTCTGATTTTAAACCCCATCCAACACTCAATTCAGAGATAAGATTAACAGAGTTTATTCAGGGGGGAAGGGGAAGTGAGTGGGGAGTGCTTTCAAATGCAGGAAGAAACTAGCCCATGTAAATGAAAACAGGTAATTTCAGCTAAAGTAACACTAGTAAACAATAAACTAACACACATAAACTAACAATAAACTAATCACATCTAGTAAGTTTGTTTGATGAAGTGACATTGCTTGGAATGACTCTTCCACCCATAGTCTGCAAATATGGGTGGAACATCCAGGAATGAACAGAATTATATCCAAATTGTATTGAAATTTGTCAGTAAGCTGATGAGCACTGGAAGCACTCACTTGCTTATGCAAAGAAAAAAAAAATTGGAAGATACCTACTTAGCCAACTGACTGGAAGAGACCCATACATATACCCATTTCAAATAAAGAATTCAAAAATGATAAAGAACAGTATCATGGATATAACATGCAAGTTGAAGTTTGCTGAAGATCATTCAACACAGTTGCAACAGTACCTTGACAGAGAGCTACCACACTTTCAGGGAGGATGCGTAAGAGGGTGTAGAATGAGGAATATCATTGCTGACATCACATAGATCTTGGTTGAAAGCAGAGAATACCAGAAATATACTTACTCATGTTTTACTGACTATTTAAAGGCACACGAGCTCCATTGTATGGCCATCGAAACATCATAAAAGGGAAATCTGAACTTATTTGCTCAGGTTTGTAAGCTCAGCTGACTTTTTGGTTTATTCTTCTAAAGCAGCGTCCCGCTTCCCCTGTAGGTTTGACGCTGGTGCAACATGGAATATTAGCTACAGTGCAGACTCTGCTGTGCTGATGTGATAAGAGTTCTTGGTCAATTTTATTGTCTAAAGCTACCTTAGCAAGTGCACTTAATGAATTTTCTTGGGCAATCATAGCGGTAGCTGCATCACAAATATTTGTTCCATAGTTTCTGAGATTTTTCTAATAGCAAATTCCTAACCTTCAACTCCCCCTCATGATACAAATGAGCTTACACAGGAAAGACCAGCTTCTGGGCTTTCTGTATGGTCTCCATAACGAGTGCCCATCTACCACCTTGTAAATAAATCACCTCAAAATATCACCTAGTACATAAAGAAAGGGTTGACCTAATGTAGACTTTTATCATAAGAATATTCTTAAAGGAACTCCCATATGTTCTCAAATACGTTTGCATGTTACATTCTAATCATTCAAACAGATATGTCCAGGTATAGCATTCATTATTTGAATTTGAATTACAATGGCTGCATGGTTTGATTCATGGTTCAAGTCAATTTTATGTCAAGGAGCTATTATATATAGACAATATCTTAACCTTAACCAATTCCACATTTGAACACAAAAAGATGTTTTCCCTCTATTCATACTGTTAAATATCTTGAAAAACAAACAAACATACAAAAATATAACAAATCGGGGGATAGGGGTGGCAGGGGGTGGAGAGATTGCAAAACCCAAGAGGGGCATTTAAAGAAAATCACATTTATTTTGCTTTTAGAAATGTCAGGACAGTTTGTAACAACTTTAACCATCATTTGAGTTATTGTTCACGTCAGGTTCCATGGAGTCATTTGCAATTCATAGCAACCCTTTGTATCACAGGAGGAAACACCTCCCGGTCCTGAGCCCATTGTTACAGCCACTGTGCCAATCCATTTCCTCCACAGTCTTCCTCTTTAGCATTGGGCTTCTCCTTATTAAGTATGGTGGCATTTTTCAGTGACTGACATTCCTGATAGCATGTCTGGAGTATGTGAAATGGTCTCACCATTTTCAATGCTAAGCAGCATTCTGGCTGTACTTCTTTCAAATTATTGTTTTTGGTAGTCCATGGTACAGTCGATAATCTTCAACAGTCTCATTCAACTGCATCAATGTTTCTTCTGCAATCCTTATTCATTGTTCAACTTTCACATGCATGGGACAATATAGAAAATTACATGCTTTGGGTTAGGAATAACTTAGTACTCAAAATGACATTAATGTTCTTCCACATCATAAAGAGGTCTTGTGCAGTAGATTTTCCCATTGTAATACATCATTTACTTGGGTTAGATTGCAAATTTTAACTCTAATTTGTGTAAGATTGAAACATGGAACCTGGAGTTGAGTTCCTACCTCAGGAGAGTGCCACAGTTTTCTTCACTAGCTAGCATAAAGGTGATTTTGAAATGAATGTTGCTAATCTCGCAGGGAGAATAAACTGGGATTCAGTATTGGAAAAGGTCAAGGATCTGATCTTTTTTCTGTGTGCTCCATGGGGAGGGATGAGATCTTCACCAGTCAATGAGATGTGTGTATCATGCAACCACCAAGACTGATTTGAGGCAGGTATTTTTGTGCCATGCATTAAGGAAGAGGAGGAGGTACAATAGCACAAATCCTAAGATAATTTTCATAATAAAGAGATATTGCCAAGAAATAACACAATGAATTGGTAAAGAAAATGTATATAATGTGAAATTATTTCCTTCAGTTACTACCATGTGGTTAACAGAAGATATCAGATAACAAGGATAAAAAATGCAATACAAATTCTAAACAAAAGAATTAATATGAATTCTAATTTCAGATAAGTCATAAAAAATAACTAACTGCCAAAAGTTGTATTCATATAAAGATATCGGGGCTCACAGGGCAAGAACAACATATCACAAACTGGAATAATTCTTTACAGATGGGGTCAAGTAACAAAAAAGAAGAGAATTCGAATAATCAGAAAGCAAATTCCTAATGCTCCTAACATCAGATCTTCCCCATTCTAGAAGTTTATAGAGCAAAAGCTATTCTAGTAAATCAGAGTGGTGCTTTGGATTAAGCGTTAGACTCTGTTGCAAAGTCAATAGTTGGAACTCACCAGTTGTTCTGAGGGAGAATGAGGAAGCTGGTTGCCCCTGTAAAGATTTAGTCTTGAAAGTCGATTGAGCTGTTTTACTCTGTTCTATGGGGTTCCTCTCAACTAGGTAATAGAAATGAAGCAAGGAACTAATACAAGACATAAATTCAAATTACGCAAAAGTAACTGTAACTGTCAAAGGATGACACCATCATTGAGTCAAAGCCTTACAGTCATCAAAATAACCACAGAAAACACATGCAAAAGTATGATTATACGTCCGTTTGTCACAGGAAATACTACAACAAACTCAAAATGGGTCAAAGATCTATTATCAGTGCTAAAACTATAAAAATTCTAGACCAACATATAGGAGTAAAGCTTTAGAAGTTTCTTTTGGGCAGGAGGTTCTTATATTTGATGACAAATGTATTAATAATAATAGGAAAGTAGATCTACTAGACTTCATCAAAATGAAAACAATTTGTGCATTTCGGGACATTAATAAGAAAAGTAATTGATGAATTTCTTCCTATTAAGAGCACCAAGTATCCAGCAGAGCAGAGACCAGGTTTCGGTCAGATCTTTTTCTCAGGGTTCGTCACTGCGTATTTGTCTAACAAAAAGTGACCATCTGTTCAGATCCAAGTTATTCATAATTTCATTAGCAAGCACTTCCAGCTCACTCTGTTGCATACTTATACTTTTTGACCAAAATGATTTATCTTGACACTATTTTTAAATGCCCCAAATTTTATGTAGCTTATGAGATCCACAAAGTACACAAACGCACATGCATACAAGTCAATCGACCTCCATTTATTTTTATAACATTTATTATTAGTAAATTAGTGCTTTGTCTATACTAAATCTCAGGCTGTAGCATTTTGGTGGAAATGTTGAATCAGCCCAATATTTGTTTTTAAATAGGCTGCTCTTCTGAGCAGGTTAAGTTGACCCCAACAAAACTGTAGTCCAATTTCACAACAAATTTCTCTACACTACCATCAGGGACCACTGCTTTATCATTCAACATTGCTTTTAAAAATAATTTTATTCTTTTTTTTT
>NW_022111321.1:7194101-7214344 GCF_000313985.2 Echinops telfairi | reverse complement strand
AGGTTTCACCGATGGGACGCAGTCTTTCTTGCGGTCCAGTCCGAGGATGCTCTCGATTGAAAAGGAGCGCGGTGAGGGCTTGCTTCCTCCAAGAGCAGAGCCTTCCTGAAGGCTGGGAGACATCCTTGCTCGGGCTGCACAGCGCGTCTCCTGGAGCGGCTCCCCTCCGTCGGCGCCTCTGCCCCACGTGAACGGGGCTGGACCTTCAGTCAAAAATAAATTTATTCAAAGGCACTTAGTCATGTTAGAGAGAGGCGTGGGTCCAGGCATTTCATGTTTTTGCTTATCCAATATTGTGGTGAGCCATGCCCAGGGATTTGGAAGCTGGAAATCTACAAAATGATAATGGAATACTCCATGTTGTCATGGGGATGGGAGGAATTGATGTTATACTAATCATACATCAGGGAGACTGTCTTTATAAAAACATGACTGGTGCTTTGATTATGTGATCTCTCACAATAGCCTTGGGGCCTTCAAATATTAGTTTAATATTTTTACCTGCCATTGCTTTCAGCAGTTACAACAACTTATAATGTTCACATAAGTATATTGATGTTTGCTTTAAAATATAATAGAGTGTTTCACATTCAGAAGGGGCCTATAATCTTTTTACTGAAGCCAACATTTAGAAGCCTCAATACTGTTTATTTAAACTCCCCCTTTGCCTTTCTCTGACCAGAAATAAAATTTCTATGTACCCTTCTATGTACTTGACCACGTCAAAAAGTGCAAAAGAGGAATTAAGAAAGAAACAGTGGAAATTTTGCACAAAATATTTGAAGGCCTACGTATAGGATTGCGTGTATTTACTCTGCTGCGTTCACTTGTGACAATTCACTTCATCCAGGGATGTAAAAATTAGATGATCTCCTTGGGTCACCCAAGTAAGGGCAACGGGTAAAATATCTCCGTGTTAAATTCTCTCTTAGCATACAAACCACATCACTCTTCATTACCGTCTTTTATTTCAAACCACCTACAGCATGCATTTAGAGTTTTTAACTTTATCTTGGCCTCTGGAATCATAGCTGATCGAGGTAATTAAACTAATATGTTCTCAAAAGTACCCCCCCCCCCTTTGTTGTTTTTTTAGTGAAACCAGAAGGCCAAGGAATGCTGGGTATGCTATGAGACTTACAACTCCAGGAACTCCAGCAGGGTTCTTGAGAATTTTCCTGAATAAAAGTGACCAGTAATTTTACTCAGCTATTTTCAACTAAGTGTTATCTACAAGTTTGAAAATTCAATCTAATTTTCCAGTGAAAAACAGATGAAAGAGGACAAAGAGATTGTAGGCCCAACCTCCACTCAGTGCCAGAAAGGCTGCAGAGGGCCACAACTCTCATAGCCCATTCGATGCTACCAAGGGTCGTATATTTGTCATGCATGAAATGTATCCTGCATTGTCAACTGCTTAAGCAACTCTTATTTTTTTAAATCCTTCCATGATTAGTTCCTAGAAATAATCTATAAGATTGTTTGAAAAAAGGCATGTAAGGCTGAAAAATGAATACTAATACCAGTTAGTATAATAATAAACTATTAAAGTTGTTTCATCTTTGTACTTAACAAGAACATGCTCATAGATCACATCGTTTAATCGTCATATCCTAGTTTAAGTGCATTCATAAGATTTGTGTTCTATTCAAGTAATTAAGGAAGAGACAATGCCTCCTTGAAGTATGTCTTTGATGATGTCAACCTTCAAATGCCCTTTCTGGGGTAAAAGCAATAGATTTTGTAAGCACAATTAAAAGTAGAAGATCAAATGTTAGGGGAAATTATTTACAATCGCAATAGAGATAATTATATTATGTAAATATATTAAAGAATAAATGTTTATGACAAAATGAGAATTTCTTTTTAATCTTCTTAAGGATACAAATAGACTTAAACTAATAGAAAGACTTCTCCTTGTACTAGATGAATTTAGATTATAAAGAGAGAAATCCTCAAATTAATTTTATAAATATAATTCATTCCAATAAAAATGCCAACAAGTCAGCTCATGGAATTAGACAAGTGTATAGTTCAGTTCATTTTGAATGGCAAACAGATTCTTTGGAAAACAAATACACACACATATATATACACATATGTATGAAAACAATATATATCAGATAAATATAACAGTATTCAATGATATCTATTGAAAAATGAATATTACTATCATTAAACAATAACATTGAACAATATTTTGGATAACATTGAATATTGTAAGAATTGTTATAAAATATTGGAGATACAAATATTGAAATGATAAAAATTGTTGACAATGCTGTGGTTAAATATAATTGCAAAACTAGGGTGTGAAACACATAAAACAGAAACAAATTCACTGCTATCATAGTCACACTATATAACTCTATAAATGGAATATAGGAATTGGGAAACTGACTCAGAAATATATTAACTCCGCAACATGTTATTCTCTGGCTTGTGTATACATTGCTTGCCCTCTGTAGGGATATAATCAAGTGTCAAGTGTTGATTTTGAGTTGTTTTTTCAACTGTTTTCTCACCAAACTGTTAACAAATAAATGTTCAACATTGATTAAAAACAAGAAGATTTGATTGTAAAATTGATACTCAATCATAATACCTCGTAACAATTTTCTGATTTGGACTTTCTATGCACGCAAACAGTAGAAGTGCCTGTTTTGTCTTTGTCAGAGAATGACACATAGGGAGCGACCGGCCAATGGGTGTCACCAGCATCGGACACCTCAGCAGAGTTCTGAAAACACCTGGGTTCTCTCTGTTACAGGAGATCCTTTCCCAGGATAGTCAAACTGTAAAACAAGAAATAGATTCACACTTGCAAGGTATTTCTATAATCCAATTTGTTTATTCGGGCTGTTAATGTACACCAACAATTTGCCATTTGGTAGAATAGATTGCTCCTCTGAATTCTCACTGGTGTGGAGTAAATGCTGACTCATAGAGGCCCTTTGTGGGTTTCCAAGACCGTAACTGTTTAATTAAACAGCAACATATTTATCAAGGCTTTTTTATACAATTAGGTCAGCAATTTTACCCAACCTTGCTCATCATCCCTACGTTGAAGAACACCCTTCAAAACACCAGCGGTGTGTGAGTCTGGGTAGACTAGAGAAACAAATTCATGGAGACTCATATGTGTATAAGAAAGAGTTTTTATATAAAGGGTAACTGTACATTAAGAAAGCATCCCAACCCAGTTCAGTCCAAGCCCATAAATCCAATATTAGCCGATATGTTGGATACCAATCTATAAAGTCCTCTTCAGACTCATGAAACACATGCAATGATGCTGAAAGCAGGAAGATCACAGGCCAGTGGGTTGGAAGTCTTTGGATTCAGTGGTGCCATAGCATCTCAGCGCTGGCAGGGGTCTCTATGTGGCTTCTCTGGCTTCGGAGTTCTGGTTGCATCAGGGTAGGTCCATGTGGCTTCCCCAGCTCAGGACACTAGGGTAGTTCCAAGTGTCTTGTCAGCTGCAATGTCTCCCAGGGAGTCAATAGAGAGAGATAGGTGTCTCCTGCCTCCAAAGGGGAAAAACACAGGACTTCCCAGAATTCTCCAGGGAAGGCCAGGTCCACACAGAGGCTTCATTGGTTGTGATCGATTGACAGACTAGACTCCACCCCTTCACTCTTAATCCTCTCAAGTCCCAAATTGACACCAGATTATGTAACTACCACAGGCAGCTACAAGTGCAAACTCTCTAAGTACCCTTCACAAGCCTACTGTGGAGACACTACACTCAAATAATTCCTTGCAGTAAATTTAGTAAACTTCAATTTGTTTCCACGCTAAGATCCATAGGTGATCCAACTGTTAACACAACACCGTTTTCCATTGAATATATACATGGGCAATTTTAAAGCGCATATCAAATGTGAAGTTTTTAAATATAAGTTGGGACAAATAAGCTGTAAAATGAACTTGAAATGTTGAGACCTATATGTGAAAGTCAAAGATTTAGTATTAAAAATTTGCATGTATTTGTACATCTGTAAATATTATTTTACATTTGTTTTTATTTTTATTGAAATAACACTTTTAACAGACTAAATTAAGTTCAAATGTCAGGTTTTACAAAAACTATTTATACATTTTAAATGTATAAATTATCTCACGAATGATTAGTTTAAGGCTGAATACAGTTATGTATCTCAATTTAATTTACTCAAGGAAGTCATATAATCTCTTAATGCCTTATATCACCAATTCAAGTGTGAAACTGCTTTATAACTTTGGCTCCCTTGTATCATTTCCACAGAAAATCTTAAACATTTAGAACAATATATGATACTCTATGTCATTTCCTTTTCTTCAAATTTGTGATTCTCACTGAAAAATTAATCTACTCCAGCTGTTATCAGAAGTTTTGCTTGTCATTAAAGCGCTAATTGGTATGTGAGTCTGTTTATCTAAAGAAGTACCTCATGGCCTCTAGTGGTACATTGCTTATGTGCATCTGAAATGCAGACTCGTAATCTTCAAAAGAAATCTCTAAGTAACTTCAGGAGAAGAGGATCAGGGTTTACAAAATTACTCAAGGTGACAAAGTCCCCAGGACTTGTGCTGCCTTGCTCATAGTTAGGTACCGAGGAAGGATAAGGAATATACTGTGCATCCAGATTAGATCGAACTAACAGGAAACACAATGGAGACCAGGAAATCATGGGAAATTGATAATTATGAGGTGAAGTATGGAAGAAAAGGATCTAAAATATACAAAAAAGTAAATTACTTGTTTAAAAATTCACCACTACAGAGGAGCTTCAAATTATGTTTCCAACTTTACTTTTCCTGGATTGATATTCCTCTAAAATAAAGTTCCATCTTGACAGAAAATAGTAGTATTAAAGGGCTGCCATGGATAATATTAACTTCTTATTGAATATTTCCTGTGAGCATTCAGTAGCGTGTTAGCAGTCAATCTCTAGTCCTTCCAACAACCTGCAGACAGTTTGTAAATATTTTAACCAGAGGAAGGGTGGAAAGGAATAACTATTCCATTTCCTTTTTAAAAAAATTTTTTAAGAAGTAGGAAGAAAAATAGGCAGCATTCAAATGCATAGCTCTCTGTTCAAGACTACTGTTTTCTTTCTGTAATACTGCATATCCTCTCTTGACAATAATGAAGCTTATGGAATTTATGGAAATTATACTTGGCATTTCTTTTTACTTTAGTACATACATCTGTAAATCCCCCACTGCAATCCAAGCCACCCTCCTTTCCCTCCTGTCTTTCCACAATGCCTAATTTTGGTTTATTTGGTTTCCTCTCATTGATTATTACCCTCATTTTTATATTATTTCTTCCTCATGTTAAACATTTCTCAAGCAATCCCCAAAATAGGTATGTGTTAGTCTGGGTAGACTAGAGAAACAAATCCACAGAATCTCATGTGTATAAGAGAGAGTTTTATATAAAAGGTAAGTGTACATTAAGAAAGCATCCCAACCCAGTGCTGCCCAAGCCCATATGTCCGACACCAATCTACAAAGTCCTCCTCAATCTTGCAAAACACACTGACTACAGGAGCAAAGCTGAATCAGTGAGCGTGAAGCATCCAGGGTTGGCAGGCTGCTCCAGCACCCAGGGCTGCATCAGAGTAGGTCCATGTGGCTTCTCCTCAGGGATGTCTTGCAGGAAGTGGGCCTTGCCAGCTGAGGCAAAGGACTGGCTAAGGCAGCTGCACCCTGGTCTGACCATCAGAGAACAAGAGACCCAAGAACCAGAAAGGCGAGGCTTACCGAGCCATTTATCTCTCCGCCCTTCAATTAATCCCACATGTTTTTAATCAGTCAGGTCGGCACAATAAGCCTTAACTATCACAAAGTACTCCTGTAATTTTTACTAATAATATCGGTTACTTATCATTCAATTTTTCAATCAGAACTGTGAATCAAAATATTGGCTATACAATTAAAGGTTTTAAATCATCCATCTCCATTAGACTGCAAATTATATAAAGTCAGGAACACTCTGTGTCTTATCTTCACTGTGGTGATGGTTAGGAATGATGTCAGACAGTCCCAGGTAAGGGTCGGGTGGGGCTCAACCTATCAAAAGTGCCACAGCCTGATGATACCTCCCTGGTGTCATTAGCCTTTTTGTATAAGGAATAGAGACTGAGTCAAATCCTCTTTAGCCCTCCCCCTCTGCTGGAGCTGGGTGTTGCGACTGGCTCCTCTCTCTCGTGGTTACTGACTACTGCCCGTGACTCATTCAGCCGACTTTGGGCATCTGTCTCCATCACCCTGTGAGCCCTGCTGTACCTGCTTCCCCCTCCTGCTTCTTGTTCTTCAGCTTCCAGGAGTCAGGAGAAGCCTAACTAGAGCCAGACTAGACTTACCTGTTTCTACAACAGTGGAAGCCATTTCTTGATATAAACCTATTTCTACGCAAAACACATATTAGCATCCTGGTTTTGCTTCTCAGAGGACCCAACCTAACAACAATCGTATGATACAATATTTGATTGATAGCAGGAGGTCTATGCAATCATGGGGCACATAACATGCTTGGGTATCATCTGACCACACATATACTTCTATTCTAAGCTCCCATAGAAGTAACTATATTAAAAACTTGAGATGATTTGTGTACTTACAATGATTTGTATAACAACTTAGTGTTACTTTGCACTGCTCATCAAAACAGTATCATTACTGTTTTATGTTAAAGATGTTTTTGTACATGGAAAAGCCTTTCTTTAATGTTTTCAAAACACATGCAAATAATGCAAATGGCATGAATGGGAAAGTAATGTGTGAATGATTCTGTAGTTTGCAAGATCTATATAGCTATATTATTTGCACAAATTACAGACTAAGATACAATTTATTTAACTAATATTAGATACACAGAGGTGCTGCCGGTATGAGTGTGCTTCAAAATTTCATGGCAAAAAAAATGGACTAAAAGGATGACGTTTTCCATTAACTTTTTGGAGCTCTCTTTTGTATGACCTGGTGTTCTTACCATGTCCGAATCACATCAAATCCCATTTCAAAGAAGATATCATGAATGTTAAGTGACTCATGATTGTAAATACCTGTGTGGAAAATTTTTTTGAATGTTGCCTTTGAAGTGATTTTGACTCACACCAATTATATCAAACAGACTTGTTACCCCCATAGGATTGTCAAGGCTGTAGTGAGGTTCTTTTGTGGAAATATAGACTATTGACAGCGACATTGGTGGTTCAAACACATCAGCTGCTCGGTGGGAGTCTGAAGGAACGATTTGCTCCCATAAATGTTTACACAGCCTCATCACCCTATGCAGGGTCACTAGGGGTGGGAACCACAGAAAGGAAGTGAATTTGTGTTTGTTTTTAAATCTTTCTGGAAGCACAGCTCTGGTGGGTTTGAATTGCTACCTTTTAGGTTAGCTGTTGAGTGCTTATCACTATGCCGCCAAGACTCCCAGAAGGAATAAATCGTATTTGGGTTCACTACATAGAGAATCTTCATATGTTGCATGAAGACTAATACGTCTTGTTTTCTAATTTGCTGCTTTATGGGTTAGTTGTGTGATGCTACAAATAGAGATTCCATCTTTACATCGAAAGAGTAATCAAGTTCATCTGGTTCTAGTCAAGTAGTTGTCTCTCCTCAGTCATGTCTTTAAATCCGCTGTCCAGTACTTACCTATCTCTAATTTCACTGAATTCAGAATTCCGAGGAGACCCATCAACACATTGGTGATTTGGCCCATTTTTTTGTATACAGTAATAGTTCACTTGTGTAGCACAGTAAATTGATATCTGATGTGGTTATGCCTGAACTCGCACTTTTCCAGCAACTGAGATCAGGTCCAGTGAACAACCAGAAGAGCAGAGAACGCAGGCTGCTGTTCTTCTCAAGAGAAGACAACCCAGACTCTTACAAATCACCTCTGGGGAACCCTTGACAGTTGGGTGCAATTCCGACGCTGCTTCAGGGAGAAGGCTCTGCTAAAACATCGTCTTCAGGAGATTGCTTCAGCTCCCTGGAATTCTATCATTTAGAGGGCAGAACACAAAGCTCTATGATTTTGAAATATTACCATTCCAAAATACAATAAATTGGGATCTTCTGAGTATGTTGATATAGTGTTTGAAGGAAATACAGAGAGTGGCTATAATAAGGTAATCTTCAGAAGGCAATGTCATATGCTAGTTTTTGCTTTCTTTTTTTTTTTTTTAGATTAATTGCTGGAGTCCTAATAGACACAAACAGGAAAAATGAGCAGATATATTTAATGTTCCTTATTAGTCATTTCAATTCATTTGATCAAATTTTAATGTCAGTCATTTTTTTAATTACAGTAACCTTTTGGGCCATCTGCATTCACATTTAGAGCACTTATTAAATAGGTGTGGGCATTAATGGAACAATTCTACTTTGTTAGCTTTCCCTGATTCTCAATTATAAGGAGCTAGATATTAGAATTTTTTATTCACATCGGTACAAGTATTTTTGACAAAATATTCAGAAATGTAGCTTTTTCAACCTGTTTTCCATTCAAAATTGTTTTTCCTTATTCAATTGAACAGATTGGTCATCACTTGGATTTCTTTAAATAGATTGCCAAAGTAAGGCTAAGCTTTTAGCAAAGAGAAACCACACTACTTGCATGCATTTGTATTCACAATTAATTACCTAAGTATAAAAGGTAATGATACATGTTTGACTGAAAACACTGACCAACGTTCTTCAAACACTCACGCGGCCCTTCCTCACAGATGCACGCTGTTCCTGGGACATTGCGTTATTCGTTGAGCTGACGACACACTGGCAAGGATCCGGCATTCGATCACTTTCAATTAGACACAAAGGAGTGACAGGCTGAAGCTCAGGAGGACGCACTTCATTTAATGCCTGCCAAGAAGACAAGAGTTCTTACCACAGGAAAAATGGTAGTACTGGATAAGAGGTTATTCATAACACTAGACATTTTAGAATCATGTCCACTATAATTTACTCATATTTACAGACACTATAAGGCAGAGTTTTACATAAATTACTGGATAGATTTATCAAACACATTACAGGGAGGTAGGTTAATATGTGAGTACGTGTATAATTATTTCTTCTTGAATATCTTGGGACTGTTATGAGAAGCAATAACTCATTTAAAGATTTATATTTGTATATGGCCTTTTTATATAAGAACAATGGATGCTACTATGTAATGGTGTCTTTAGAATCTCTTTTGACCCAAAGGATCACACCAGGTTTAGCTGAATATCATATAGATAGTTACTGTGTCAGCAAAAATGCCACATCCATGATGCAAAGTTATCCATCAATCAAATGGAAATGTGTTTGGTTTTCATTTGTTAAGTCTCTTCCCCAAAGGACAGGATCAATGCACATTAGAGGACGTCACGGGAAGGCTAGTACCGGTCTTTGTGGTGTTTTAATAGTTGTAGAGGAAAAAGGATTTGTCAATTTCAGCAAGTTTATCAAATTCCTATCATAAATCTCTCATTTTATACTTCAAAATTGTCTATGAGTATTCATTTCTCACTTATCTACTGAGAAACTGCCGGACATACAGATCGTCTGCACTGTACTAAACTGCAGTTTACCAGATCTCTCACCCTTTTACCCTCGCAAAACATCCACATCAAAAAACATATCCAACAAGACTTTGCTTTTCTATTATTTTCGACATACCCAGTCTTTTTACTTTCACAAAAAAAATTCTATTTTGTTGCAAATGAGGATACAGATCCTTATTTGGATGTTATTTGGAATTTACTGCACACATTCTATATTTGGCCTAGAAAAGTTTCTGACACTCTTACAGTGTCCACATTGCTGTGATGGATGTACAAACCCAGAGCCCCTCCAAAGTGTTGTGGGAAAAAAGTGACATGAAAACATGTGGTACACACTCACCTAGTGTAATTGCATGAAAAGGTTGATGAGTGAAAAATCATCAAAGGCATTATTTACTTTGTTTGTTGAATAGTTACAATGTAATCACTCAAAATTGATAATGAAATTACTATTAACAGTAATTACATTCAACCAATCTGACCAATTACTAATATATTTATCAATTGCTTTATTCACCTTCACTGATTACTTCCTTGTCTTTCCTTAATTTCTGCACATCTTTTTAGTCGTGGTAATTCTTTAAGCAATGAGCCATTCTTCATGCCCTCAGGAGACCTGTGGGATAACTTTTCTTTCCTCCTTTGCCCTCAGTACTAAACAATTCTCTGGCAGAATGTATAACTCTAGGCTGAACATTATTTAACTTCAGGACTTCATATGGAAGTGTATTATCTAGGAGTATAGTTTCCTGAACATTAGTGAGTCCTGGAAAGCCTGATGTGAGAAAAAAATATTACTACTTTGGTCGCAATATATTTTTATATTATAACTGCAATAAAAGTTTGTTTATATTCATTAGTCGCATAGCACTGTGTATGAGAGCCTTTTTATTATTCAGTTCATAGTTTGGTGTGCTCACTCGGGTTTTTTTAATTAAAAAATTTGTCATCCATTTTCTTTTTGAAATTGCCATATCTGTGTTATATATAAATAGTCTGAAGAAAGATGAGTAGATATATTTATTTAGAGAAACATGAATTGGGCAGTAGATGTACACAGTTAAGTATCACACACATACACACACATGTGTGTGTGAAACTACTAAAAGAAAAATGTGGCTGTAATTAAATTAGAATGTCTAGAAACTTACAATGAATAGAGAAGTTTTTTATTGAAAGCAAAACAAAAAAGAACAATTTTAAAAAACACAACAATTAACTTACCCAAAATGGTATAAAATGGATGAAACAAAATTAATAAACCCGGGACAGTTCTAAGACAAAGATTTGTTCTTATGAAAATACAATATCATTGAATTAGCGGCTAGAAAAAAATGAATTAAAGCTATGAATGGAGAAAGTGAATTTATAATCCACATGTAGAAGATCCTAAATAGATTAGAGTTAAAAATTACTCCACAATAGTATAAGACTATCAGATACATGACCCGATATATGTAGAAGCAATATCAGTAGATAAGTGATAAACAGATCAGTCTGGCAGGCCCCACTGAAACATAGTCAGCCAAACACAATAGGCACCAAAATTATGATTGCTTTCTTAAGGATAACACGTAAACAGAAATGATTTAATTAAATGTACAAAGGAAGCTATGTTTATGCATGAGACCAAATGACTCTCTTGAATCTATAATATCTTTAAAATGATCATTTCTTTTCCTCAGACATGGAATTAAGAAAAAAGATAGTTATTACTTTTCCAGAAATAAAATAAGTTTATGATTTGAGAGGAAAATAAAACTTGACCAGGAATTAAGGCGAAGGATGGCTGGAACTCCATTGATTGACACCGAAGCACACTTCAGATATGGGACAATTCACACGTGCTAAGAAGCATGAGCTGCTCTCCAACTAGACTTACTTACCATAAAACTCTTCAAATAAAAAGGGATTATCATTCAAAACACTATTAGAGAAATAGTGTCACACTGGATACAAAATCGTGACAGAAAAACAAAACAAAAAGCACAGTTGACCAAATACAGAAATAGTGAAAATCAATTAGTACTTAACATGGGAGATTAATAAAGGTAAAATAGCAGAATTACGTAACAGAAGCATCATGAGGAGTTACATCCCCCCATCCTCCCCAATCAAATCCTACTGCCATCAAGCTGATTCTGACTCAGAGAGCCTATGTGTCAGGGTTCCTGAGAGGGTAAATCTTTATTGAAGCAGACAGCCTCGTCTTTCTTCCACAAAGTGCTGATGCATTCGAAGTGCTGGCCTTGTGATTAGCAGCCCAATACATAACCCACAATATTACCAATTCTGCTACGTCACTTCCTACTTTGTGAAACCAGAATTCTAGTGGTGGCCTTGAGACTGGAAAGATTGGAACCAATTGAATTATTTTTCCACCAATGAATTAGTCAAAGAGATTTAGCAGTAGAGCAATGATTACTGTTATATCTTTATTAATATTTATAGAACACAATAACACAAAAAAATTCGAGATTTGAGAGTAAGTCTTTTCATTGTTCATTGAAAGTTTGACGTATATTGTATAAAAGATGCCTCATCTTTTATAAAATTAGAGCAGTATTTGCTGTGGTTTCAATTACCAAACAAATTCCAGTGAAAATGCCCTTTTTCTTTTAAATAAGATTTCCTTAGACTGCTCCTGAACATGTGTATTTTGAGAGTTGAGTCACATATTTCCCCTAAAATAGGTAGCATGCTTGTCTCATTGTTGATAAGCATATTCTGCTTCTGAGCATGTGTTTGCCCATACTGAGATAAACACTATGACTATCTCTCCCCAAAGACATGAACACCTGCTGTGCTCCAAAGTTGTAAACATTTTATATATTGAATACTGTATAGGATTATGTGAATTATTTTGAGCATAGGCCAATTGTGTTAGGCTGGGCTCTCAATAGTAGCAATCCCAGTAATAGATAGATAGTTAAGAGAGAGCTATAGACAGAAAGAGAGCTATATAGAGACGGAGACAAAGAAATCAAGAGACAGAGATTTATATGAAGAACATATCTCTCACAATTGCAGAAGCAGGCAAGTCCTGTTTAAGAAGCTACAGGCTGGTGACTGGTGATTAAGCCAAAGTCAGCTGGTCCCATGGCTAGCCAATGATGGCTCCTGGGATTTTCAGCAGGCCATTAGCTCAACTCCCAAGGACGAGATGCAAGATCCAGATCCAGAAAAAGGCAAGCAAACTTCCCCACCGAATCCTTATACAGGAAGTAGGATACAGCTCTGAGGAAACGTCCTTTCAGTTGCAACAGGCCTATGACTTGGATCAGGGGTTGTGCTTCACCCTAATCGTCTTAAAGCTGTTTGGCTGCTTAGAGTCCATCCTATTATGGAGATGCTTACACTACGCTATGTAACATCATGGAGGATTAGAGGCCTAAATTGTCAAAACAATGAGCATCTTAACCCAACCAAGTTGACATAAAACCTATCACAAACATGAACGAGGCTGATTTTAGGAATCTGTATATCAAGAATTAAAAAATATAACAATAACGTACTGTGGCACTGTGGTGAGAATAAGAAATTGTTCAGACTGATTGATATCCAAAAAGACCCCATGTCATATAGTCTGCAGGGATAGTGAATTATTTAATGTGTCTGTTCTAACCAAAGTAATTGCAAACAGGATTCCCTGCAGTGACATCCTACTGTGTATAAAATTAGCCCTCTGAGAAGTAGGAGAAGGAATCTCATTATCAACAAAAGCCAGGCAGGAGTGGGGTGCATCCTCTGGACCCCAGATCCCTGTGCAGGGAACCTTGTGAGAGCTGCACCATCAGAGGACAGCAGAACCAGGAGGAGGCCTGCATAGAGTGATGGATTTCCCAACTCGCAGAGCAAGTGAAAAGATGAGTGCTTCCATGCGGGAGCCTCTGGGCTCTTCATTCAGAAAGATGGGTTTGCTGACCCCTGGAGCTTGTACTGAGTGCCCTTGGATTCAGGCTTACAGTACAGGGGTAGCCCCTTTATGCATTTATTAGCAGATCTGAAACTATGTGATATGTCTTGGTAAACAACTACCCTGAGAATTTCTCATTGGCATTACAACTTGTTAACTTCCTTAATAAACCTTTAATAATGGATTTTGTCTGTGGGTTCTATGCAGCCATTGTAATGCGTATTAGAACCCAGAGAGATCAAGTAGAGAAGCAAATAAAGAACATTAAGATAGAGCATGGTAAAGTAGTACTTTTTCATTACAAATACATGCTGAGTAAACTTCAGAATCATAGGGGGGAAATACACACTCAGTAGCCTATAATATCATGCAACCATATCTTTAATATGCACTAGGAGCTCACCCCAAAACATGTGACTCTTTTTTTTGCTGCACTCATTCTACTGTGAAGCTCTGGAACTAAGGTATTCATACAATGGAAATGTGCGTGTGTTTAAAGGGCCCCAGAATGTATGAACTGAAACCCTATGTGTTTTTTTACTTACTCTCTAATGTATCCGACATACATACATGAAACACAAAAAATATATACATTTGAAAAATATGTATGCCTCCTTTCAATAAATATTATCTATTTAGGAGCCTTGTTGGCACTGTGAGTTAACCATTTGTGCTCACTAGCTAGAAGATGAGCAGTGGGAATCTACCTGTCACTCTGAGGGAGAATGACAAAGCCATCTGCTCCCAGATGGTTTATAGTCTTGCTAACACTAGCGCACAAGTCTGCTTCCTCCTATAGCGTTTGCCGGTATTCAGAATGCACTTGACCAAAGTACTGCTTTTGTTATATCCCAGATATCTTCATAAATTGCATTTTCAAATTAATTCAATTGAAATGTCTTTAAAATTTCTCTGATACCCATGTAAGTTCTAAATGTGTTGCTTAATGTTCTAGTATTCAAGGATTTTCCAGCCTTGTTTGTTATTTATTTCTAGTTAATTCTACCACAGCTTGTGATTGTGTATGTGTATATAGTATCTTTATTCTTACATGTTTTCTTAATTTTATAAAGAGTATTTTATAACCCGCTCTGTGTTGCACTTGGTGACTATTCCATATAAGCTAGAGAAGAATATTTATTCTGTTGTTCAATACTATATTTTACAAATGTCAATTAGATCAAATTGGTTAATGGGACTGCTCAGCTTTGTTGATTTTCTGCCTACTTTATTTATCAAGTGTGGAAAAGAGGGCACTGAAGTCTGTCAGTGTTTCAGAACAAGTTATAACTCTAATATCCCCTAATTTCTTCACAGCAATACAAAACAAAACAAAAAGACCGTGAACAGAGAGAGGTTTGTTGGGATAGTTAAGTAAGTTAATCCATAACTTGTTTAGAAGATTTCCTGAAAATGATAAGGACTTTGTAAATGTTAGCTCTTCATCATTAATTCTCTAACTGTCTCAGTCTCTCTGCCCATTTATTGTATTTCAATTTAATTGGCTATAATATATAATACTAGTAGTAATCATATACTTGTTATAAAAATTACAATTTATAAAGATATGTTTTAAAATCATTTTTATTCTATAGATTCAGAAAAGTGACATCACTTTAAGAGCAAATGAACTTGATAAAAATGAGAATGACTCACCTAACCTATCCTCCAAAACAAAAACACCGTTGATAGCTTACACTGTCCTCAATTTCTTACAACGACCAAGCTTTCTTTTATAAGTTCTTGTTTATGAGTCACTGATATTAATTGCTTCTTTAAATCTTTTAACATTTAGATGCACTTATTTTAAATGTCTTTAAATAATTATAAAGAGCACTAGCGGCACGCAAGTTTGCTTGCTAAAGGAAAAGTCAGTGGTATGAAAGTGCACCTCGCTCTTTGCACAGGTTTGGGAACACAAGCAGGGATACTATCTGAATTAAAGTCAGGGAAGATGGAAAGGAAAGTTGTACATTTTTAACCTACTTATTCAGTCTCTCTCCTGAGCAAACAATACCAGAAGCTGCAGCAGCATCAGAATGCAGCATCAGCTGTGGAGGAAAGCTTCTTACCAATTTGAGAGACATAAAATGACACAGATTTACTCAGTGAAAGGAAGGAGGGTTGGACGCACTTATTAATGAAGAACAAATACTAAATCATTCAATATATATCGCAAGTCGGAGTAAAGAAAACAAGTATTCACACCAATGAACCACTAGACCACATCATGATACATAGAAAAATGATTGATACTCTCAGGGATTTTATTTTTCCTTATCAACCTAGCTAATAGAAACAACAATCATGAAATCAAATGATGATTGCATTTGGCACATCTTCTGCACAAGGTCTCTTTAAAGTGCTAAAGATTAAAGATAGCACATTGAGGACTAAGGTCTGACCCAAGCCATAGTATTTTTACTCACCTCACAGGCAGGCGAAACTTGGCAATGAATGAAGAAGACCTGAGAAGAAGCAAGGCGTTTGAGTGATGGTACTGGTGAAGAGTGTGGAAAGTCACATGGCCTCCCAGAAGCACAGACGAATCTACCTGTAAAAAGTACAGTCGGGGTGCTTCTTTGTCTCACATACATCAAACATGCTACCAGGAGAGACGAGTCTCTCAGAAAGCACATCAGACTTGGTAGAAGGGCGGGAGAATGGAAAGGGGGACCACTGAAGCGATGAATTGATACTGTGCTTGCAATAATAGGCTTCACTTTAACAACTGTGAGATGATGCAGGACCAGGCAGTGCTTCCTTCTTTGTACGTGAGTCACTATAAGTTGGAACCGACCCAATGACATCTCACAACAACAACAACAAAGGTGGTTTCTTGGATAAAAGACTTGAGAATTTCTTCCATACAGATTGCTTAGAGGGCAGTTCTACACTGAGTGTGGGGTTAATACAAGGTACAATCGAATAGACAACATTCAACAAAAACAGCCAGACGTACTCGGATTTTAAAAAAATGTTCTTATCATTTATTTCAGTAATGCAGTTTCTAGTGTCCTAATGTGTCTTCTCATTGATTATTTTTCTTTTTCCCTTTTTAAAATATGTATATATATATTTTCTCATACAATAGCCATTCCTGTGAGATGAGTTTAAGGATCATGAAGGTCTAGAATATCAAACCAGGCTTACAATAGTAGATCAGTTTACTTTCTCAGCAAACAAAAAATGACGAACCCTTGCCCACATGCAGAATAAATAATGCCTCAATCATTAATGAATGACAATGCTTTAGTTGTAAGACATATCCATCAGTTCATGCAGTATCCAGTCTCAGCCACTTATCATACAAAGATTAAAGTTGCTCTTATCATTGTGGAAACTGGGTTCCAGGGCTTTCCTCAGTGTTCCAAAAGCCCTGTGGATCTTTTGCACCTGCCTCCTTTATTTTCTATTTGGGATCCATAAGGACATCTCACAACACAAGCGAATGTTTTTATCATTATTTTTACAGTTTCTCTAACTCATGTCTTTAGTTGTAAGAGAGAGAGGTATTTTACAATACTATTTTATCCATTATCTTGATGTAAACAGTTATATTAAATTTATAATGTAAAACATAAATATATGTATTTGTTTCCTTAATTTTATGGAAACATTTTTACTGTCCACGCAAAAAATGTTTAAAACACAAGGGCTTTGCAACTTCCATGGGAGAAACTTGCAGCTTTTGCATCTATTTGAATATATCCAAATTTAAGTCTAAATGTACATTTACACGAAGTAGGATATTCCTTGTTTCTTCCCTGTGTTTAGCTAAGTTAAGAATGTACATCCCATGTACATTGATTAGAGTTAGAGCAATAAAAGAAGCTGCTGTATATTACCTACCAAACTCACTGCCATGCAGTTGATTGTGACTCACAGCGACCTTGTAGACAAAAGCAAAGCTATTCCTATGGTTTTTAAGTCGTAGATATGGGAGTGCAAAGTTCATCTTTATCCCTTCCAGTGGCTAGTGGGTTTGAGATGCTGAACTGTTCACAGTCCATGCTAATGCACTACACCACCAGGGCTCCTCTGATTCTATTCAGATACAGCCAGACACCTATTAGATACATTTTCTCTCATTTGAAGAATTAGCCTTACACCTTTATGAGATGGGCTTAATATTGTTTTAAGAGTTTCCATTCTACCTTCTATATCAAAAAGTAATGCCTCTGGGTTTAAGAACATGCCAGTGGTCCTCCCAGTCACTACAATTATTCTCTGTTGGGCTGAAGGAACAATGGAAGAAAGAAATCCAAGAATCAAACCTGGAAGTGAAATGCAGGTCTGATTGCCTCCAGGAACTGCTGCCTCTTTCACCCTGAGACCTGACAAACTAAAAGGTCAATGTCTGGCTCTCATACTGAACATTTTGGTCAAGGATTCAAAAGCTGGGTTCCTTATCAAAAGGGGGTGGAACATGGAACATATGTGTAACTCGTATGGCCTCCAGACCTCCTTGATTCATTGAAACTAGATGAACTCTCAAAGAACCCTTTAAGATAATCTTTCAAATTAACCCAAACCAAGCAACAGTGCAGTTTTAATTAAGTCATAAAGAAAATGTTCTTGGGCTTTTAATGAAATATATGTGTGTGAGTGTGTGTGTGTGTGTGTGTATACATATAATCTATATATATATGATAAAACTGAAAATAGCAACCAAAAAGCACAGCTAAAAAGTCCAGTGGGTATCATTCTAAATTAAATGTTGTGAAATAATTTGAGAAGAGATAACAAGAATGATGTCCTATCACTGAATTGTACATGTAGGCATTGAGCTATTTTGGACTGTTTATATTTTTAGCAACAACAAAGGACAAGAACAATACAAAGTTTAGTGATGATACCAGAATTTGAATAAAAATGTTTCTTCTTTATGGATTTATTTAATGCATTACACCTGGTATAGCAAGTGAATGCGACCATATTATTTCTCAGTTCTTCAGATCAGTTTGCTTTATTCTTTTGCAAGTTCATTAATTATAGAAGTCTAGACTTCTTTTATAGGTTCCAATATAATTTGTGCAAACTCTGTGTGATATGATCTAATTTTCAATTAGAGACAAAATTAAAATTGCCTAAGAGGTTTATAATATCTTTGTAAATGGTGGATACAATTGAAAGCATCAATATATTATCTGGTACACTCATTAGGAGATGAACATTAATTAAAATGATGTCCGTATCACTTATGAGTCTGCATATAAGATATATTTCATTTTATCTCATAGAATCTCAATTATAAATGCAAAAGAATTTGTATAAATATCAAAATAAACTTCAAGATGTTATTAGAAAGAATGCTGACAACCATGGTTTTTGCATCCAAAATATCAATATCAATATGTAGATGCTATATGCACCTGTGTGTATTTGCCCATGTACATCAGGGTAAGTCATAAATACATATATATCTTTTATTTGAATATATGTATTTGTAAGAGTTTCTTATAAATATTCTTTGAGTTTGGGAAACAAAAATGTATGAATGGGAAACATTAGACATGTAGGGCAGATAGAGTAAGGTCCTCAACTAAATTTTCCTAGGAATGTCTTTGATAGCCTTAAAGAAGGAGTAAGTACGTTGTTGTCATGAAACCAAAACATGTTAGCACAACTTTCCTGATATACGCATTCTTTAATTTTCTTAAAACTTCAAAAGCCTCCATAGTCTCATTGTGTCCATAAAATCTATCAAGTTTATTCTCTCTAGATCCCAGGAATTAGTCACTATAAATTTTGAACTGATTTTATGCCTTGAATTAAAATAGCATACCAACTTTGCAAACAACTTTTTTTGATTGGACCATTTTGTTTGAAAGCATCGTAACGAGTATTTCTGTGCTAGGTTGTGTGTTGATTTAGCTGCACCATAGTTCTCCGTAGTTCAGTAGTAATGCCCCATGACGGGATCTAACACAATGTAATTAAAATCCATGATGGGATCTAACATGTTTTTATTGTTAGATGTTGTGACATCAGTTTAGATTCATAAAATCCTTATGTACAAAAGAATCAGACACTGCAGACCATTCACAATTATTATGTTAAGACCATTTTTACAGCCCCAGTGTTAACCTATTTTGTCAAGAGCCTACCTGCTTTTTGCAGTCCCTGTGTCTTAAGAAAGCCTAATGTCTCTTCAGGGACTGGTCTCTCCTGATAAACTGTCCAAAGGGTATGAGATTAAGTCTCCCAACCCTGGCCTTTCAGGAGTATTCCGGCTGTTTGTTGCAGACCAATCTGTTGGTTTTGGCAGTCCACATTACTTTCACTATTCTTTGCCAGCACCAGAATTCAAATGCAATGATTTTCCAGTCATCTTTCTTCAATGTCCAATTTTCAAATGCATATAACATAATTGAAAATACCACAGGTTGGGCCAGGAGCACATGAGTCCTCAAAGTAACCTCTTTGCTTTCCAACACTTGAAAGAGGTCTTCTGCCCTCAATTTGGCCAATGTAATGCATCCTTTGATGTCTTAGCTACTGCTTCTATGAGCATTGATTGTGGGTCCAAGCAAGACAAAAGCATACTTCCTTCATTTATCATCATTTTGCCTACTGTTCCAGTTGTGAGGTGAGGCTCTCATTTTTTACATTGAGTTCAATCCTCACTGAGAGCTGTAATACTTGGTCTTCATTAGCAGATCCAAAAAGTTCTCCGTATTTTGGACAAATAAGGTTGTGTCATCTACATATTGACAGTTGTCACAAAGCCTTCCCTCTAATCCTGATGCTTAGTTTTGTTTTATGTTATTATA
>NW_022111321.1:7191157-7192736 GCF_000313985.2 Echinops telfairi | reverse complement strand
TTAATTACCTTTCTTTCTTCATGAACGATGCTATTTAATGTCATCTTCCAGCACATTAGGTCTTATGTCATTAATGTTCAATTCTTCAAATCTGTTCTTAGGATGTTCTCAAAATTCAGGTGGGATAGACTCAAGGTAATATTTTAGCCCTTGTGGATTTGTTTTAATTTTCTTCAACTTCAATCTGAACTTATATATGAGCAATTGATGGTCTGTTCCACAGTCAGCCACTGAATGGTTTTAGCTGTGAATATTGAGCATTGTCTCTTTCCAGAGATGTAGTCAATTAGATATCTGTATATTCCATCTAGCAAAGTCCACGAGAAAAGACTTCTTTTGAGTTTCTGAAAAAAAGGTATTTGCAATGAAGGAGTCATTGTTCTGGCAAAATTCTGTCATGAACTTTCCAGTTTCATTTCTGTCACCAAGACGATATTATCCAACTAGTATTGTTCCTTCCTCTGTCTCCCATTTTCACGTTCCAGTCACCAAAAATCCTCAATGCTTCTTGATGGCATGTTGGATCAATTTCAGACTGGAGTGGCTGGTAGTATTCTTCAGTGTTTGCATCACTAACTTTAGTACTTGATGCATAAATTTCATTAATCGTTGTATTCACTGAATTCCCTTGTGTGAGGATAGATATTATCCAACAGCAGTGTACTTAGAGATAGATCTTGAAATTTCCTTTTTCATAGGAAATTCAATGTGACTTCTTTTGAATCTGTGATTCCAGCACAGTAAACCATATTTTAGATTATTCATACTGGCCAATACCAGTCCATTTCAGCTCACTAATGCCTAGAACATTCACCTTTAGGTGTTCCATTTCATTTTTGACAACTTCCTGTTTACCTAGATTCATACCATGCACATTCCATGTTCCAATTATTAGTAGACTTATCAGCTGTTTCTTCTCATTCCAGCAAATGAAGACCGCAAAGACTTTAGTCAATTCACTTCGTTATGGTAGACACCACTTTTTAAAGTTTGCTCGTCCTCAGTCATATTTTGAGTGTTTTTGACTCAAAGGACTCATTTCCTGGCACTACCACTGACAGCGTTTTACTTCTATTCATGAGGTTTTCAGTCTATTACATTGTCTAGATGCTCTCCATAAGGTTTTCCACAGCTATTTACTTCAAAGTGGACAGCCTATTCCTTCTTCGTACGCTCTTCCTAGTCTGGAAGCTCCACTGAAACGTTCTCACCTGGGGTGATCAGGCTGGCCTTGGCGATACCAGTGACATAGCTTCCAGCATCATAGCAGGGCACAAACCACTGCAGTCCAACAAACTGACAAAGAAGCGGTGGGAGAATCTATCATCACACGATCAGTTCTGGAAGCAGCCAGTAAATACGGTGGAACCACCTTGAATAGGTCACAGCTTTGATGCAATTTCAAGGAAGACTCCTCAGTGGGGTGGATTGCTCCTTTTTAAGAATTCACTGTAGGGAAACGTCCACTCAGCTCCATCTGATTTCTTCATCTAATCCGCCGGTCTCTTGCAATCTTGATTGCTGAACCCAGGAGCCATCTTTGGACTGACTTTTTTACATTCAACTTTACATGAATGAG
>NW_022111321.1:7189082-7190884 GCF_000313985.2 Echinops telfairi | reverse complement strand
CACAGATTGATTACAGAGCTGTATCTATACATGTTTTGTTTGGGGATGGGGAGCCGTGGAAACCCTAACATGTATGAACTGGATCCTTACATTTGTACATACCCTCATGTGCATGTGTGCCTGTGTGTGACTGTAATATGTTTATATGTATAGTGCCTTAACTACTGTTGTCTGTTTTACCTCTCTCTACCTCTTGTCTGTCAGTTTGGCATTCTGTGGTGGCTGTGTGTTGCTGTGATGCTGGAAGCTATGGCACTAGTATTTAAAATTCTAGTAAGGTCACATAAAGTGGACAGGTTTCGGTGACTCTTCCAGTCTAAGAATAGAAACTAAAGAAGGAAAAGGCTGCACATGTCGAAGGAAATAGCCCCTGCAAACCTCATTAATAGCTTTGAAACACTGTCAGCTACTGAACGCCCCCAAATGAAAGCAGAACCTTGTTGGCGAGATTGCACAGGATGGGCATCTCTGGTCTGAAGGCAAAGTAGGTGTGATTGAAGAGAATCTGCTTGCTGATGGTTAAGTCAATCATGGTGATGTGCATTGAATAAAGTCCATGAGAGAAAGCCTTACCGATCTTCATTTGCTGGTAGGGCATGATTCAAGGTAGAAGAAACAGTGTTAGGAACTTGGAATGAATCTAGGAAATTGGAAGTGGTTAAAAATTAAATGGAACTCAGAGAGATCAATATCCTGGGAATTTTTTAGTTGAAATAGATGGGGCCAAAAAGGACATTTCAAAATCTGTATTGAAGTACAATGTTGCATGTGATATCCACCACCAAGTAAACACAACAATACAACTATTCTTCAAATTTATACAACAAAAGCTAATGACAAAGAAATAAAAGAACTTTACAAAGAACTTCACTAGCAAATTGATCAAACATTCAATCAAGCTGTTTTGGTAATTATTGGTGATTAGAATGGAAAAGTTGGAAACAAAGAGGAAGGGATAATAGTTGGAAAAAATAGACGTGGTGATAAAAAACTGATCTGGCAATAACATGAAAAAAATTTGTAAGACTAACTACTTGTTCATAAAAAAATACCTTTTTCAACAACACAAATGATGACTATACACATGGACTTCTCCAGGTGGAATACACAGAAATCAAATTGACTACATCTTTCAGAAGAGAGAATGGAGAAGTTCAATATTAGCATCTAAAGCCAGGTCAGGAGCTGACTATGGAAGAGACAATCATTTTCCATAAGTAACTTTAGGCTATTAAAGCTGAAGAAAATTCCAAATAATCCATGAGAGCCAAAATATGACCTTGAGTCTATCCCACGTGAATTTCAAAAATACAATGATATAAAATCAAATGATCTGTGGGAAGTTATCAAGAGTATCATTCATGAAGAAAGCAAAAAAACATTAAAAGGAAAGGAAAGAAAGAAAAGATCAAAGTGTATAGTCAACCTGGTATTCATAAAGCAAAAGGAAGAAAAGATGAAGTCAAAGAGCTGAATAAAAAATTCCAAAGGGCAGTTTGGAAGACAAAGCCAAATACTAAAATAAAATGTGCAAAGACCTAGAATTAGAAACCAAAGAACAGACACAGGATGGCTTTAAACTGAAAGAATGCTAGAAAAACTTCAAGCCTTGAATTGCAATATTTAAAGATTCTATAGGCAAAATATAGATTGCTGTAGGAAGCATCAAAAGAAAGTGGAAAGAAGGGTTGCATCGAGGATTGAAGATTAAGATTACAACTCAATTTGAAGAAGATCAAAATCCTCACATCTCGGCCATTGGGAAAAATCATGATAAATGGAGAAGAGGTTGACATTGTCCA
>NW_022111321.1:7177812-7187875 GCF_000313985.2 Echinops telfairi | reverse complement strand
TAGGCTCATAGATCTATTTCCCCATCATCATATAGTATATTTGTATATGTACATGTCTTTATCTAGAGCTCTATAAATACCCTTTGCCTCCCAGCTCTTAGCAATGATGTTACTTTTAGGACTAAGGTGAACCTCACCCAAGTCATGGTATATTCCATTTCTTCATTTGCATTTGAAAGTTGGGCATTGAATAAGGAAGTCCAAAGATAATTGACACATAATTGATGCATTTGAATTGTGGTCCTGGAGAATAATATTGAATGTAATATGGACTGTCAAAAGTACAAACCAATCTGTCTTGAAAGAAGTATGGTCAAGATGCTCCTTAGGGGCAAGGATAGCAAGGCTTTGCCTTACATCTTTGGACAGATTGTCAGGAAAGAACACTCCCTGGAAAGGGACATCATGCTTGATGACTTGGAGGGACAGCAAAAAAAAAAATGGAATGCTCTCGGCAAGATAAATTGACACAGTGGCTGCAACAATGAGCCGAGGCACAGAAACAATTTTGAGAATGGTACAGGCCTAGACTAGACTAGATCGCACTTAAAGACAACAAACATATGAATTTATGAATACCACATCATTGACTAAATTATTATAACATGCATCTGTAACATCAAATATCTAATTATATGAACTTCTTTTGTTCATGACCTTACCTGAATTGATTGATATCGATTAAACAGTTAAAATAAGCCAAGCACCTCTTCTGGTAGGACTTTCTGATTATAACTATCTAATTAAAGCCCATGTTCAGTATTTTAAATATACAAATATTTCATTTGTTTCTTATTGAGTGCTAGCGTATAATTTCTATAGTTAAAGCAATTGTAAAATATTAATAATAAGTCTATAAATATCAGACATGTGGCTCATGATTCATAAGGCAGGAATAAAATGTTTTTGAAGAACATATCTCCATAATCTCTTTCAAAAAGATTTGAATTTATAAAATGTTTACATTTTCTATTCTGAGATTTGTACTTTATTCAATTTTAAAGCAGAGTTCCAATTTCTCTATATATCCAACCATTTAGTCTAAACCATTTTTTCACATTGGTAATAGTCTTTCAAATTTAGCAAAACAATTCTGAAAGTGATGAGACTTGACTTAATACAGATTATTGAGAAGAAAATCACTTTGCTTTTCCAGTGGTTACTGTAGATTTTGGGAATACCATTTGGGCTTATTAACGCAAACTAGTTTTATTGTCAATACATTTCTCATTTTATCAAACTCTTCAACCACATGAATTTATTCCATATCTGGGGTGCTGTATCTAACAACAGAATAGAGGTGACTCAGTGAAGTTATGAGAGAGACCATAAAGTGACTAAAACTCATAAAGCTTTTACTTGAACAAAGACAATTTCCTTAACATTTATCAAGAGTTATAAAGAGAGAAAAGTTAGTTCGCGTAATAGGATAGACTGCAACCCATTTGAACAGGACCCACAAAGTATATGCAGCTGCATAGCTCTGCCAAAGACCTAGTTCAGAAGAATAAATTTGAGATATTAGGAAGACAGCTTTCATAATTTTAGCCTGTGTGGCACCTCAAATGTTCAGGCTCAATAGATGTTTGTCAATAATAACGTTTCTGCAATCACAAAATATTTGCAATGTTCTGAAGGACAATTATCCTTCTGTTATCCATTTACAAATAAAAAACACCTCAATTCAGTACTGAAATTGCAAAGCTTACCATTAAAAAATGAGTTGTTATTGCAGCATAATCATAAAAGCTAATCAATCTTTTCCATAATAAACTCTAATCAATACATAATAATCTCTGTTTTATGCATGCTTCATAACTATTATGTGTATATAAGTGAGAAAGGATTTTAAAGCGGAAGCATATTTTCTGATTTCTGTCAGTGTTATGATTATTAAATTGGTCATTTTTCTAAATCATGTGCATATTTATCAGTTAACAACTTAATCAGAACACAATTTCTGCTGTAGAAACTGCTTCTAATGGTGCGATGCCACACTTTTCTCATTTTGAATGATAATTACTCAATTGTGCTAAAATATCAGTAGTGCTTTCTCAATTAAAAACCTCTCAATGACTGATGATAAACAAAATGTTTTACAATTTATTTTGTGATCTCTTTCACAAAGTTTCCAACCCTTTCAAATTACAGCAAGTGAAAATAGACAGGTACTATGTCTAGTTGGCTTTTCGTTCAAAATGCGTCTGGATTAGAAAGCATCTCTGTTGGTAATTCAGTCCTTGTAATTTTCCTTCCTAAATCCATTCACTATACAGAAACACTTATTGAGCACTTTATAGTGCTACAAATATGCAGCAGACTGACTATATTAACATAAATTACCAATGAAATGCTTACTAAAAGTTAAAAGAAACTTTATTGTCACAAGAGTTACAATAAAGCATGGGGCAATAGATAAGAGAAATCAAAGGAGAGGTAGGGTAAGCTTGGAGTGGGGGTGTGGGGTGGCTGATAAGTAACTTAAACTGTTGAAAACAAAATTAATTAACTGAAATGTAAAATTCCCACATATGTTACAATTTTTTTAAAAAGAGAATTGGTTTCTGATAATGTTAATCAAATGATTAATGTTGAAAATCTGTCTTTGGATTAAGCCACTTAAGACCAATTCAGCATCAGAATTGGAAGAAGACAGTAATAGCTTTCAATATACACAGCACACAATTGTGTTGGCTGACAGCAAGGAGGATTTGAAGCACTTGCTTATGAACATCAAGGACTGCCACTTCACACATGTAAAAGTTAGACAATACAGAAAGACCACACAAGAACTGATGCATATGAATTACAGTGTTGATGAGGACTACTGAAAGTACTATGACCTGCCAGAAGACTAAACAAACTTGTCTTAGAATAAATACATACAGATTGCTCCTTGGAAGTAACAATGCCACACCTTCAGCTCAGGTACATTGAACATACTCTCAGGAGAGACATGTCTCTGGAAGAGGAGATCTTTTGTGGGTAGAGAAGACCTTGAGTGTGATGGATGGACACAGGGACTGTAAAAATATGCTCAAACATCACAATGGTTGTGAAGAATATGTAGAACTGTTTCATTCTATTCCACACATGGGAGATATGACTTAGAACAGAGTCCAGACACCTAAGAAAAACAACAACAAGCAATTTCTTAGAAGAAAGCAAAGCCACCTAATGATTATAAAATCATACCTACGTATGTAGCACACCTAAAAATTCCACAGCAAATTTTATGCATCAGTTTCGTATATTATCTTTTTGAATGTTTATGTGTTTGTGTAGAAGTCTTATGTCTCACTATAATTATACACGCTAAGCTTTGGAAGGACATGAATGTAACAAGAATGATTTAAAATAGTTTCTTGTAAACCTTTTGTTTCCCTTATAGAATAAATTATAATACATTTAAGATCTTAACTTGGAGACATTTTGTTGATAATCTATTTTGAAGATTACTCAGACTTTTGTAAATGCTTTCATGAGCCAAACTCCCTACGTTAATTTATTTTGAATGAATGAAATTAAAATTATAATACTCCAAATATGAATATTTTAATATATTTTAATAACATCCAATTTTACACCCAACTAAAATGTAACAGGGTGTTGATGACTACACTCTTTTTTAACTAAAAGACATAGAATTTCACAAATAGGACAGCTAGGTTAAAGAGTTTAATGTGTATTATTCTAACAAGTTATATAATATTAAGTGGGCACACGAGATAATTGTTTACTAAAACCAAGCATGATGGAAATAATTTTCCACTCTGCTACTTATTTTTTTATGGTTGAGTACCACTGGAGAGAAGCCACCAAGCTAAAGCAAAAACCAAATCTCTTAGAGTTGAGTCAATTCTGACTCATGGCAATCCCGTATGTAAACAATTAGACTTGCGTTATGTGTTCCTGATTGTGACTTATACATAAGCAGATTGCCGTTATTTTCTTCAGTGATGCATTTGAGCCACCAATTTTTAAGTTAGTAATACAACCTATATACTAACATTAAATCTATTCTGATGCATATACGTAGACCTTATTTAGTGTTTTGACCCTGTAAATCTTTACACAAGATAGCTTCATCTTGCTCCGGTGGAGCAGCTGGAAGTTCTAAACTACTGAATGTACGATTAACAGTCAAAAACTTACCTACCAGTTCCACTTTCGAATAGTTTGCAATGCCTAAGAGCCCTTACCCAAATGACGAGAACACTGTACACATATGCTAGCGAAAGCCATCGAGTTCCTAAAGCCCATCCAGTGTCTCTCCAAATCCCTCTGGTTATTTCTCTCACCCAATTTGCTGTTTTAAAATATTTTCACTCTCTTGAATTCTCCTATCCTACCTTTGTGTTAATTATTTGTAACAAATGGCAAAATTTCCACCTTTAGAAATAAAATCAATTACACAAACTCACCTATATATTTATTCTCTTAAAAGAGGAGAGAATAGAGAGTGAAGACCCCAAAAGTATGGATATTTGACCATAATAAGGAAAACTAGCATAAGGTTTCATTTTCCTTCAAGCTATCTGGGCGACTGAAAAACGGGCACAAGAAGTTTCTCCACAGATTATAATTAGAACAAAGTAAGAAACGTTCCATGAACCATGTTATCTGATTTAAGATACTGTCTTGGTACCTTCTGACTCTGACTCGTGAGGTTTCCCTAGCCATTACATCGCCAGGTAATTAAAACTCCAGAATGATCCTTGTAACCCTTTTAAACCTGTAACTATCTTTCACATCGTTGTCTTTTACTTGCATTAAACAAACAAACAAAACCTCTTTTAAGTCTAGGATTACATCTCCTTCCTACAATTGCAAGACCTTCTACTTAGCACAATGGATATGCTTCTGCACATACCACTCTGTTGTGTCTTTCTGAGGAAATAAATAGAAGCATTTTCTTTTCTCCTGTGGAATCAAAATGCATCCTTCATATCCTGGATCTCATATGCCTTACCATTCTTTGCCTCAGTCCACTCACTGCTTCTTACTATCAATAGTTTTAATTAACATTATTTCATAACCTTTAAAAAGCCTCCCTCAACATTGGATATATCTTGGTTTGCATCATAACCTTTCAGACTGACCTCTACATATTGAATTTAACTGAATCAGAGATGTCCTCAGAAACCACTGTTTCAACTGAACGTTTGGTGGAAAGCATCAGAAGACAAGTGTATGATTGAGAGAACTTATCTGCAATCATGAACTGATTGCAGAGATGTGTTTAAATACTTTAAAAAAGTAAACTCCTGCATTAATAACTGGGACCCTAGTTGTAATGTTTTTACTTATACTAATAGAAAAATAGAATTGGAAAGAAACAGTGACCATCTGGTTTAGATACTTTTTCTTTTAATTTTGCTCTAATACATTTTAAAAGTGGTTCTCAATGAGTTGACATAAACTGCTTTCTTAAAGTCACACAGTGTATAAGAGAACTAGGTTCAGAATTTGCCGACATCAATAATAATACAGTATCCTTTTAACTTATTTAATAATAACAATGAATTTTAAAGTATTGCAGTACATTTATGGGCCTAGTTTTTTTTTCAAATACTAGCATTGAAATATTTGAGATAAGTGAGAAACAAAAAGAAATGTCAATTCTGTTAATAATTGCAGCACGTAAATTCTATCTATGAAATATACTTTACAGCCTTACAAAAAATTGGTAAAGGAATGATGTAAGATCATTAAAAACAAAACAAAAGCCTCATGCTCAATTGTATTTCTGTTGGTGAACATGTTTCAGAAATCAAGATGATTTTAACATGTAAGAGAGAGCAGTTAAATTTGTTGTGACCTCATAAATGTTATTATCATGATTTCTTATAATATGATAATTCAAAGTGCTTCCTTATGCTACTGAGTATGGTCTAGTGTAAGTAGTTTTCATATATATACATATAGATGATCTCAAGATAGTATTTTTACCATTAAAACATTAAAACTTTTCTTTACCTTCGTATTTAGGGTAAATTCCATTCAACTGAGTTCTGAGAAATTTTCCTGTCAAAGCCTTGGTGTACAGTCCTGATAATCCCTTATTCCTACAAAGTCAATTCACTTGAAGGGCTCCTTGTTCAAATTGCCGACGGTATCTCCACTGGTCCTGACATGTTCTCTCTGGGACACTGAAGGACTGACAGTGGCAGCTGTCCCCGCTGTAATCTGCACATCAAGTGGACGGGACTGATCTCAAGTAACAGAGCAGTCAAGAAGAACTTGGCCTAGAAAATCTGGTCTGTCTTCGCAATTTTAAGTCTTAGACTTGAATCTAAATTACATCTCCAGGGAAAGTGCCACATTCATTCAATCTGACCACAAAAGAAGGTCAATATCATAACCCACAGTGCGTGGTGCCTGGTACATGGCCACTGTAAATTTTAAATATATGACTATCGTCTGGTAAATGGGTTAAACAAGCACATCCACATATACTTGTGCATGAAGAATACAATAATGAATATTTTATGTTAATATAAAGATCTGAAACAAAAGTAAGTTATTCACTATATATGTGTATATATATATATATATATATATATATATTTTAAATATATATGAGGTAGCCGTTACAAGTTGGGCTGTGATCCGAAAGGTCAGCAGTTCAAAACTACCAGCCTCTCTGAAGGAGAAAGACACAGCTTGAGACAATAGTTCACCATTACAGTCTCAGGAACTCACAGGGACTCTTCCTCTGTCCTATAAGGTTACTTTGAATTGGCAAGAGCAGGGTGGCAGTGAGTTTGGTTCTGAAAGTTCTGAGTACAGGTTTGAATAATACTGACCAAATGGTGTTTTAATGGCCAGATAATACAAGTATACTATCAAAACAAGACATTTCACAAATGAAAAAGAAAAAAATCATGAAATCAGAGTATACTTATCTGGGTAGTCTCAACAGAGTAAAACATGTAATACTGGTTTCCGTTGATAAAAATGTATTCTCCTTTAAAGATAGCTCCATCTCCTAGATGACTTTTAGATGAGTTGACTCCAAATCATAGCAACAATATACAAAACAAAACAAAATCCTCTCTTGTCCTACACCATCTTCTCAATTGTTGCTTGAACTCAGTTTTGCAGTCAGTGTGTGGGTCCATCTTGATGAAATCCATCCTCAGTTTCACTGCCCCTCTATTGCAAGGAAGCACGATATACTTTCTGGATGAGTGCACCCTGCTAACGCATCTAAAATCCAAGCATGCTTCAGAGAGATATAAGAAGTTTTATTCCACATTGGTGCAATAAAGCAAATATCTTAAGAAAACAACATATACAATAACAATATAAAAACTCCGAATTATTGTGAGAATTACAAAAATGTGATACAGAAACATGAAATACAATGCTGAAAAAAATGCAATGATTGATCTTCTTGGGACAGAGTTACTGCAAAACACACAGTATCTGTGAAGTGCAATAAATCAAAGTACAGTAGAACAAAGTACATTGGAAAACTCCTGCCATCTTCGTGTCTAGGGAGCATCCTGACGGTCCTTCTGCCAAAACAGATTTGTTGTTTCTTCTGACAATCCATGGCAAATTGAATACTTTTTCACCGATGCCACCAACACTTGTCAATCTTCCAATATCATTATTGAGCTTTCACATGCATATGCACTGAAAGAAAGGAATAAACCCACTACTACATTATGCGCTTGAGACAGTTTTAAATAACGTGCCTTGGTGCACCTTCATCATCAAATGACATCGTTGGTATTTAGTCCTCTAAAGAAAACATTTATAGAAGATTTGTCCAATACAGTTCTTAACTGCTGTTTGCATTAGTGTAGATTTTGAATTCAAGCAAAGTGAAATTCTCGATAACTTCAGTATTTTCTCTTATAGCATGATGTTTATTAGTATAGACGTGAAGATGTGTTTTCATTATATTCAGTTGTAATTTATAGTCTTTGATCATCACTGTAGGTACTTCTTGTCCTCTTTATTTTTGGTAATCAAGTTGTCTCATCTGCATATTGCAAGCGGTTAATGAGTCTCTTTCAAATCCTGATGCTGTGTTTTTGTTTTTGTAATCCAGTTTATCAGATTGTTTTTCAGCATACAGATTGAATACATATGGTGAAAGAGTACAGATCAGTGCACACATTTCCTATTTTAAAACCACTCCATAACCCTTCATTATATTTTGAAGACTACTTCTTGGTTTATGAATAGGTTCCACAATTAAATATTCTTGAATTCCCATTCTTAGTAATTGTGTTAGGTGGGGTTCTCTAGAGAAAAGAAAAAAAAAGGACGCTTATCATTATATGTATATGAAAGGAGAGCTTTACACAGTGATAAGGAATAGCATGGCTAATTAGTCCACACAGCAGTACAAAAGGCTTAGTTCAACTCACTTTCATGGGACAGTTAATATACTGAAGGTCTTCCTACTCACAGGGCTGTAGGTCCAAGGTCAAGGAAGCAGACAGCAGAATATGCCCTCAGGCAAGACCAGGAGAGTCAGCAGCAGGCAGCAGACAGCAGGATGGGGCAGCAACAATCAGTAGTGCAGTAGTGTAGAACAGCAGACCTCTAAGGGGTCTCAAGCTCTAGAGGTGTATGCAAGGTGACACAGTCACATGATCCACCAGCAGTGTGGTGAAGCAAGTCTCCAAGGAGGCTCAAGCTCTAGTGATGCACCACAAGACTCCATGGGTTGGCTCGGCCCATAGGTAGTGCAATACATGGTTGAAGCAAAAAACTAGCACAAGCAACAGCATGTTGGTCTAATCTGGGAAGAAAGAGAGAGACAAGAAGCCAGTATCAGAAAGCATTTATCTCGGTCACCCTCCAATCAAGCTGTGACCTGATTAAACTCCGGTTACATGTACCTAAGGAGGCCTAGTTGGCACAATAAACCTAACTATCACAGCAATGTTACCCATTTTATTATGATGCACACATTTAAATGTTTTTGCAAGGTCAGTAAAACACAAGTCAATAAATCATGCCTGTCTGATATTCTCTCCTTTTAGCCCAAATCCATCCAATGTCAGTAATGCTATTCCATATTCCATGTCGTTTGAATTATCTTAAGCAAAGTATTACTGGTTTTGAGATATTAATGATACTAGGTTATAATTTCTGCCTTCTGTGAGGTGTACCTTCTTGGTAGGTACACCAAGATGAATATCTACCTACCAGCTATCTTACTTTCAAATATCCTGACAGAGATGAGTGAGCACATTCAAGGCTGTATACATTTGTTGAATTATCTCAGTTAGCATTAGATCGATTTCCAGAACTTTGTTCTGTGTTTCACCAATGTCTTTATTGCAGTATGTGCTTTGTTCTTCACTACTAGTGTTTCTTGAAGAAATGCTATTTCCTAAACTATTTGAACTCCAATTGATTCTTTTTTTGAAACAGTTACTCTGTCCTTTCTTCTTTCTCTTTGCGATGCCTCCTGCATCTTCAATATTTTGTCCATCAAATCCTTCAATATTGCAACTTTTCAAGTCTGAAACATTTGAAGTGTTTCAGCTTGAGAAACTCTAAGCTTGTTTTTCATTTTAGGTTTTGTTTTGTTTTTTGACATGGCATTATAATAGTTCACTTTGACGTCTTTATCATTTAAAACTTTCTGTTCGACACTCTAACATCATCCGCTTTTGCATTCCCTCTAAAACTCAAGCAACCAAACCCTCCAGTGCATTGAATCCTCTTTATAGCAACCCTTTAGCCGGGGTAGAGCTTTCCTTGGCTTTCTCAGCCTCACATTTCTCCCTCGAGGGGCTTGTGGTTTCAATTGATGACCCAATACAGGAAGCCACTTAAGTCACTTAAAATACCACACTATTGGTTAAAATTCAAAAGAAAATGTCAGACAACTTTGTGAAATACTTATTGATGGTTTATTTCATTCCTCTTATTTAATGGCCTTTTGCTTTGTATGACACCCCTGGTGTCATCCCAGCACTTCTTCTATCCTCAATGCTCAGTCCCATAAATCTATTCTCGAGAAAGTCTCTAAATTCAGGTAAGATGGACTCAAGCTTACACTTTGGCTCCTGAGGACTTGTTAAAATTT
>NW_022111321.1:7175504-7177393 GCF_000313985.2 Echinops telfairi | reverse complement strand
TTAATTGAATTGTTATTTTGGAAGATGTCACACAATTTCCTTCATTTTCCATTTTTGACATATATGGCATAGACTATTCAATTAAACTAGCTAATACTAATCCATTTCAGATCATTAATATCCAGGTTATTAGTGTCCTACTTCATTTCCAATGACTTTCAATGTTGCCAGCTTCATAAGTACATATATTCCATGTTCTGATTAGGAATGAATGTTTGTAGCTATTTTTGCGCATTTTGAGTCAGGCCACATCTACAAATGAAGGTCCCAGAAGTCTACTTAATCCACATAATGAAGGTCAACTTTCCTTCAAAGAGACAAATTTTCCCTAGTACTAATTTGAATGTTTTTCAAATTGAGGTGTTCATTTCCCACCATTACATCAGACAATGTTCCACTGAAATTTATAAGATTTTCATTGATGACTTTTCACTTTTCTTTAACTAGATCATCAAACCCTTCATCCTGAACTGTAATATTCAGGAAAATCCTCTCTCACCTGTTAATCAAGTGTGGTATTGCTCGTAGGTATTTGAAAATACAAGGAAATAGCTTTATGAATCACAGCATCATGTACAATGACTCAACAGATAAGTGATGGTTCCATAGTATGGAATTTGTAAAATGAATAGTGAGATCGAATACAAAAAAGTAGAAATGGCCTACTTTTCAACACTCACAAAATAATACCCAATAAGAAATGCATAACTTCACTGTAAATGTGTAACCAGTATGTATTCTGAGAAAAAGTTGCTCATTTATTTATTTCACAGTATTTTTATAGAAGTTCTATTACAAAAGACGCTATGTTTTAAAAGACTAGGTATATCCTGGCTGGTTAAAATCATCCCTGCTTCAACAAATTCTCATAAAATTAAATAAGATTTCTCCATAAAGTCCAGCCTCTCAAAATATTGTTTACTTCCAATATATCTTTACTGTAGCTCTTACACAACAAAATATTGGTGTTTTTCCGACTCACGTTGTCTTCCATGCATCCTTTCTTGAGTCATCATTCAATCTTTGACTGGGGTTTCATACCAAAGATAAAATAGCCAAGAAGGTAATTGAAAGTTGAATGAAACAAGTTTCTGAAGTAATATATATGTATATGTATATATATCTTCCCCCCAATGGAATTTTTTTCAAAATATGTATTTAAGTTTCTTTCAGAAAACAGCCTTATCACTTTCAAAGTACCCTCCATTACAGTTAATACATTTGTCAAATCTGTGATTCCATTCTTGGACACGTTTTTCAAACTCATCTGAATGACTGAGAACAGCTCCCTCATTTTTGTTCTGCACCTCTTCTACATCTTCAAATAGCTGTCCATTCATTTCCTTTTTATTTGTGGAAACAAAAGGGAGTTGCATGGAGTAAGGTCAGGTGAGTAAGGTATGTGGGGCAAGAGAGGCATGCTGTTTTTTTGCCAAAAATTGGCACACTGTGTGAGCCAGTGCATTATCATGGTGGCAAAACCACTCTTCTGTTTGCCACAAATCAGGCCTGTTTTGTCACAAACTGTTAAGCAATCTTTTCAGGATCTCTAAATAGAAATCTTGATTAATATTCTCACCTAGTAAAACGAACTCCAAATGCACTACTAGCCAATATTTGTGTCCATTCACAAAGTTGATGGATGCCAAGAACGAGGTTTGTCATCAGTTGAAATTTCACCTTTTTTGAATTGATAAAACACTTGCACACTTGCATTTTTCCCAAAGCACTGTCCTTGTAAGCTGTGTTCAATATCACGACTGTTTCTGTGGCATTTTTCCTGAGCAGAAAACAAAATTTTACAGCCACATGCCATTCTCTTAAATCATCCCCCACAAAAGACTAGGTCTGTTGAAACTGCTTTCACAAAAATATTCACTCTGACCAGA
>NW_022111321.1:7170037-7174781 GCF_000313985.2 Echinops telfairi | reverse complement strand
AGTATACCTTAATGTAATCCAAAAGAGAGTAAATTTCTAAAAATGGTAGATACTCATTTTTCTATATTGCTTACTTATGTGAATATATAAAGCTCTGAAAACATTTTTTGTCATTCACATGTCTAATCTTATATATGCACATACACCTTCTCACAAACACCCTCCCACATACATTTTTATAGGCAGCTGTCTTGGCGAGGAAAGCAGATGATAAATTGTTGACAAATTAAAGTAGCCTAGAACTCCAAAAGTGGGCTTTGAATATGGTAACTGCAATAAAAAATGAAGTAAAATGTGGAGCAGCTAACAGAGGTATGAATTGAAACTTGTATGTAGAAAGTTAAGTCCCCTATTTATTCTAAGGACAACCAGCACAGCACAATTAAGCAATGACAAAAGTTTGGCCTTTTAAAATCATCAAACAATTGGAAATAAAATTAAAGTTGGAGAAAGCTCACCTTAAAATCGCATCTTTAGGACCCTCCGCGTAATACTTTCTCCAATCAGTTTTTCTTAGGGTTTCTTAGAGGGTGTACTCCCACGAAATAAGGGAACATGGAGAATCGGGAAGACATATAACACTGGAAAAAGAATGAGGCAAAGAACATTTGTGATATGCAACAATACAATTCCCAATAAACAAACACTTCCAGTCAAAAAGACGCTCAGTGTAACAGTCATATGGTAGGTCTCAACAGCTACCAGGCTGGACAGAAGCAGTAAGTTGGATGAGTCCAGAATGAATATTTCCAAGAAAGCAATATAATGTTACTGATAGTGATAGGCATATGGAAAACTGGGTAAAGAAGCATTTTACAGAGCTTTGTGAGGTATGGAAACATTATCAGATCTTTATTTCATGATTTTACTGAAAATACAGGAAAGAAATTATTACATTCATGGAAAAGCCTGAAAGTTGTAAGAGAAATATATTACTTAAACAATCAATCATTACAAAGGCATCATAATAAAAATATGCCATCAAAATACAAAATACATGCGATATAATTTATTTAGCAGTTTAAGAAAAGAAGTGTTTCTAATGAGATAATATGAAAAACCATTATTCACTGAATGTTTGTTGTGATTTATGTAATGTTCTAGAAACTTTTTTGTCCACATCAAAGAGGTAAAATAACTATTCACATTTATATAGACAAGGGAACTGAAGACAAAATAAAATAATTAGCTCAAAATTTATCATAAAAATGGCTTAAAGGTTATATATCTACTTATCTCAAAAAGAATACATCAAGACATATTAGTACACTTATTTTAATTAATAATATGGAGACAAAGACTCAACAAAAGTGACGAGTGCATTTGTCCTTGGGGGTGGCCTGGTATGGTTGCAGAAGACGATCTACAGGATGATGGTGAATAATGTCCTCTTTGTTGTGAACTCTTCTTCTTAACACTTCATGAGTCAATTTTATGGCATCGTTTTATCATTTACTTAATTTGGGGTGGATTTTATGAAACGAACAGCTGTCATAAGCATTTTGGAAATCAAACTATGCCTCAAGTCACAATGATGATAGCGAGAGGAGGACACGGGAGACTGAAGGGTACCACACACTTACTGGAGTCACGCTGAGGGGATGACTCTGTGTCACTGCACTTGTGTGCCATTGCGTTCTCTTCCTACTTTGGGTCATAATATTTCTATCTACATCTTAATCACTCATTTTAAAGAAGACCCTTTAAAGTACACATTTTTTTGGGGGGGGAAGCCTTTTTTTAAAAGTTCTTTATTTAGCAGTTATATTTGCAAGTAATTCACAAGTCATACAATTCAATAGTTCACTCATCTTAAAAAGAGTTCTACAATCATCACCACAATTAATATTAGACAGTTTCCTCCTTTTCTTGTACCCATTGTTATTAGCTCCCTATTTTCCCCAAAGTCCCCTACCATACCTTCAAGAAACCATTAATCCAGTTCCTGTCTATATAGATTGACCTTTCTTGGATTTTATATACAGAAAAGCAGTAAACAAAACAAAACTAACAACAATAGCAAAGTAAAACAGAGAAAAACTTCAATAGAAAAGAAAGCAGAAAATACTAAAAGCTAGAACAAATTAAAAATGCGTCAAAAAGGAGATCAAATGATAAGACACCAAATTTTAACCTCACTGCATCTGCAATAGTCCACTTTCCAGTGCTTTCTGCATGATAGCCAGGCTACTCACATCTCTGGTCTGTGGTCAGAGGCATTCATCAGAGATTTCATCGAAATGTATTCCAACCCCCCCTCTTTTTTTTTTAACTGAAACAACTTTAGACTGGGTCAAAAGGGAGATAAATGATCAAACATTGCATTTTAAGTTAACTGTAAAGAACACATTTTTAAAAGCTCTCAAGTGGTTTGTCCAATGTTCCCGTGTCTTAGAACCAAACCCACTACCATAGAGGCAATGCTGACTCATAGTGACCCCTGTGGGATCCATGACTGTAACTGTTTATAGGAAGAGAAAGCCCAGTCTTTCTTGCAAGGAGATGCTGGTAGTTTCCAACTGCTTAGCATCAATTTCAGCCCAATGTGTAACCACTACATGAACAGAGAAATGGATAAGATTCTTGATTCCATTTGTAAAATTCTTTCTGTCATCCTCCACAATGCTGATACAAATATTTTATATCTCCTTGAGGATGAACATTTATAATAAATGCTCAGGGTACATTAGTCCCTCTTGTAATCATTCATTATCTAACAAGAAAATATGTGAAGATTCTGTCCTATAGGAAGGGTTTAGCTTTCTGAAAGGGAATAGGCGTTTGTTATGGACAGTTGAAACATTCATTTCTCATAGAGCAATAAATTTCAGTGCTGTCTTAGAAAACCTTTGTGATCTATGATACTATGGAATAGCAAATACTCAATCTCAATTAAGAAATATAATAATCTTCACCTATAAAGACTCAATGGAAGACTCAACAGAAGACTTTTGCATTAGTGCTTGAAATCTGAGTACTAAATTTGCAGAAGTCTCTGGTTTAAGATGAGTGACCTATATTAATTTTGACTCTTCAAATAAATGGAGAGACTTCACTGATTTATTTCTGGCCATTGATAAATATTTTAAAAAGCTTTGCCCACAGACAGAATGTGTTTGAAATTTGATTTCTGTGACTCGCTGGCCAACCCATGGAGGCCTAGTGTTGTGGTGCCAGAGACTCATAGTAATAAATTATTCCCAGAGCAAGACAGATGGAGGGCCACATGATCAATTATATAAACTTATATAATTGATCATGTGGCCCTCCATCTGTCTTGCTTTAATTGTGTAAATATCCCAGTCATGGCCCTTTTCCCACTTCCATAGTCCTAATGGCCACTGTGATGAATTGATAGATGCCAATCATGATTTTGTGTGAATTTCTTTTGTTTTCTACCTTCTGTAACTAGTTGGGCCTCCAGAATCCTTTGGAGCATGATAGAAAGTGTGGCAGCAAATGACTAGATGATTCTTTTAGATTTAGAGTTAGGCTCATCTTTCTATGTGTCAGTTACATAATTTTATGTCAACTTGATATTAAATAAAAGCATAGAGGTGGAGTCTAGCCTGTCAATCAGGTCACACCCTGATGGTGCCTCCTTGAGGGAGTGGTCTTTTCATAAGGCGGGACTAGGAACCTCCCCTTTGTCTTTCTGCCTTCACCTTCATACCAGTGAGCCACTCTGGAACCTATGAGAGCCCTGTGATGCTGCCACCACCATTGGATCTACACTCTGCATCCAGTCTGTGATCTTTCTCCATCCTCCATCAACACATGTGGCTGCATGATTTTGAAGAAGGACTTATGGACTAGTATCCCACTCTGGACTTGATCTGGACTAGGCTAAGGTGTTTTATTGATGCATAATTATTTCTTGATATAAAATTCTTTCTTACATATATAAAAGTGTCAATGCATTTGCTTCACTAATCAACCTAACCTAATACATCCTATTAAATTGATATTTAACCTCAGTCTTAATTAGTAAAACAAGTATACAAGAATCTGGAAAATAAAACTCCAAGGGACAGAAACATTAATAACTAATACCTTAACCATGGGAATAAGCTCAGTGCATTTGAGGAAGGTTAAGAAGGGCAGTTCACCTCACATGCATGTAAAAATAATGAATCTTATGGAAGAATTGATTATGGTGTTGCCTAAGAATATTGAAAGCACATGGATTATCAGAAAAATAAGAACATCCCTCTTGAAAGAAGTATAGCCAGAATGTTCCAGAGAAGCGGGGATGACAAGACTTCATCTCACATACTTTGGACATGCTATCAGAAAAGACTTGCTCCTGGAAAAGGATATGATTCTTGGTTAAGGAGGGTATCGAAAAAGAGAAGACCCACCCTCAAGGAGCTGGATTGAGCGAGTGTTTGCAACAATGGGCTCAAACATAACACCAGAGTAAGGATGGTGAAGGACTGAGTAGGGTTTCCTTCTGCTGTATTTAAGGTCACTATGAGTTGGGGTTGACTCCTTAGCATCTAAAAACAAGGGCAGTGTGTCTTGAGCAGAGCTTCCCAAGTGCCTTACATCACAATAATATAATACAGATGGATTTGCAAAAATACCAATCACTTCAGTCCTCAGATAACTTGACCTGACCTCTGTAGTCCATGATTTTGCAAAAGAATTCTTTGGTTATGAGCAGTGTCTACTGTTTACCCCATACTCACATCCTAGTCACTGCCTGACTCAGAGCTACCCTACAGAACAGAGTAGAACAACC
>NW_022111321.1:7162155-7168531 GCF_000313985.2 Echinops telfairi | reverse complement strand
AAATTAAGGGTAAAAGTATAAGTATCTCCTTTTTCAAAAATAAAGAATATTCTAAAGAAAAGAAAATATAAATGAGCAAGGATAAGAAGTTCAGGTACATATCTTTAAGATTAAAACACAAAATGTCAGGGTATGGGTATGTGTATAAGATATAATGGATATACACATTAGAAGTGGTCAAACTGAGGAGGTGGACAATGTATTTTATTTTTGTTAGGCTATGATTTACTTGATGCAGTGCTTCTAGCCGGAGTCTGTGTAAATCCCATCAAATGACTGGATGGGACCGTGCATATTGGGAATGCTTGCCGACCCATGGAGCTAGAGGAAACATCGTCAGCTGAGGCTTATGGTGGGTTAGAGTTCCCTTTGAAAATGTTTTCATATTATTAAAGGAGATGTATAATAGTTGCCTGAGCAAAGCAGAGGAAAAGGCACTCGTTGGCTGACAGACGAAGAACTAGAGTGAGGCATACCTGTGGGCATGCTTGAGGACAGGTGACCTGACCAAAGTACTGAGAAGTTCTGTATGCTGAGCTTTTCTGACTCTGAACTGTAACCTGCTAGCTTTCCTAATAAACAGCACAATCATGAGTATGATTTTTGAGCTATGTGTGGCCATTTAGTGAATCATCAAACCTGGCTGAGACATGGAAAGTAACATGGGAGGTTTGAAGGTTGGAGGGTGGGACCAGCAGTCTCATGGGGCTTAATGTTGTTGATGTTGAGTTTGATTCGCCTTCCTGCTCGTGATATCAGAGAAGGTCAGGTGTGGCCTGTTCACCATTCTTAAAATGTAAAAGCAATGGATGATTAATTATAAGATAGACATTCTTGGAAAAGAAAAAGTATAAACAGCTAAAGTAACAACGGAGAGTCTGAGTTTTGATTGATTAAAGAAGAGTTCATTTATTAATCTAGGGACAAAGACAAAAATATAATTACAGATTTATCAGATTATGTGGAGAGACAATGGATGAATGTTTATCTGTTTCATCCCTGAGTTCTGAAGTAAGATCATGACATCGGAATAAGTGGCGGAGAATGTCCCTAAACAAGCTCGCTGAGTGCATCAGTTTCGACTTTCCTAAGCTAACTTCACCAGATCATTACTCACAGAAATAATAATTCCCCTAATGCGAGTGACAATTCTTGGTTTAGATGCTAAGATTCTTAGAAAAGCTTTGACCGTGCCAAATTTCATTGAATACAATGAAAATAGCATCCATTCAGAAATCTGAATATCATCACATTTTTCTCCCACTCTGAAAGGTTTATGCAGTTTTGGCAATGTCCCTTACTTCCCATTGAACAGAGCTTCTAACTGAGCTGTACTGGTGGGAAGGGCATCAATGGTTACCTGGAGACAAGATACAGAAGGGCAGAAGGGTGCACAACAAACTTTTTCAGATTGTGGATACAGTACATGCATTATCTTGATTGCAGCGTTGTTTGTTTTCTGTGTATTCACACACATAAGCCAAAGTTTACCAAATGATAGGCTGACATTTGGAATTTGTTTTATGTTAATTATATCTCAGTAAAGCTATAAATGAGAAAGTTAGCTTATAGAATCTGGCCTACCTAAGTAATATAATTTTGCAAGTTTCAAATAGCATAACAGGATGTATACAGATAATTGAAAACTTCTAAAATATGAGATTTATAATATGAAATGTTCTTCAATTTAGAAAAACAATAAATATTTGTGACAGAAAGTAAACAATAAAAGAAGACTGAAAGCGAATTCCTCAGGTGCATAGGGAGTAGCTGAGATATACATAAGTACTAAAATTTAGCGACCCATAATTGGCTTCTTTTTTTTAAAAAAACAAGTTAACCATTCATCCAAAAGATATATGCTATTTTACTATAGGCTTAACAATAAATATAAGATGAGATCTATAAAGACCTCTACTATTTTCGATAAGATCAGATGTGTTCAGGATAATAGGGTCATAGATGCTCCATCATTTTAAAAACTATTGCATATTTAGTTGGAAAGGTTAAGATTTAATATCATGAGTTACTTAACTACTTTCCAAATTATAGTACATATTTTACATTTCTGTTAAATTTTAAGGATTTTATGTGTATTACTCTCAGTGAAATTGCATACTCTCAGCATGTTTCCTTATTTATTTTAGTGAGAAAATATTTAAAATAAGATTGCACACTGATTTTAATATGTTATACTAATAGACTTGAAGTATAGATTTATATAAGATAGGGGAAATAATTCTATTATTATCCTATATATGTGAATTTTGGATGGTATTAACTAATATTTAAAATACAAATTTATTTTTTCATTTTTCATTACTATTATTAGTATAGCAAGATTTTTCTATTTCATTTTTAAGGGAATAATAAAAAATGTTGATGTTCTCAAAATACATTTTAAGAAGGATAGTTTTGTAGTCTTTCACATCTATCTTGGAAAATATACATACAAATTCCATTTTCCTAATCAGTGTTTAATATGCAACATATTAACTTCAAAATAATGTGAAGTTTATATTTTTGAGTGTACTAAGTTAACATGGAAAGTGATTTTTCTTTGCTATGCCTTTCAGCAACATGACAAAAAATTAATTTTACAAGATTAAAATATATGAATGATAAAGTAGGCTAAAATAATCTTATTTGCTTCAATTTAAAGATATATTTCTTTCTAATTCTTGTGTTCAAAATCCATCTATTGCAGGTGTCTAAAGGTAGTTTTAAGTGATAAACTAGTTCATGCGCTAAACACACACACACACACACACACAAATGCACTTGTACTGCTTAAGTCACAGAGCAAGAGCCAGCGGCTTATCTTTGGTCTGAACTTGCATGTAGAAAGGTCTTTAACCACACAGGTTTTGACAGTCTAGGAACTATATTGCTGTACTACTATAGCACCATCTTACATTATATCAATTTCTTTGCATCTATTTGTGAATTAATATCTAGAAAACTTCCTCCCATTTTCATCTGCTATTTTATATGTGAATTATATAATCACTGAATATATATACACATGTCATATGCAAATTCATATATATTTGATTTTTAAATATATACTGTACACAGATACATATGTGTGTGTGTGTATGTGTGTGTGTGTGAACCTCAAAACATTTGGGGGAAAACAAAATTGAAAGATAATGAAAAATTTCCATGAACTTTTGGAAGCCCTTTGGTACGTGTTTATTGTAAAATGGATTTGATATTTTTATAACTGTATATTTTCTTGTAATAATCTTATAGCCATTTGTTTATAAATTTATTTCAATTTTTTATCAATGTAAGTGCAGACAAAGACGAGGTTTTTTTGGAACCACATAATAGTATTTCTCATTAATTTCCACACTTACTCGTCACTGGTTTTAAACATCTTTGTCCCAGTAATTTCCTTTTATCCCTATGACCACTCTCCAACCTCTAGCCACATTCTATCCACCCTTCCCTTGTTCTTGCTTTTCTTTGTGGGTAACTCTGACATGTTCCTCTCTTTATGAATTCTGTCACTTAATTTTAGCCTTGAGTTTCCTTCAGCCAGTTCTATTGACAAAACCTTCTGATTATGTGTTCTACCACCTGCTGAGACTTTCCCCCCCACCCCCCCTGTCATTATTATACATTCCTGATGCCACCATTTAAATGTCTGGGCTTCTTCATATTGCCTGCTGCTTACATCATTTCAGATTCCTTGTGAGACCTCACCAACTATGAATTCGCAGCATTCCACCTGGGCATCCCATGGCTTAATTGAACCTTGTTTCTGACATACGGTTTCAAAATCACATTTGTTAGGTAATACCTTGAAATGTAAAAGCACCTTCCCTATGAAATAGTATTATAAAAGCTGCAGTATAAACGAAAAATTGTATAGCTGCAAATAATCTAGAAAACAGTATCTTAATTTATATTATCATTAGTAAGTATATATTAATTTAGTATAGTCTATGTTCAAGCTTGCAAGCCTTGTCCTAAAATTCGGGTGGGTCTCTGTACTCTTCGAGGGAAAGGATGCTTTGAAAAGTTAGCGGAGAAGCGAAAAGAAAATCAAAACTTGGTAGTAATGACACCTAGGTACCATATTGTGAAGTTCTAAAAGGAATAGAGAAAAACAGATAAAACTTTGGTTTAATGTAGTCAACAGAAATAAACATAGAGCACTGAAAAAAGTGATTGGATATTGACATATTTATTACCAGGTACTTATTTCTTCATTATTTAAATAAAGAGTAATAGATGGAAAGTTAATACTACTACTTTATTAATCAAATATTAGTAAGATTGTATTATCTGCTAGACCCCATCATTGTCAATGGAAACATAGCAGTAGATCAGAAGATCTAGTCTCACCTCTTCTGAGTGCAACCAAGAGGGTAAGCATTATGCAAATGATATAAATTCATAATTATAATTTGACAGGTGACATGAGAGAATTAGTATATATGACAGTGAACTGCTCTCACCTGGAAGGCCTTTTTTTGGTTAATAAGTGACAACTATGGTAAAACTCAAGCACGAGGTAAGAGCTAGTATCACCATGAACACTGACACAGGCGGAGGAAATAGTATACACGTTCAAGATTGAGAGAATTTCCATACGGCAAATCATATGGGAAATGGAAATTCAGATGGGGAATTATTGGATACTTCTTTTATTATATCAACACAAATTATCTTCTCTATTCTTCAGGGGTCATTCCATGTTATATATGCATTTTGCTTATATACCTTTTCAGAAAAATCTTTGAGTTCCCTCTAAATGTATGTTTTCTTTCTGCTGCATTTACTTGATGAAAAACTAAAGTTGTCTTTCTGATACAGTTGCTATACTCTGGATTTGATCGTTTTATCCTCGTGACATTATCCATTATTTTCCTGTCCTTGTTTTTTAATTTTATTAATCATTTGATTAGTCTCATTTACTTTCAGGATCCATACTTTTGACTGAGTATTAGCTTAGGAGACACTTAGCATCTTCACGCTCCTTTCGAGTTATTTCGTTCCTCGCTTCTTCACTCATAGGCAAGCTTTATTTTGATTTAGATGCCACATATTAATTAACAGTTTCAGACATCAAATACTTGGAATTATCCAATATCTCGTCTTGTTCTGGTTCCTTTTATTCAACATGAGTGACATTTGTTTTTAATGTGTACTTAATATGCAGAAACCTACCAAATATTTGTAGAGTAAAACTATTTGGTAGGTTTCTACATATATATATATATGCATGAGGGGTACCCCCCAAAAGGAACTGTGCTGGGCAGAGTGGAGCTTTCATAGTACGCATTTTTCCTGCTAGGCGATCATCCAGCAACTCACTCTAAGATCTTGCACCCAGTGGCATTGCCTTGTAAGGTTTTCACTGGTCACAGTGAATTTTCTCATGAAAACTGTTTCACTTGAACACCGTTTGTTGTGATGGCTGATTTAAGAGAACAGAAGCAACTCTAAAATTTTGTTTCCTGCGAGGGAAAAATGCGACAGAAACAGTTGTGATATGGAGCCCAGTTTACAAGGACAGCGCTTTGGGAAGAACTCATTTCAAAAAAGGTCAAACGTTCATTGATAACAAACCTCCTTCTGGAGTGGATGTGGAGTTCATACCACCAGGACAGCCTGTTCATCAAGCTTTCTATTTAGAGGTTCTGAAAAGATTGTGTAGCAATGTGTGACAATTTTAAAAGGCTGAATTTGTGATAGGCAGGGGACTGGTTTTGCCACCACCACAACACACCTGTTCACACAGCCATCTCAGTGCGCCAGTTTTGGGCAAAATGCAGCATGCCTCTCTTGCCCCACGCACCTTACTCACCTGACCTCACTCCACGTGTCTTCTTTTTGTTTCCACGAATGAATAGGGACACGAAAGGACAGTGATTTGACGACATAGAAGAGGTGAAGGGAAAAAATGAGGGAGGTGCTGTTAGCCATCCAAACAGATGAGTTTGAAAAATGTCTCCAAAAATGGAATAGCAGATTTGACAAATATATTAAATGTAATGGAGAGTACTTTGAAGGTGATATCGTTGTTTTGTAAAAAAAATTTAATACAAAGCTTTGAAAAAATCCAGTTTTTGTTTGGTACCCCCTCTCATTTGTGTGTGTGTATGTATGTATATTATTGTGAATATATATAACATATTGTGAATATATATATATATAATCTGGAGCATATGCCTAAGTGTAGAATAATGAGGTCATGATGAGGTAGTTTTATATTTAGACTTAGTAAACACAATGTAACAAAGAGGAAGTGATGAAATCCTGGTGGGGACTGAGCATGATAGTGGGACAGGAGGAGAATCAAGGGAAATGGAGGAAAGAGCTGGGAGGCAAAGGGCATTTATAGAGGTCTATATAAAGACAT
>NW_022111321.1:7134368-7161076 GCF_000313985.2 Echinops telfairi | reverse complement strand
ATACCGGGGGTTTAAGTGGAGAGAAAATGTTTGAGAATGATGAAGGCAATGAATGTACAAATGCGCTTTACACAATTGATGTGTGTATGGATTGTGATAAGAGTTGTATCAGCCTCTAATAAAATGATTTTTTTAAATTATTTTTTCTAAACAACTGAGCTTAACTTTAGTTATTTCCTATTGTTTAAATTTATCTGCGATAGATTTTTCCAGACTCAAAAAAGGGATGAGGAGGCAGGTTTGTTGCCTTCCCTTAAGAACTTGGAATGTCCTATTCCTTTGTTACAGAGAAGTATGAAGAAATCATTTATTCTCTGAGAACTGCCAGATTCAGTCCTTCTAACCTGTATTTGTGGGCTACATTCCACTGTCCTCTGATCTTTGGGCCATGTTCCTGGCGTTCTCCCTTTGTGTTCTGTTCTCAGTAGTATTGCCTGAGTGCAAAACCTTGTTGGACAAGGGATTTCAGCTTGATTGATTTTAGGAGTTCAGAAGAAAGAGTCGGTCACTAGACAGAATTGGGGATCGTAGACTGCTTCAGGTGACACACACAGAGGGAGTTGCACCAAAATGACTCTAAAATTTTTGTCCAGTTTCAGTAACAATTTATTATTTCATTATAAAAATATCCCTGGGATTAGTTACAACAATCTGTTTTCTAAATCCAATTTAAATGTCTCAATATACCTACAAGCATAGAACTCTATGCTTATTTACTTTCAAAATTTCCAATTAACTCTGGTCAATGCTATCAGTATTAACCAATTACAATGATGCCTCAAATCACAGGGTTTGATTTGCATGTACTATAAGCAAACACTGTTATTTTTCTTTCTGTCTTGTTTTTTTTAAATCATTTTATTGGGGCTCATACAATTCATCACAATACATATATCAATTGTGTAAAGCACACCTATACATCTGTTGCCCTCATCATTCCCAAAATTCACTTTCCTTTTGGGTTCCCGGAATCAGCTCATTTTTCTTTTCCTCCTCCCCCTCCCTTCCCCCTCCCCACTCCCCCATGAACCCTTAATAATTTATACATTATTATTATATCTTATCTTACACTGCCCGGCGTCTCCCTTTACCCACCGCTCTGCTGCCCATCCCCCAGAGAGGAGGTTATATGTAGATCCCTGTGATCAATTCCCCCTTTCTATGCCCCCCTTCCCTCCTGGTATCGCCACTGTCACCCCTGGTCCTGAGGGGTTCATCTCTCCTAGGTTCCCTGCGTTTCCAATTCCCATCTGTACCGCTGTGCATCCTCTGTTCTAATCAGATCTGCAAGGCAGAATTGGGGTCCTGGTAGTTGGGGGGAGGAAGCATTTAAGAACTAGAGGAAGATTGTGGGTTTCATTATTGCTATACTGAACCCTAAGTGACTCATCTCCCCATTACCCCTCTGCAAGGTATGTCCAGTTGTCTAGAGATGGGCATTGGGTCCCCATCACACGCCACCCTCATTGACGAGGAGATGATTCCCACACCCCCTTGGTGCTTGAAGCCTGGTCCCTTCGGCCCTTCATGATCACACATGTTGGTGTGCTGCTTCCATATGGGCTTTGTTGCTTCTGGGCTAGATGGCCGCGTCACCAATTTTGTCAAGCTTTCTGGTGTTGAGCTATAAAAGTGTTGTGTTTAGTACTTGTGGACCTATATTAATAACTATTTGAGAACAAAGAAGTAGTTAAAGCAAAAAGAGGAAAGCAAAAAAGGCTTCGGCTCAGCTACTAATAGGAATGTTGTAATTCAATGAACAAAGATTTTTAAAATAATTTTATTGTCATTCATATAATTTAAAAAACATTTCACTTTATAATGTACAACTATGTCACATATTCTATGATTAAAATTGATCATAACCATTGCTGTATATTCTGTATATACCATATACTGTAACATAGGGAGGTGTCTTTGGGGAGATGTGTGATTGCACTGGGTGATATCATTATAGGAATCAGACTGCTCTAACACCATAACACTATCTAATAACACCATAACACTATCTAAAAGTATATACAACACCTTTGCACTCATCTGTGAATTAAGGCCTCAAAATATTTCCCTCACTTTTGTGTACTGCTCTCAGACTGGCCATTGTGCTTTCTAGTGAGTTAGTAATTTGTGGTTTCTCTTCCTCTCAGAAGAACAAAATTAATTTTACCACTCTTAATGTCCTCCCACAACTTGCTGTTAACACAACAACTGGTTCTGTAAGTACTTTGTTACCTTCTTTTTGTACTTGTATGTTTGTGTGTCATTTAATGTTTACATAGTCCTGTATGAAATTTTGGTTTTCAAATTCTATTCTCTTTTACTAAACTATTATTAATCATTATTTTGGGGGCCATATTCAAGTAATTACTGTGAGGACTTGACTCAGTTGGTGTAGTTAGTTGCTGTCAAGTGGATTTTAGAAACCCTAGAGGCAAAATGATTAAGGACTCAACTGTTAACCACAAGTTTGGTAGCTCAAAACCAACAGCTGCTCCAGGGGAGAAATAGGTAGAAATCTACTTATGTAAAGACCAGACCCTTGGAAACTGAATGGAGTAGTTCGACTCTGTCCAGTGGGATCACTATGTCCCTGAATCCACTCGACAGCAGTGATTATTTGTTGTTGTTATTGTTGTTGGTGGTTATTTTAAAGTGGACTTTAACCCATGGTAACCCTAATATGTGCAGAGTAGACTACTCCATAATTTTAAAAGATACAACCATTGAGAAGCAGATCACTAAGCCTCTCCTAAAAGGCTCTTCTTAGTGGATTGGACTCTCTACCTTTCATCTAATGATCAGGTGCCACTCAGACTCATCCAAATTGAATGCTCTGTTTATCATTTTAAGCATTCTTTTCTTTAACCATTCATTCAATTGAATTTTTAAATGATTCCTTTCTACCAATAATTATTAGAGAAACACCGGTGCACAGATATAAGCATGGTACTTTAGGTTTAATTGGCTCACACGAATTATTAGGGAGCACAAAATATAATCAAGTTATCATGCCACCATCACCTTTGCTTCCATAATACTCCTTTCCTTTTGTGCTTTTGGCTCAAATTTCTGTTGTGAATTCATCTGATGCTGATGTTCTGAAGACCCCTTCAGACGGAATACAGAGAAATGAAATGGACTACGTCTTGGGGAAGTGACAATGGAGAAGCTTGGGATCAAAAGCTAAAACCAGGCCAGGAAAGAAGCCCACGTGTACAGTCACCTTCTGCTGGTCACAAAGGTATTTTAATAAAGACCCTTGGAAACTGAATGGAGTAGTTCAACTCTGTTCAGTGGGATCTTCCAAATTTATATCATGTGATTTCCAGCTTCCTTTCTATCACCAAGACTATATTTTCCAACTACTATTCATCTCTCTTTATTTCCAAATGCTGAAATCCAAACACCAATAATTATCAATGCATCTTCATTGCATGTTTGATCAAGTTTAGATTGACCACATTGGTAGGATCCTTCACTAGTTTTGTGGTTGCTGAATCAATTTGAGTAACAGTTAGATTAACTGGATTAATTTAGATTTCTTGTATGTGGATTGGTATAATCCTATCACAGACAGCCTTGTACTTCAGGATTGATCTTGAAATGTCCTTTTGGATGATGAATGTGGCACCACTCATCTTGAAGCTTTCATTTCTGGCCCAATTAACCATATGACTTTCTGATTCAAAATGTCTAATGCTAATCCATCTCAGTTCTTTAGTACCTAGAATCTCCATCTTTATAGGTCCATGTAAACATTTTACAGCATTCAATTTTCCTATATTCATACTTCATACATTGAAAGTTCCTATTAATAGATGTTTGCAGCTATTTCTACTTATTTTAAGTCTTGCCTCATCATTAAATGAAGATCCAGAAGACTCCACTCCCACCTGCTTTATTCCATCCATGTCATTATGGTTAACTCCACTCTAATAAGACAGCACTTTCTCAGCCATATTCTGAATGCCTTGTGACATGAGAAGCTAATCTTCTGGCACCATCTCTGACATTGTTCAGGTTATATTCATGATGTTTTCATTGTCTGACAATATTTCCTTTCTACCCATAAGTTTAATGATGGCAAATTCCTCTGAAACAGACAGTCTATTCATTCTTCATAGCTACTATTAGTCTGAAAGCTCTGCTGAACCCTGTTCACTTTTGTGACTCTGCTGGTATTTGAAATACCAGGGACATAGCTTCCAACAGCACAATAATACACAAGCTACTAAAATGATAACTTGAAAGACAAATGTATAGTGAAAATTTAGTATAGTGAAAATTATCCATTTAAGGGTTGTTGTGTGGGGGTCATATAGATATATAAGCTTGAAATGAGTTTGTGCAACTCATATATGAACAAATATAGCAAAGAACAACAACAGAACAACATATTGATAGTCTGCAATGGCAATCAGGGAGTGGACATAAGGAAATATTGAAGAAGCCTAAAACATATACGGTAGGAAAATAGACAGTGTGGTGAGATCAATGAAGCAAACACAGCACTGCGACTAAAAAATTGCTAAGTCTGAATGTTGCACATACAATTACTGTTCTGTTTTCTGTCATTTTTCTTAGGTTTAAATATTTCTATAGTATTATTGAAATAGAGAAAAATGCAAACAAAGGGAACACTGGGCACATGGAATGTGCCAATATTTTATTATATTCATCCACCTCTTTATCAGAACCACTCCTACTCTGCCAGATTTTCTGCTTAGAGATGGGTTCCAGGAAGAATGCTATGTTTTTGCCATCAGGGAATCCATAGATTTCAGGACAAGCTCTTTGGGGGCTGTGCCAAATGGAGAGCTAACAGCACCGGGGAGCCTCCTGAGCTTTCTTTTAGGCAGAGTCACAAGACATTGCCAGGAAGCAGTGTTGGTGCTCAATGACCAGAAGGTAGGCGCCAAAGTCGATGATTTCCCCTGGGGGGTCAATTGTTTGTGCTCTTGTAGTTAGCTATTTTCTATGGTTTACTTACACTCATTTGTAGAGTTAATGTAAAATTGAAAACAAATTTGATCAAATTATTTCTAAATTGAGAATATTCATCTGGCAGCAGGGCTCCACTTTATGCTAGTATGGTACAACTTTACATTCAACCATCTTCTCCAATCTAACTTCATTATTGCTAGCAGATCTAAGAATACAAGTCACATGCAAAAAGAAGGCTTCCTCTTCTTCCTTATCATCTAGTGGAGGCAAATGTAAAGCGCTAGAAAATGTATTTTTATCACTAGAATATTAAACACAGGAATTACTTCAACCTTCAATTCAGTTATGTTGTTCAAACTTTATCAAGTAAAATACGCCTTTGTACGTTCTCTTTAATAGAATCTTATTGACTTTCTGGTTTTAAAATTGGCAGTAGGTAGGGATAAATGTCCACCACACATCTGTTTGCCATACGGCAGTGGCTTTTCTGTTGCTGTGACTTGGGAAGCTAAGTCACCAGTACTTCAAATGTCAGCAGGGTCCCCAGAATGAAAGACTTCAGCAGAGCATACTGATTAAGAACCGACTGCTAAAAAGAAACTAGCTGCCCACATGGGAGGAAGTAGTCACCAACAACCTTTTGCACAGCATGGTAATATTGTTAGATACTGAAGGTCCAATGAATTGAAGCAGGATGTTGTCACGGTGTAGGAGGATGGATCCCTTCCCTCATGTCAGAAGGTCGTCTAAATATGACTGAGAAGGAACTGCTTTCTCAAAGTTGGGTTGACTGTGGGGAGCTGAATGGTGTAGAGCTTATAGAAGTAGAGTTGTCAAGATCTTGATTTGCTGTTGGGATGAGAATAAACAACTGAACTCAAGGCAAGAAGAAACTTCTGCATAAAAACTCCTAATAATCAGAACCAGGAATGTACAAAGTATAAATATAGGAAAACTGGAAGAAAAAAGAAAATGAAATGGAACACATAAAAATGACTGTCATTGGCAATAAATTGCTCCATACAATATGGTATTGGGATTGGCAATTTTGAAGCAGAAAAGCATATGATTTACTATGCCAGGAATAATGCAATCAAAACCAATAGTATTTCATTCATTGTCAAAAAGGACAATTCAAGATCTATCTTGAAGTGCAATGCTACTATCGGTGATAGGATTATCCTAATCATTCAAGGAAATACAATAAATACAACTATTATTCAAATTGATGCAACAACCACAAAAGTGAGTACTGAATAAATTGTAGAATATTACAAATGTGTTCAGCGTGAAATTGATCAAATATGCAAGCGCTATGCATTGATAACAACTGGCTATTGGAGTGTAAAATTTAGAAACAAAGAGGAAGGAACAGTATTGGTAAAAAGAATTTAAAAATATTTTTACAAATATTTGTAAAACTACTTTAAAAACATGGTCTTGGTGATAGAAATGAAGCTGGAGATCATATGATAGAATTTTGTAGAACCAACAACTTGTTGATAGCAAATGCATTCTTTCAACGACACAAATGGACTTCTCCAGATGGCATATATGGAAATGAAATTGACTACATCTGTGGGAAGAGACAACCAAGAGGCTCAATATTAGCGGGTAAACCCAGACCAGAGGTTAACTCTGGCACAGACCACCAGTTGCTCAAAGAAAATTAAAACAAGTCCAAGAGAGTTAAAACAAGAACTTGAGCCTCCCCAGCCTGAATTTTGAGGACATCGCAAGGACAGATTTGCTACATAGAATACAAATGAGAGAAGACTTCAGGAGCTGGGATAAGGCATCAAAAATCATCCATGAAGAAAGCAAAAGGTCATTAAAAAGGCAGGAAAGAAACAAAGGATAAAAGCAGATGTCGCAACAGACCCTGAAACTTGTTCTGACTTGCAAATGGAAGAAACAATAAAGCCGAAGAGGTGAATAGGACATGTCAAATGGCAGCTCCAGAAGAGTAAGTCAAATATCTTAAGAACATTTGCACAGTCCTAGAATGAGAAAGCCAAAAGGGAAAAATATCCTAAATCTGTTTTCCCAAAAAAAGTCATGTCTTGAATTCCAATATAGAAAGATTCTCTGGACAAAAGATGGAACAATGTAGGAAACACCAAAGGAAGATGCAACGAATAAACATACTCACTATAGCAAAAAGAATTAGTCAATATTCTCCCATTGCCGGGGGAATGTTTGAGCAAGAACTGGTGGTACTGAAGGGAGGAAATCAAGCTGCAGCAAAAGCATTAGCCAGAAACAAGGCTTCGGTGGAATGCCAACTGAAATGTTTCCACAAGCTGGTACAGAATTGGAAGTTCTTCCTCATTGGAGTCAGGTAATTTGGAAGATAGTTAGTTGGCCAACTGATTAGAAGAAATCCATAGTTGTACCCTTTCCAGAGAAAGGTGAACCAACAGTGTATTTAAATTGTAAAGCAATGTAATTAATATTACATGTAAGTAAATTTTTGCTGATGATCAGTCAATCGTGTTTACATGATTTCCCTTGACAGGGAGCTGCCAGAGTTTCAGACCAGATTCAAAGAAGATATGGGACAAGGAATACCATTGCTGATGTCAGATCAATCTTTGCCGAAAGCAGAGAATACCAGAAATAAGTTTATTTGTGTTTTATTGACCATGCCAAGGCCTTCGACTTTGTGGATCATAACAAACTCGAGAAGAATGGGAACTCTAGAACAGTTAATTGTGTGCGTGCAGAACTTGTAATCAGATGAAGAGTCAGTTGTGCAAACAGAACAAGGGAATAGTACATAATTTAAAATCAGAAAAGGTGGGTGTCAGGGTTTTATCCTCTCACCATAGTAATCAATATGTATGCTTAGCAAATAATTAAAGAAGCTGAATGATATGAAAATGAATGTGGCATCCATATTAGAGGAAGACCTATTAGCAATTTGCCATATGGAGATGATACACTTCTTTGTTAAGATGGAGGGTGTTTATAAGCATTTACTGATATAGATCAAGGATTACACCATTCAGCATGGATTATAATGCAATGCAAATAAGACCAAAATCCCCTTATGTTACCAATGGGTAACATAAGGATACATGGAGAAAATATTGAATTTGTTAAGATTTCATTTCCCTTGACTCTACAATCAATGTTCATGGAAGTATCAGTCAAGAGGTCAAACAAAGCATTTCATTAGTGAAATCTACTACAAAACTCCTCGTTAGAGTATTGAAAAGCAGGAAATTTACTTTGATGACTAAGGTATGCCTGACCCAAGCCATGGTCATATGGCTTCATGTGCATGTGAAAGTTGAACATTGAATAAGGAAGGTCAAAAAAGAATCGACGTGTTTGCATTATGGTTCTGGCAAAAAATATTGAAAGTACTGTGGTCTACCAAAAGGACAAATAAATATGTCAAGGAAGAAGTATGGCCAGAGTGTTCCTTAGAGGCAAAGATGGCAAGATATTTTCTGACATACTTTGGACATGTTGTCAGGAGAGGCCAATCCCCAAAGGAGGACACCCTTCTTGGTCAAATAACAGGGCAACGAAGAACAGGAAGGCCCTCCAGGAGATGGACTGACACAGCGTTGAAACTATGAGCTCAAGTATAGGAACAAGTGTGAGGAGGACACAGACCGGGCAGTGTTTGATCTGTGGCGCAAGGGTCACTGTGGATTAGAACATATTGGATTTTGCCTAACAACAATAGCAGAATTAAAGATATTTGCTTAAATTGAAATGTGATGAGACTATGTATCTCAGAATAATATTGTAAAAGATCACTCTATTTGAATCATCTAGAGAGATTATATTTTGCTAATAATATATGTGAACTAGTAGTCCTCTCTGACCTCAACAATGAATAGGGTGTTTTTTGTGCAGTTTAGTGCTAGGAGATGCACACTTGCAAATGAAATTTAAGTCTAAACATTTTTACTGTATTAACGTAACCAATATGAAATTAATATTTTTTAGTTTAATAAGAAATCATTGTTTAAATAGTGTAAAGTGAAAGTAATACATATCATAACTGTGGGGTGCAACTAAATTGGAATATAAAAAGTGAAATTGAGAACATTAAATATTTATGTTAAAAAATATAAAGCCTAAAAGTTAATAAAAAGTATCCGACTAAAAAAGTTTGCTCTAAGTTTAAAATGAAGTAGAAGATAAATATTAAAGATAAGGAAAACTAATCCAAAGTAAAGTAAAAGATACAAGGAATCATACAGCTAAATCATTTTCTTGTTAAAAACTAGTAATTTATAAAGCTATTAAGATTAAGCTGTAATTTCTTGGCAGAAACCATGCAGGCAAAAACACAATGCAATTATATGTTTTAAATCCTGAAAGTAAAGACAGTTCCAACCAAAAGCTTTATATCCAGCAAAGCTGTCTCTTAAAAACAATGGCAAATGAGGATGTTTGCAGTCATAGGAATTAAAGGAATTTTTTAAAGCAGGCTAATCTTGCGAGAAATTCAAAGGGAGTCTTTCTGACAATCAACAATGGTAGATAACAATCTGAGGCAGAGATAAGCCCGGACACAAGAGTATAACAGAAAGTAAAGAGAGCACAAAACAGAAAACAAGGAGCCAGAGAAGTCGATTTGTAAATGATGGCTATTACAAAGCAAAAAGGGAAGATAAAATGTGTAAAGAAGTTTCAAATAAAGAGAATATCAAGATAATATCAAGATGGAACAGGCTGTTTAAAACTAAGGAAGATAATAATAATTGTAGAGTAAATGCAAAGAAAATTAGACTTTCTCACAAAAATAAAAGGAAGAAATTGATGAAGACTCAGTAAAAACTGAAACAGCAATGCCAGAAAGAGGAAGAAAATCTGTAAAAAAATTAAACTCAGCACAGGAAATATTTGAGACAAAGAAACCGTTAGCATAAGAAAGAAAGCAAGAAAGGGTGAGCACAAAGCAGACCTCAGAAAATGCTTACCTATCAATAATACATTGAACATAAATTAATTAAAAGTAACAATCAAGAGTAAGAGTAGAATGTATAAAAACACATGATCTGTCAACAAACTATCTGCAAGAGACATGCCTCAGGCAGAAAGATAAAAATAAGTTAAAAATCAAAGGAAAGAAACATATATACCAAGTAGATGTCGATTAAAAAGGGCAGGAGTTATTTTGGGTTGTTTTTTTAAAAATAAAAACAAACTTTAAAGAAAAAATTATAGGACAAGGAAGGACATTAAATAGTGATTAAAGTGTATCTAAGAAGATATAAACATAGTAAATAAAAAATATATATATATATATATATATATAAATCAAACTTTAACAAAATCGAGCAGAGAAATGGACAACAGGAGACCAACAGGAAACTTTAACACACTACTTTCAATGAAGGACAGAACAATTAAAAGGTAATTCAACTCAGAAATAGAAGATCTAAAGAATATTGTCAAAAACTAAATGACATGGCTGTATACAGAGTACTCCAACAAGAACAACAGCAAAATAATACACATTATTTTCTAGTGCATACAGAACATTCTCCAAAAATATAGTATTTTAGGGTACAAAGCATATTTAATGAATTTTAAAACATTGTAGTAGTGCAAAGAATCCTTTTAATTTACAGTGCTATAAAATTAGAGATCAATAACAGGAAGATTGAAAGAACCAGTCAAATACATGAAAACTGAACAATGATGTGCTTAAAAATTAGCGGGTTATGCAAGTAATAAAAAAATAAAATAACAAAAACTAACCTTGAATCAAAAGAGAATGGACACACAACGTACCAAAAGTCCTTGGAGCATAACAAAAGCTAGGCAAAAAGGACAATTTATAACAATAACAAACACATCAAATATTTTAAAAAGAACTTTTATAAAATGTTAACTCATTAACTTCAATAATCAGAAAAAGACGTGCAAAACAAAAGGCCTACTATCACCAAAGGAAGAGAAAAAAGTTTAGAGAAGTAATATATGAAACAAAAATTGGGAAACAGTAGAAAATTTCAACAAGATCAGAAGTTGAGTCTTTGAAAGGATTAATAAACCTAACAAACCACTTATAAATTTAACAAAGAAGAATTTTCAAGTAATACAACTAAGAAATGAGATAGGCGGTCACAACAGAACTGAAATAAAAGTAATAACAAGATACTAGAAAGAGCTGTACTACAATAAATTTGAAAAACTGGAAGAAATGGACATATTTCTAGAAACATACTACCTATCCAAAGTAACATATTCTGAAGTAGTGATTTACCAAACCGTTCTTCTAATAGATGGAATTGAATAGGCCAGGGGAAAAATTCCCCAACCATAACAAAAAGTCCTGAGACAGAGGGTGTCACTGGGAAAATTCTACCAAATATTCAGAGAAGGACTGACACCAGTTTTACTAAAATGATTTCATAATATTAAGAAAGCATGGAATTCTCATAAACTTGTTCTATGGAGCATATCGAAGCCACAAAAAGAAACCAATATAACAGAACATTATAGACAAAATCCCTCATGAATAGATGGTAAATGCAAAATTCTCAGCCACTTCCTAGCCAATAAAATCCAAATAATGCATCATGATCAAGTGAAATCCATATGAAGCATACAAAAGTTGCTCAAATTATTAAAAAGACTCAACACTCTACACCTCATAAACAAAACAAAAAGAATCACAAAATTTTATCAGACATGTAAAAAAGGCATTTGATAAAACCCACCACCTATTATTCATAAAAGCACACAACAAAAAAGCGGTAGAAGGAAAGTTCCTCAACATAACTAGAGGCATATAATAATAATAAAAAGTCAACATCATTCTTAACAAAGAGAGACCAAAAATATTTTGCGCAAAAATGGGATCTGACAAGGATGGCCTTGTTGCCATCCCTATACAATACTGTATTAAAATAAGAGATACATGGGGAAATAAAAGGCAACCAAGTGAGCAAAGATGGAAACTATCCCAATAATTTGCAGATAATATAATTATATACAAAAAAGTGGATTCCGAAGAAGACACAGAACGAGGGATCCCATTGCTCATCTCACATGGATCTTGGCTGAACTGGATGATATCAGAAAGCTGGTTACTTACATTTTATTGACTATGCAAAGACATGTGATTGTGTGAGTTGTAAAGTACTGTAGACAGCATTATGAAGCATGGAGATTCCAGAACACTTCAGTGTGCTCACTTAGAGACTGCACATAGACCTAGAGGCAGATGACACAATTTTGCTTTGAAAGCAAGGAAGATGAGAATCACTTGCTGATGAAGATCAAAAGCTGCAGCCTTCCTTATGGATTACAGCTCAATGTAAAGAAATTCAGAATCCTCACAATTGGATCAATAGTTAATATCATGATAAATGGAGAAATGACTGAAGCTCTCATTTTGAAGTTGTTTCGTTTTACTTGGATCCACAATTAATGTTCATGGAAGCAGCAGTCAAGAAATCAAATGACATAGTGCATTGGATAAATCTGCAGCACAAGACTTCTCTTAAATGGGGAAGAGGAAGGATGTCACTTTGAAGACAAAGGTGCATCTGACCCAGTCCATGGTATTTTAAATCCCTTTGTGTGCATGTGAAAGTTGGAAGTGCCTAAGGAAGGCCACAGCAGAATCGGTGCATTCGATGAGGTGTGTGTGAAGATTATTGAATGTGCCATGGACTTCCAGAAGAACAAAGAAATCTGTCTTTGAAGAATTACAGCGAGAATTCTCCTTAGAAGCGAGGATGGTGAAACGTCATCTCCCTTACTTTGGAGCTGTTATCAGGAGGTACCAGAGTCTGGAAAAGTGTATCATCCTTGTTTAAGCAGGTCATCGAAAAAGAGAAAGGCAATCAAGAAGATGGATTGACACAGTGACTATAAAAATGGACTCAAACCTAACAATGATTGTGAGGCTTGGGTAGAACTGGGCAGCAGAAGATTCATTCAGCTGTACATAGGGTTACTATGAATTCAAATAACTCAATGAATAGCTACCACAACAAAGTGATAAGTAGAGATGATGACTAGTTGTTATTCTTTTGCTAGACCCATTTTCTTTTATTTAACTACCACCTACCAAAAAATCACCTGTGAGTGCTAATCGGTTGATAGAGGAAAAAACAACAAAAACAGATAACTTTAATTCTGACACAAGTCAATGCCAAGAGTGACAGAGTGGAATTGTACTCCACAGTGCCCATGGCTTTGGAATTGCCTCCATGGGCACTCAAACAACCAGCCTTTCAATTAGCAACAAGTTATCAGCCTCTTGAACTACCCAGGAATTGAAGTTAGCTAGATTGATTTTAACCAAAAAAAAGAAAAAAACATTACAGAGGTTTGAATCTATTTTAGTATTCACCCAAAAGTCCACACACTAAAAAAACTAAAGCTAGAAAAGTTAAAATGGCATAGGAGAATTTTAATAATATGTATAATGTGTTTTTATGATCAAATATTAGATGTAGATGTGAGCAGCCAAAATACAAAGTAAATCACCACGAAGTACATGGTTATTTTAAAAAAACAGAAAACACAACTTTCTCACTGGAGACAAAGTGAAGTCATGCCTTCGAACACATATTTTACATTGGACCTGAAAGAGAAACTCTAAACTACACAGTAGCTAATGGCTCTTACAACCTTTCGAAAGCAAGTGGAGAGTGAATTTTCAGATGACTCTGTTTATAACTGACCCTAAAGAAAAGGTAAGGTTATGATAAAAGGAAGTTCATTGAAGAAGTATTTTTAAGGTGGTAAGCTAATATGGTATTCCCCTTAGTTTGGAACTAATTTTTTTTTTACAAGATTCCAACCATTTACCTTGTTTTTAAGAACTTTTTGGTATGGATTTGTACCATCTATTCTATTCCAATTTATAACAACCCTACAAATTGGCAGTGAATCATATCTGTAGTATTTCCTAAATTGTTGATGAGCGTATTAAGCACATATGTACCCATGTATCATATCTGAGATATAATGAGTACAGACACAAGTCTAGAGTTGAACAGCAAATCTTTGTTCAACTTCATATTATTATAATTTTATGTTGTACTTCGCTATTTGTGACATCAATATACCTGAGAAGGATAACTATACAGTTAAAATATATAGAGAGAAAATCTACAGACATATCCAGTAGTCTCTGCCTGCCATTCTTCACAAAGCAGCCTGGTGTGGAGCTACATTGAAGTACAGTAGCTTCTAGGGAGGGGAGACATTGCTCTACAAGCCAGAAAGGCAGGGAAGCAAACTCCCTTCAAAGGATGATGCGAGAAGATTTACACTCAACAGGGTTCAAGCAATCAGTAGCCAGAGCGCTGTTACACTAAACAACACCTACATCACTGTAATAATTACTAACTCTGTAAGAAGACAGAATTAATGAGCACAAGGGTAGTTTAACACCAACAGAAAACCTTAGCAGTGTTATGGACAAAGATGTGTGAAAACGCATAGATTTCTCTCAACTCGATCCCAGGCACATCATTTTTGTAGAATTCATTTGGAGTGGTGATTCTTTGGTATAGACAGTGAGGCACCTTGGACGAAAATTAAACTGAATTCATGTGGAATATGCTTCCGTCTTTTAAACTCATTTTTTAAAAGTGAGATCATTGCTAAGATGCTTAAATTTGTCATGCTAAGTGCTATTTGTATCGTTATTCTCATAAGAGATCCTTTAACAGTATTTATAAGCCATTGATTGCACTCCTGAAGAGAAATGCCTAATCTTGATGGCTTCAGTGGAGATATATTTCACGAAGAATTAGCACCAATTTAAAATATTAACTTCTAGGAAATAGAAGAGGAGGGTTCATTTTCCGATTCGTTTTATGAGGCTTACTATTAAAACCAGATGACGCTAATGACCAAGTTCATGTATCTTTCATGAAATTGACATGAAATCCCTCGGCAAAATATTAGCAAATCGACCCAGCAACACATACAAAGACTTATTCACCATAATCAAGGGGGATTTACTACAGATGTTTAAGGACAGTCCAAGATTTCTGTAACAATCAATGTTAAACAGGCTAAGGAAGAAAAACCTCAAGTTAATATCTATTGATGCCAAATTGAAAAATATCACTTTACACACCTCTGCATTGATTTATGACAAAAGCTAGGAAACACAGCCAACGTCATGCGTGTGGTGAAAGACTGAACGCTTTCACGCTCTGCCTGAGACCAAGCTGTGGTGTCCTTCTCGTCCATCCGGTTCAGCAGAACATGAGGCGCTCCAGTCGTTCCAATGAGGCAAGAAAAACATTAAAAGTATAAAGACTGAAAGGAAGGAATATCTTTTCTTACTTACCAGTAACTTGATTTTTTTCAAAGAACATCCTACAAATCCACAGCACATTCCAAACACTATGACGTCAGTGCATTAAGGTTGTAAGTTAAGAGAAGATAAACACACACACACACACACAAACCCCCCATTTTTATACACTAACAACAAACATGAAAAAATTTTAAAAATCAAACAAAATATCATTTATAACCACTTGGAAAATGTACTGTATATACAGGGTCTATATGTTGAAAATCATAAAATGCTGATGAAAAAAGTTAAAGGCCTAAATGAATGAGTCAAACCATGACTGTAATTAGAAAAGTTGACATAATGAACATGTCAATTCTAACAAAATTGATTTATAGCTTATTAATGTCTATCAGTATCTAGCAAGCTTATTCATAGATAAGCTTATCTGGAAAGAGTAGGAATTATCTTTGTTTAAGAAATTCTAAAACAAAGAATAAATTGGAAGAAATCATTGTACCCAAGGTTAAGCTTTTTATGTTGCTCCTGTAACGAAGAGAGTGTTGCAGGGTAGGGAGGTACACAGATACAACAATGGAACAGAGAGAAAACTCAGAAATCGACTCTCACTGATTTGGCCAATTTGTTTTCAACAATCATGCAAGAGCAATTCAATGAAAGAAGGTTAGTCTATTCAGCAATTGATCTTGGACCTACTAGAATTCCATAGGCAAAACAATAAACTTCAGCTTTAGCTTTAAAAGAAAAAAAACTGTAAAAATGGATTTTAAGAACCTAAATGTGTGGCATAATCCTGTAAAATCTTTGACATTTAGGATCAGGCCAAGAAATCTTAGATTTGACACCAAAGGCATTACCCATGGAAAGAAAAGTAGATCATTTGGACTGCATCATATGTATTTTTAACATGCTCCATGAAAGATACTGTGAAGAGAATAAAAAGACAAACAGACTGATGATTAAACATTGGTCAAGAAACATGTAAAATGATTCAACATGATCAAACAAAATAGAAATTAAGCAGGATTTTAAGTGCACACCTATCAGAATGAATAAAATAAAATGGTAATATCAAGTTCAGACACAGAAGAATATGAAAAGATTGACTCTACACTACTGGTGGCAATATAAAATTTTACATCCACTCTGAAAAACACTTGGCAGTTTCTTTGAAAATATATTTTTACTTACCACAGTACTAAGCAATTTTATTCTGACTACACATGTATTACCTGTACCTGACACCAAAAATTCTCTTACCTTTAAAACACTTTATTTATTTTTTTGCCTCACTCAATTTAGGCTAGATTTTTTTCACTATCATGTCCCCCAAAAGTCCTGATGAATAGATTAATGGCTAGACGTTTTCCCAGTATTATCTGAAACATTGAACTGCATTACAAGGAGAGTCAGGGATTTTCATGGCTGAACAGAGAGACTCTAAGAGAGTTATCAAGACAAAGTGGTCCAATTGGGTCCTAGAAATGATTCTCTGACAAGCTGAGAAATGACGATAGCAATATGGCTACTGGGAGGGAAGTTAATTGAGTTTCCCTCTTCACCACTTCTGCAGTGGCATCCTGATCCCTTGGATCAGTTAATGGGAGCCAGACAAGACTTAAGCGACTCGGCTAGGCAGTCAGTGCTAACTCTGAACCTCTGGCTGCCTTCTATCTCATTTTGTGAAAGATATCAGACAGTTCTTCAAGCCTAGACCAACAATATGTGGTTTCTTTCCTTATTTTGTTTTCTTTGTAAATTGCTAGTCTCCATTATTTTATTTTGAGGATGGGGCAGGAGCTGGCTGTGTTTTGTTCTGTTGCACAGAGTCACTATGAGATCATTAACAATCACCGAAACATATAAGCCCCAACCGTGCTTATAACCCTCTGGTTTCTTGGGGTAATACTTTCCCATTTAGAACATATGCTGCCACATGACAGGAACATGTAGAACTGTTGAGAATGGAAGAAATGCTCACTGGTGCCAAATCACTGTTAAAATATCTTGTACAAGATAGTGCATCTGATAAATATGATTGTGTTCAATTCTGTTTCTTCTGGCGTTTAAGATACGAGATACACAATAAGCCTTGTAACTATAGTGTGGCTTCCTGTGTGGTACTGGAAAGTTGAGGTTTCCATGGTTTCATTTCCAAGTACACAATTTATTAAATGTAGGAAACTGTTGGATTGTATTTCATGTACTAAATGTGGCTTTTAGTAATTGTTATGGGGTGTGTTTATTTTGTTTGTTTGTTTTCTCTTCAAATTTTGAGGTGTAAGTAACCCTTTTAAAATAAGAATTAGTTCATTGAAGCACTAATAATTTCTTGAAACAAAGAGCAAGACTCTCAGAAATGGAGAGAGTTGGCATGTGAACACAAATCTATAATTATCCAGTCTTTAACTTTGTGTGTTCTTATACTTGGTGTGGAGGAATGGTATTGGTATTATCCTGGTTATCTTTTAACATTTTTATTGGCATTTAATTTACATATCATGTAATGCAATGATTCAATCATTCCATTTTATCAAGGAGAGTTGTCCTATCACCCCATCAGTTTTAGACGACCCCTCCCCCAATGGTGAAATTGCCTTTAAGCTGAGTTAGGCAATCACAGTCTGGTCTAGTGCTCCTTCCTTCCCCCTCCATCTTCATTAGTTAAGCCTGAAATCCCCTTTCCTTCACCATCAACCACTCCTACCCCTGGGTTCCCTCTATCCCCTTGTATCTGTTATTATCATTATGCATCCACTCCTCCTGTGCTTCACAGCTGGGAGGCCCAAGAGAAAACAATAAAAAACAAAATTGTGCTAAGGTGGTAGGGTTACAAACATAATAGCATACAGACAAAAACACAAATAATGCCATAAGAAGGAAAAGACCCCCAACAACATTCAAAGAGTCAGGGAAGCAATTTCTGTAATGGAACCAGTAAGAAACACTTGCACCCAGAAGAAACTCAGGTCACATTTATAGGATGGTCAACAGTCCAAGTACATAGTTTGATCCAACATAATCAAGATGACAGTGGCCCCTGCCTGATAGTACAGCAGTGTGAGACTCTTGCCTGTGGCGAGAGCAGATCTGCCAGTGGCTCAGTCTGACCAGATCCTCTGCAGATGGGTTTTGGACTCCCACCATCCCCCATAGCCCTTCACAGATTGGATGTTCATCTTTTTGCTTTGATGATTTTCTCCTCACCATATTAGAATTTTGTAATTGTCATTGTCGGCCCACACATGCTGGTATGCTTCTTCCATGATGGACTTAATTGAAGCCTTGCTTAGATAGTTTCTTGTTTGAATTCAAGCCCAAGACTCCGCACACTATACCTATTGATAGCCAGGCACCATCTGCTTTCTTCACCAATGGTTGCTTTAGAACCTTTATCTCCAGTGATCATTTCATGAAGGTGAGTATCAAGTAGGACCATGATGTAAGAACTGATTGCTATTAAGTTGGAGCTAGGATTTAGTGAGAGCCCAAACCCCACTCCTGAATCTATACTCATTTTTTAAAATTACTATTTCCTGTAACTTGGAAGCCAATACATGTGTCCTATCATGTGTTCAATCATGTCGAACATAATTGTACAATTTCTTCCATAATCATACATGTTTACCAAAACAGACCTTTCCTTCATAGAAAGGTCCTCGACATCATCTCTCTCTTTTGTCCCCCAGGCATCCTAATCCCCCTGCCCCCAAACCCTTGTGATATTTTCTTTCCCCGTAGGCTCAACATCCTTGGGTTTTATTTACTGAAAAATAAGGGAAAAAATAATACAGCTTCAAGAGGGTGAGCCCCAATGGCAACACACCTCTGAGGTACACCCTGATGTAAAGGAGTACGAGCAGAGTATAGCCTTAAACTCCTTTTTTTCTTAGACATGGATTTTTTGAATGGCAGAGACATTCTAAATTCTTGCTTTTCTCTATTCATAAATGAGGATAAATCTTAAAAGGAGTGTGATAAAGAAGTTGCAATCTTATCCACTTAGCGGTCATTTTTATGCTCACATCAATGACACTGGCATGTTATTAAAGGATGATGAAGCAGTCAGTATTACAGAAAATAGTGTTTAGCCTCATGATTATTCCATGATGCAATTCAGGAAAACGAATATGAATCATGAGCACCTTCTCCCTTGAAAATATGATAAACTTGCTTAAGCAATATGCCCAAGGTTAGCCAGACTTGATCTATGGTGACACAGAAGTACATTATTTTTAGTCTGAATTTACAGAAGATATTTTGGAAATTATGGAGAACCAAATGAATCTTTTTGTGACCCAAGAACACACAACATCAGGTAGAGGGCAGGATAATGGATGCCAAGAGAAAACTGGCATCTTCCCACCATAGAGGAAATAAAAGCATTCATTGCTCTACATATATTGGTAAGTATATATGTCTTGAAATTTGTCTTGGAAAAAGCATAGCCACAATGATCCTTAGAGGCAAGGAGGAGTGATAGTTAGATGATTTTATGTCAAGTTAACAATGTATGAAAGTGTAGGGTGGTTTCAAACTTCTTAATCATATTACAACCTGATGATGCCTCCTTGGGGTGTAGACTTCTCATAAAGAGGACCCTGGGAACCTTCCCTCTCTACCACTCACCTTCATGTTTGCTGGGACTCTGGTGATCAACCTGAGAGTTGTTGGTACCTTGCCAAGCTTTCTCTGACCTTGGATCCACATGACTCTGTGTCCACCAGTCTACGATCTTCCTGAATACTGCATCATTGAATGTGGCTGTGGGAGTCTGAAGAGGGACTTATGGACTTGAGTGGGACTTGGCTGAGATGCTTTCTTGATATATAATCACTTCTTAATATAAAGCTGTTCCGTGTGTGTGTGTGTGTGTGTGTGTGTGTGTGTGTGTGTGTGTGTGTTTTACTGGATTTGTTTTTCTAGTCAACCTGACCTAACACAGATGGAGAAAATTCATTGAACATACTTTGGGCATAAATTCAGGAGAGACCAGCCCTGGAGAAGGACTTCAGTTTCAGTAAGTAGTGAAGCAATGAAAAAGGAGGAGGTCTTCAACAAGATGAATTGACTCAGTGGCTGCAACAATGGGCTCAAATGTCATAATTTTGAGATGGCACAGGACCAGGAGAGTTCCCCTTGGTTGGACATAGGGTCGCTCTCCATCAGAACTGACTTGGTGGCACCTAACCACAACAGTACGTATCTTGCCAGAACTCATACATTATTAGTCCAGAAGCCGCCTCTTGGGAATGACTAATATTGCAGAATTTCTGATAAAAATAAGTTTCAAGAAACTGACTGAGAATATACACTGCAATGACAATTCAATAGCTGTGCACATAGGAGAAACTGGGTATGACTGATTTCACAAATTGATCCCAATTATTAAAATTCTCAATAGCCAGGGGAAAAGTCTACAGATATGTTCCCCCAAGTATCATGGCAGTTGATGAAAATTTTATTCTACTTAAGAGCCATTCATCACTAAAAAATATATATGCCAACTAAGCCCATCAAGCATTGGTAAACATTTTGATGCTTGACTGAATCACAGCTGGAATTATAAGTCAAATGTGGTATCTATTTGCAGGATGTGGGCACAGACAATGACTCCCCTATCTTCATTGTTGTGAGTCTTGTAGTTGGATTGTATCATTCATATAACATCCTCATAGTTCCATTTCCTTTGACGTTTTCCCCCTCCTATCAATTGATGAAGCCTAGCAGTTACATGTTGGGCTTCTAACTGCCAAGCCAGCAGTTCCAAGCTACCAATTGTTCTTGAGAAGAAAGATGAGGCTCTCTATCCTGAAAAGATTTAGAGTCTTGGAAACCCATGGGCACAGTGCTGTCATGTCCTGTAGGGTCAGAATGCATAGAAATGGACTCATGACAGTGAGTTTGGTTTTGAGCATTTATCACTTAAGGGAAACATGAATAAAGGGGAGTATATGTTGTATACGAGTGCACACCAGTAGAACAGGCTGCTAGAAATGATGAAGAGGAAATATAATTGCAGTGGGGAAAATTTCTGTTTTGTACTAAAGAATGTCTGCCAGCAGTGAAGAGGAAGAGCAATAAACCTGTGATAGTTTGACAAAGCTTCTCTATCCAAAGGGTATCACTAGCACTGAAAGAAAAAATAAAGTCTTCCTCCTCCGTAATCCCTTCCCCAAACAGAAGTGGCATGTGTTAGACAAGGTTCTCTAGAGAAACAAAACCAGAACACTAATAATTTTATATATATTTATACAGGTAAATGTCCCGCAGGAAGTGTAGCTTGCAAATTGAGACAAAGAACAAGCAAGGCAGCTGCACATTGGTCCGATGATCAAAGAGCGAGCCATTTATCTCTCCGCCCTTCAATTAATCCCATATGTGTTTATTGGCCAAGTTGGCACAATAAACTAACTACCTCAATCCACCCCTTGCCAACTTGGCACCTGCACACAATTCTTTAGCCACATATAATTTCCTGATATTAATGAAATCACCCTTATACTTAACATCAAACATCTATCATACATATAAATGAAAACACATTGAGTCCAATTGTATCTGATCTATTATACATGAACAAAGGAAAGAAATTCAATAAGTACTTATGACAAAAATACACTGACAATTACAAACCTTGCTTTTGCAATTGAGCACATGGTTGTAACTGATAGGTTGAACTACTTACTTCTACTACCCATTCCGTATTACCTTTGCCCTTGGCAAGCACCTCAGCTGGCTGCGGTTTTTTGCCTGGTGAGGTGACCCAGACCTTCATTCCTGAGGGATCTGGGTCATTATACGTCCTGTCAGGATTGGGTTGCTGCAATTTACCATTTACTTTAATCACAGGGCATGGTAGCACTAAGAGTCGGCCTATGGAATCTCCTGAATTCCAGACATATTTTTCTTTACCTCCATTATGTAACACCAGTCCAATTTCTCCTTGGTAATCAGGATCAATCACACCACTTAGTACAGTGACACCCTTCCTGACCTGTTGATCCAAAGGCCTAAGAAGCCCAAAGTGGCCAGGAGGCATTCTCAGCTGCCAGTTCAGTGGAATCCATGCTGTGTTTCTGGGTGGGAGAGTTCTTCCTTCGGGACCAGGACCTCCAGGCCTAAAGTACATAGGGTTGCTGGGACAGGAAGCAAAAATACTTTTTTTTTTTTTTAGTGGATCACTAGGAGTAATGAGTGGTGCCACTCCAGCTTCCACCCCATTGGTTCCTGGACCCATGAATTCTGGCTTTTGGAGACACAGCACCATATATTGGCCTCCGATTTAGAGTATATACAGCTTCCTGGAGAACATTGCCCCAGCCCCAAGTTGTTGCTGCCTAGTTGGCGCAGTAATTGTGCTTTTAGGAGCCCATTCCATCATTCTAACAGAAGCTTCAGGATGATGAGGAACATGATATGACCAGTGGATTCCATGGGCATGGGCCTATTCCTTGTGGGTGTTTGCTGTAAGGCTGTCTGCTAACAACTCTGACAGGATAAGACATTTTAAATCTCCTTCTTCTACAATTCCTCTTTCTACTCTTGAAAGTAAAGGTGTCTTCCTATACTTTGCCTCTTTGCTTCTATTCTCTGAGCTGGTCTTCTCAACCTGTATACCTTTTAAGTTCCACTCCCTAACTTCATCTTCTGTGTTAACTCTCCTAGTTTGCATTTCTTTGGAGCTAATTCTCTACTTCCAGTACTGGCTTGCTTAATTGTTTTACAATCTCTAGGCTTTTTCACACCGAATTCCAGTAGGGGAGCAGATGCTTTTACTATGATGTCCCCTTCTGACTCAGGCTTAGTTTTTTCAGCTAAAATTTTCTCATTTGCCCTGATACCAATTCTGCCTGCCTCTCACCAGATTTAAGTTTGGGTATCTCAGATGCTTCTCACTACTTTAAATCTTCAGAGGCTGCAGTCCCCCAAGGGCCTATAGGCTTTGGCCATGAGGTTTCTTTTAGAATCGGAGGCCTTAGATAACAAATCAATCCCTGCTTCTTCAGTTTTTCCTAAAGTTTCATCACCTAAATCATGCTCATTCAAAGAGTCTTTAGCTTGCTTTTCTACATTTGGATAGACATTAGACTTCTCACTAGACTGATAATCCTCTTTCTCTTCCTCCTGCAAAGATACTAAGACCATCTTAACTTGAACCCACAGAGACCATGTCTCCATGGGGATACTCTCCCCATCTCTGTGTGCTTACTTTAAGTTTACAATGACCTCCTCCCAGGTCTCCATTGAAAGTTCCTCCTTCTGGGAACCATGGATTTCACCTTTTTACTACTTTTTGCATCTTTTTCTTCATTACGTTTACACCCTGTTTTTTCAGTAAGTGGATGAGCATAGTGCCATAAGTTTCAGGTTTACTACTTTCACCTTGCCCATTGTCCTCTTAATATGCTCATTCACTATCACCCCTACTTATCTGCCAATCCCCACACCAAATCGTCACTTCACACAATTTTCTGATTCACTCTAACTTCCAGTGGGGCTATACAATTGTTACATGGGGTATAACTCAAAGGAGTTTTTTTCATACTGCCACATGACGGGCACCATTCGAGGGGAGTGGGCCATCCCCTCAGCACTAATCACGGGTTCAGTAAGCACAATTGTACAGTTAAGATATATAAAGATTATAATAAATTCATAGAGAGCATGACAGATAAAAGAGAAATTGAAATAATGGAATCAGACACATTTCGTGGTAGCATGCTCACCTCAGCCCCTCTTGGTGGTCCACATGGAGAGAGGGGGGATAGGGGGAGAAAAAAGGGAAAGGAAACAGGGGAGCGAGGACAGAAGAGGAGAGAGAAAGCCGATGACAGGCCAAGAGGGAAGCCTGAGAAAGAGCTCTTTATTGCTGCCCCAGGCCTATATCTCTTTGGGGGTGTGCAAGCCCACTAATTACAGGTGAAGACATATGTCACAGGAAGTGTTTGCACTATAGATTATATAGCAATGAGAGGGGGACAATCTAGGCATATAAATGCAAAAAGAAGAGGAGGGATTGGGGGTATACATGGGACAACATGGGCAGATGCCAGATTCAGAATGGCAGCCTAACTTTGGATGTCACTGAGCAGGTTTGAATGGTTCTCTGGATCTCCATAGAAGCCATTATCAGTAGGGTGTAAGCTTCATTTACAGGGACCAAGCTAATGGACATAAGCCTTTAGGGAGAAGTAACCCATTATCCTTAACAGCAGAGAGCCGAGTCTACCTGTCATCAGGCAACATCTGCCTTCAGGGAGGTAACTTGACAATCATTTATCATTCACTGCAAGCAGTGTTCCAAGGCTACCATATATTGGGGGAGATGACTTGGGAGAAATCTTTCTATTTCCCACACCCAACCTCTCGTACACAGATGTTGTACCAATGAATCTAGAGTCTTTGATACATCCTCCTTAGTGGGTCCAATCAGCATAATGTCATAAATATAATGGATCAGTGTGACATTTTGTGGAATAGGCAGGTGATCAAGTTCCCTTCAGACTAAATTATGGCACAGGGCAGAAAAGTTGATGTACCCCTGGGGGAGAGTTGTGAAAGTGTATTGTTGCCCCTGCCAGCTGAAGGCAAACTGCTTCTGGTGGTCCTTCGAGAGTGGTATTGAGAAGGCATTAGCCAGATCAATATCTGCATACCAGGAGAAGTATTAATTTGTTCAAGCAACGAAATCACATCTGGAGCTGCAGCTGCAGTTGGAGTCACAACCTGGTTAAGTTTACGATAATCCACTGTCATTCTCTAGGATCCATCTGTCTTCTTTATAGGCCAAATAGGTGAGTTAAATGGGGATGTGGTAGGAATCACCACCCCTGCATCTTTCAAGTCTTTGATGGTGGCACTGATCTCTGTAATCCCTCCAAGAATGTGGTACTACTTTTGGTTCATTATTTTCCTAGGCAATGACAGTTCTAATGGTGTCCACTTGGCCTTTCCTACCATGATAGCTCTTATTCCACAGTTCAGGGATCCAATATGGGGGTTCTGCCAGTTACTAAATATGTCTATTCCAATGATGCATTCTGGAACTGGGGAAGTAATCACAGGATGGGTCCAGGGGTCCATTGGATCCACAGTGAGGCATACCTGAGCTAAAACTCCATTGATAACTTGACCTCCATAAGCCCCCACTCTGACTGGTAGGCCTTGGAAACACTTTGGGTCTCCTGGAATTAGTGTCAGTTCTGAGCCAGTGTTCAGTAATCCCAGAAAATTTTGATTATTTCCTTTTCCCCAATGAACAGTCACTCTTGTGAAAGGCCGCAGGTCCCTTTGAGGAAGGCTAGAAGAAAGACTAACAGTATATACCTTCGGTGATGTAGCATGGTCTTCCTTCAAAGGGACCCGGCCTTCTCCTCATTCAAGGGGTTGTGGATCTGTAAACTGGTTCAGGTCTGGGAATTGATTGAGTTATTGTGACTGTATATACTGCTGTTCACCTGATCTCCCATTCTTCTGCCCGTATCGATCACGTAAATATTTAGTAGGTTTCCCATCTATTTCACTCATACAGACACCGTGGATAAGTAGCCAATGCCATAAGTCCACATGAGACAGGTTGCTTTGATTACTATGGAAACCTTGTTGTCTATTATAACCACCCCCACCCTGTCTCTGTTGATTCAGTGCTGACACCTGCCTTCTACCACCACAGGGACCAATCAGCCCCATTGTGGGCAAATGTCAGAGTTCACTTAGGGCAGTTCACACTGCTAATCCTGGTGCACATAAAATAGCAATTAGAGGAGTCTTAAGAGATGCTGGGTCTCACTTAACAAACTTGTTCCTTATGGTCGTGGTAAAGGGTATGTCCTCAGGACACCCCCTTTTGGGGTCTATGGGAATATCCTGATAGATCCATTCCAACATACCAATTTCCCTAAGCTTTTGGATGCCTTCTTCTACAGTGTATCAAGGTAGGTCAGGTACTTTAAATTGGTCTAATCTAGGCCATATGGCAGTCCATGCTTCAGCGAACCAACCAAATAAAGAATTAGATCCACTCTTAACCTCTCTCACAGAGACATTGAAAGAAGAATCTGTTCCTAGGGGTCCTATATCCAGAAACTCAGACCGGTCTAACATTAAATTTCATGTACCAGTATCCCACACCCTTAGTAACCATTCCCAGGGATATTCCCCAGGCTTCTGCTTGTACATGTTTGAAAACTCGAGCAGATCTTTGTGAGTATAGCACACTTCTTCTTGGGTAATCATCTCAACCTCCCCGTTAGGAGACTTAATTTTAGTTACTGGTCTAGAGGAAATAATGGGTGGTGAAAGTATTTCCCAGGTGCTCTCAGCAATATCTTGTAAGGCATCTCCCTCAGGCAATGGTATGGATGCAGCCCCACCTGGCATTTCAGCTTGAACAGTTTGACTAATCTGCCTAGGTGTGGGTTATTTTATTGATAGTGAATTAATACCTTCAGCTGGGAGGGGTGGATCTATTGACTGGGGTGGCTCAATTGTTTCT
>NW_022111321.1:7122907-7133400 GCF_000313985.2 Echinops telfairi | reverse complement strand
GTGTGGCTTGCAAATTGAGGCACAGAGCAAGCAAAGCAGCTGTACACTGGTCCGATGATCAAAGAGCAAGAGACAAGAAAGATGAGGCTTGCCAAGCCATTTATCTCTCTGCCCTTCAATTAATCCCACATATGTTTATCAGCCAGGTTGGCACAATAAGCTAACTACCTCATGGCAGAATAACATCATTATGGTAGAAAAGGATATCTTTGACCACAGGGGCAAAAGGTACTCAGTCAGAATGCAACTTCAAATGGTGGTATCAAGTGCTGTATTTCCTTACTGACTTTGGTGTTGTAAGCATGTGGAACATTAATACAAGGGAAAAATGTGAACAATTTCCCTTCAGGCTTGCTCTTTTTTTTTTTTCCCCCAGGCTTGCTCTTATTAGGCAGCTTATGTGCCAGAAAACCAAAATAAGAGGAAGATCTTTCTTGTGAAATGCCAGCAGCAGTGTGTTGCCAAATGACACAGAACTTTAACAGTTCTGAAGCCTTTACCTTTCACGAGATCTTAGCAGTCATACCAAGAGTGCAGTACTGAGGAGACTCAAACAATTATGTGTAACAAATACAGGTTGCCTTTATGTGTCATCTTATGTTTTCAAGTATTTTGAACCGTAAAATACAATGGCTACTATATAACAATATTTGTCATGCCTTATTCCACTTATCCAATTATGTGAGTCCAGTGGGACATATGTGTCTTATATATTTACCAAAATCGGTCATACCCCTGGCCAAAATTTTAAACTATCTACAGACTCAGCATTCTTCCCATTAATAAGATGGTTATATTTATAAAATCTAATAAAATTACTATAATTCGGTCATGAAAGTGTTAAGTAGCTAGAATGTTATTCCAAGGGAACTGATGAGCCACTAAATGGTTTTGAAGTGAGAAAATGCTGTGATCAAATTTTCAATGTAGAAAAATAATGTAGTTGTTTTATGGAAATTTGCTTGAATATTTAATAAGTGTCTTCTGTGCTATACAGTCTTCTAAGGATTGTTATGCTACAGCTTGCGTTCTAATAAAGGTGACAGACATTGCATTCAATACATAGATATATGATGCACACACTACAATGCTGATGTTGTTGGAGGCCATGGAGGGGATTCTGACTCACAGTGACTCATGTGACAGGGTAGGTCTGTCCCAAAGGATTGTCTTCATCATAATCATTAAGGTCACAGATCACTGGTTTTTTCTCTCACAGAGTTGCTTGGAGGGTTTGGGTAGCAAACCGTTGGCTAGTAGCCAGTATTTAACCACTGTATCACTAGGCATTCTTATATTTATTTGTAAGGTAGTCCAGGGGTGCCAAATACAAATTCAGTCAAATTTAAGCAAGCAGGCTTTATTAGGGAGAAAAACCCAGCCTGGGCGAAGTCCCACATCCAAAGTGTCCAGGCCAAGGGAGTCGTGCCCCAGGCTACAGGGGTGGTGCTTATATTGCCGGGGAACATGTGACTGGGCTGCTGTGAGTCATATAAGGTAAAGTAGTCAGGGATTGGAGGTTAGGGGCATGTCTTATGTCCTGATGAAAGCACTGGTGACTTCCTGGCTCTGGGTGTATGCACCCCGAGTGCAAAACTGCCCTGAGCAAAGCGGGTCGTGTGAAAAGAACTTGCAAGGTCACTGATAAGTTACATCAGCCAGCCCTGGTCGGCTTTGTAAGGGGTGGGGTTAGGGGGAGGTTCAGAGGTCAACCACTTTGGCCACTAGGAACCGGCCTGATATCGATCCAGCCAGGCAGTACTAATAAGACAAGTTAATATCAATGACAAGATGAAAGAGGAAAGATACTAGAAGAGAGTCAAGAGGAGAATATAATGGAAGTCACTGCAATATTTTAACAAAAAATATGACATGATAATTTTCTATTGTCAAACCGAATCCTTTTTCTGTATCTGACTGTGATGGTGGGTACATGTATCCACCCAGACACACTGTACCACTGTCAAATTTCCAGCTATGACATGGTACTACAATCCTATGCAATGTATTCACCAAGAAAAACGGGGTGAAAGGTATGACTTCACTGCATTGTGTTTGCAATTTCCTGTGTCTCCAATTATTTTAAAAATAAAATGCTAATAAACTTTTTTTACAAGGCTGGAAGCAGGGGGTCAATTAATAAATAAGATAGAGTAATGCAGATGAGCTTTAATGATGATTTGCAAAAAATCATAGTAGAAACAGACTTTCTACTCCTGTAAAGAGTGACAGTCTCAGAAGCACACAGGGGCAGTTCGACCCTATCCTATCGGATTGCTATGGGTTGGCTTCAACTCAATGGCAGTAAGTTATGCTTTTGTTGTTTTGTTTTGTTTTTTGAAGAGTCAATATTCTAAAAAGAATTGAGAATTAGTTAAATCCTGATATAATTTGAAGATATTGGAGATAAATCTAGGAAGACATAAGGACTTTGGCAAGGGATGATGTGTGAACATTAATGTGATTTCCTCAGTTAGTGGAAATGGAATAGCAGCAAGATTCCATTTTTAGAAATGTTAACAGAGATACTGACTAGATACCCAAATGAACACTTGAGATAGGCTTAAGATATACGCATGAAGTTCAAATGATAAATGAAGGCTGAAGTTATAAATGTGAAAATGATGATTAGATAATATTTGTAAAGTCAATAAACTAGGAAAAATCACACAGACTAGAGAAAGATGATAAAAGATGTCTGAGAACTGTGTCTTGGGTCTATTCAAGTTCCAATTGGTTGGAAAAGAAACAGGAATTGGTTAAGAAAAAGGAGACTATAGCAAGTATGGTAGGAAAGAAATATTAGAACTCTGTGGATGATAATATCAATAAAACGTTTTGTAATAAAACCAAGATAAAATTGGTAAATGTAACTGAAAGCAGGGACTGAGTGATAACTAACATTTGACCATTTAACCAACAAGAAAGCATGAGATGAGGACCGGATGGACAGTGTTTGCAATCCTGGTGGACGGGGCAGTGACACTCCACACACAGTGTTCTGCTCTACAGTGGAGCAGAAGAATTACTAGATAACTTGATGAGCTTTACTGGGCAACGGTCAAGATCAAAATGTGATAAAAAATATGGAAAGTGTCTGATGCCATAGAGAAGGCCCATGCACTTGAGTCCTGAATTAGTAAGTGGTTCAGATTTACAATCCAGTGGAAGGAGGAAACTCGAGTTGGAATAACATTTCACTTCTTGTACAGATTACTCACACCCACATCTACAAACGGAGGTGCGATTACTTGAACTACTAATGCAGTCTTGAACATCTGAGAAGAAAGGTAATATAAGCTCATGATTTCATGCAGTGAATAAACAGAGTTCCAGAAGTAGTTTTTTGTTCGTTTGTTTGTTTGTTGTTATTTTTCTTTTTACTGAATTGAGGGAATGAGAAGTCAGAGGAACTGTGTTTTTAAATGGATATAGAAGGTAAGTAAATAATAGAAAAGACTCAGACATTTTCTTGGAACCTCTGAATAAATGAAGGGATCATTCATTGGAACTGTGATGTTGAAGAGATGAATATTTAAATGATGAAGAAAAAACCCTTGAAAGTGAGCCAAAAGTGTAGTACTGAAGTAATAGAACTTTAGGACCTTAAAATATATATACTCTGCCCACTGTGAAACAGCATAGACCATAGAATTTGAGGCAGATGAGAATAAAAAGCAATAGGCAAATTTAATTTTGTTTGGATTTTTATTACAAGGATAAAGAAATATGATATTAAATTTAATTCCTTTTGGGCACATATGTCTTAGGAATTTAATTTACAAGAAGGAAAAAAACATTTGAATTTTAATTTCCACCTTAGAATTTGATAACAGAGTGGGAATAATAGTGGAATTTGGAGCATTTCTATTTGAGCATTGTATTATTGAAGTAGCTTATTGAATTTAATTTCATCATGTAATGTCTTATAACTAACTTCTAAAGAATGTTGTGGTTGGGCATATTTTTAATGGGAGAGATATATAGAGTTTATTTTCATCCTATGATATAGAATTATTTAACTAATATTTATTTCTGACTCATTTCAGGGCCGTTTTATTGGAAGAAAATTAACAAATGGTTTTTGAATATATTCTGTGACTGCTTAATTCCTCAGTCTGGCTGTTTAAGGAATTACTTTTTGTACACAAATAATTATAATAGCAAACATCTGAGGTCATATTAGAGAATATACTTTTTGCCTCCACTCTTGGTTGTTGTTTTTTTCCCCCTGGTTTTTCTTTTTTCCAATTGGATGATGCTCTTTGCTTCTCTATGCCAGCCACTCACTCCTCTCTTCCGCTTACTCATGGTAAGAGAGATTCCATCCGATTAGGGAGATGAGCAAGAGGGGAGAGATATATGTAGTCCACATTTTCTTTTCTTCCTTCAGAACACACAAAACAAGTGTTTGATCTAGCCATTCATAACAGAAAAAGGCTCCTAACATAGGAAGCCCTGCAATTGTCCAATCTTACTTGTAATTGGGTAAATAATTATGATTAACTCTCTGGATTGGTAATATGAAATGATTTGCTCAGATATACAATATGGATTTTCCTTTGTAAAATTACAATAATAATAAATTGGAGTTTGGATATTTATATTTTTTATATTTCCTTGGCTACTTTGTCATTAGCCCAGCTCCTTGGGTATAGAATATCCAGTTATTGCATCTCCCCAGTACTCTCTCCAAACCTGAAGGAAACAAACTTCTAACAGACTCATTAGGGTGATGATACCGGTGGACAAACGTGTTCGTAAGAGATCGAATGTAGATTTAAATTTCAACTTTGGGTACAGAGGGACATTGCAGAAACTATATATTATTTACGTCATTATAGTTTCGTTTTAGGTTGTGTTTGTGTCTGTCTTTATCTCAATAGTAATCTGAACCATTTAACACTGAACTAACCCTTAAACAAATGGACCATATTAATCCAATAGTATTCGGGATGTGCAAGCTATGTAGTAATTTGCATTAAACTTCTTAAAATTGTATAGTTTTGCAATGTAAAGGGTGGTTGGTGTCAGTAAAGTGATTAAGTTCAATGTAAGAGCATAAGAATGCACTTGATAAAGTGTCAAGGTTAGGACTAAGTTATAAGAGAACAGAATTGAACAAATGTAGTGTACTTAACTCCCTTAAATTAACAAAAAGTCATACCTCTTGCATACATAAATTTGTTTGCCAAATAAAAAATAAATAAAAAGCTTTCAGTAAGTCTGAGACATCTTTTTGCTTTTTACCAACAATTATCGTTTTGAATAAATGATGTGAGTAGGGTACACACAGTTTTTATTTGAAAAGAAAATCAGAATAAATTCAGCCTTTATAAACAATGATGGTATGGTCTGGGGCAGCGGGCAGAATTCTGGCACTTTATCTGAACCAGGATAAAGGGGGATAATCCCATAGTTTTGATGTTGCCAGGTAGTGTGAAGAAGACCCTTTATCCACATTTTATAAATTATTGGTGACAATGCTCCTTAAAGGCAAGGAAGGCGAGACTTCATCTCACCTACTCTGGACTGGTTGTTAGGAAAGACCAGTAACCGGGAGAAGGCCATGCCTGGTAAAGCGGTGAAAAAGAGGAAGCCCTTCGACGAGACAGAGGTTCTCAGTGGCTGCGTCAACGAGTGAAAGCAAGAACAATCATGAGGATGGCACAGGACCGGTAGTGCTTCGTTTTATTGCACGCAGGGTCGCTATCAGGCGGAACCGATTTGATAGCACCTGACAATATCTGAGGATGCTTATGAGCTCTTCTCCATATTTATATGGAGTATATTCCATATCATATCTATTAAGTAAGAATTCTGGGTCTTTGGCTCCAGAATTTGTGTTAAAAGAGAAAGAGCCTTTCTCAGGCAGAATCACTGGGAAGCACATGCGCAGTATATGATCAACCTGTTCCAAATTAGCATAAAAAGTTCTAGCATCAGTCTCATTAGCATTCAAATGAAGAGCTAAGACTAAAATTAAATTTCCCAATAAAGATGAAAGATAAAGCTAATTTAAGATCAAGTGTAAATAGTCATTATTCATTCTTTCATCCTAATTTCTCTGACTTCAATATATGCAATACAAGACAATTTAAAGACAACCAACTTCCTCTCTCTTTCACACACTGCTTAATTTTTTTTAAACAAACCCGTCCACATATTTCTTTAATATTTTGCAAAATGACAAGAAGTCCTGTTGCTGTGGGGGGTGGGGTGACGTGTTAAGCTGTCAACCTCAAGGTCAGCAGTTCAAGCCCACCTTCCTTTCTGAGGGGAAAAGGTGAGACTTTCTGTTCCTGTACAGATTACAGCCTCAGAAACTCCACGGGACAGGTCTTTCCTGGCCTTCAGGGTTAGTCTGAGTCCGAATTGACTGGGTAGAAAGGAGTTTGGTTTGGGTGTTCACAAAATGAGTAGGAGACTTGACTCTCCAAAGGAGATAAATTCTTGGCCCTCAGCAAATGCAATTACCAATATAACAAACATTGAAAATATAACAAACGTTGAAAATGCTGCTTTGCCTCCCTTCACTGTTAAAGCTTTAAACTACTGAGAAAAGTTAAACATGCCTTTCCCTGAGGGGCGGCGAATGCATTGTGATCCCAAGGTTTCTTTTATTTTGGGGTCCTTTTATTAAGAATAAAAAGTCGACCTGTTTCATGAAGAAAAAGACAAATTTTACCTCACTGGGAAAAAAAATAATGCCAGGAAGAAGAATCTGTCTTCCCATACCATTTTACAAAAGGAATAAAGAAAATGCTCAGGAAGGGAAAAAAAGAGGAAAATATGCTCAGACAGGAACACTGAGGAGAGAATTGTGTTTTTATTGTGTGGTTACTGTTTTCTTTCTTTTCTTTTTGCTTTTATTTCCTGTAAAAGTGTTTAGTAAAATATTGCCATTTTAATGGTGGCATTATTATCCATCATCAGGCCCTCTTAAATGTATCATAAATAGCCAACGAAATTTTACACATCAATTTTGCTGCAAATGCATCTTGAAGGACAGTTCTTAAAGTGAGGCTCCAGAGACAGAAGCAGAGGCAGAATTGCCCATCTCTGTTTGAAAGCACCACCTACTGGGTTGTAAACGGGAATCTGCAGCTTTCAGCATCCCTGCACCTTACATTCAACAGAGGGAAATTGGAATCCAGGGGAAAGTCTAGCACACACACGACTTTGCTTCCAGAAGCAAATGCTTTGTGTGTTTTTTTCCAGAAGCAAAAGTATTGTATTCCTCTGTAAAAAGAGCTCTGTGCATTATCTAACGAATGCTCTCCAGTGTCCTGCCACAAAAATCAAGCCAGCATTCTTCATATCTAAATCTGTATAGAATTACAGCTCAAAGCACTGAATAAAATAGCTGGGTAAATTCATAGAGCATCTGTCAATAAACAAAATAAAATTTGAGCAATTTTTAAAATGACAGAAACATTATCAAAGCATACTCTTGATAGTTAGCATGTGGCCCTCACCACGCAACCAACCAACCCCTTGTCATTCAGTTGACCCACTAAAGCCAAAAGAGTTGTGACTTCTATTAATTGAGATAATATTTTAAAAGATGAAGAATTCATAGATCTTGAAAATATTGAAAAATGTCATCCAGTTCTGAGACTGATAACATCTACTCCTATCATAATTTGGGGGATATTTGAAGGTTCCAAGTGCTTGAAAGCTTTTTCTGATAAATGGAAGTGAATCAAAGGGCATTTTAATATGGCCATGTATGATATATTGTTCCAAATAAGTAATTACCACTGGTAAATTTGTATTTTATTAATTAATACACTGTCCATCAAATAGCTTGCGAAGCTCTCCAAGAGGAGACTCTAGCTTCACTGAACTAAACAACAACCCGCTGTTGTCTAGTCTGTTGTCTGACTCAGAGTATCCTACAGCGCAGCAGGACTGCCTATACGGTTTCCAAGGCAATCAGTCGGTATTAGAGTAGAAAACCTCTACTCTGGGTTTGAACCACAGATATTTCACACTAAATGTTCTATCAGCTTTACAATCCCACATCCACTTAAGCACCTCTTCCCGTTCCACTCAACACTGTGTGATCCTCTCCCAGTGTGTCTATTGCCATGAACGGCAGCACCTCCATTCAAGTGTCTATCGGAGGCCAAGGCGCCCTCATGGAGAAGACCTCTCTCCTATTTCATCCCAAATCACGTCCAAAGCCTCATTAACTTTATGTTCAAACTGCCTCAAATCTGACAATCTACTGTCTTTTAAAAAAATTCTCAGAGTAAAAGCATGAAAAGAGTAGCATGATGGTATAGCTGAATGAGATGAATAATTGATTTTATTCCACTCATGACAATTACTTTCTATTAAATACATTTATTCTTATGTTTTTTTTACCTTAAAGGGCTCTCTCTCTTTCTCCATTTCTTTTTGTTTTCTCATTACCAATCCTCATATTTTTTGAGAATGTATTTAATTTGCCTTGCCAAACATCTAACTTATTTCAAACATGCAGTTTTACATCTTTGTTTTATTGAAAAGAACTAAGTAATTCAAATAAATACCCCCAAACAGAGGTAACCTGACCCTTTTGCTGAAAGTACAAGATAATTTAAATCTAACTATTGTCTTCACTTTTGTGACAAATATTCCCTTGCTTTCCTTTTTAGTCTCTTCAATTATTAATATAACTCTAAGCAACATAATTTCATTTCCCCCTTTTGATCTGTATATCATTAGAATCATACTGTGTGTATTCCTTTTTAATTTAATTGATTCCACATTATATTGGATACTTATCCATTTTGTTTTGTACATCAATATTTAATTCATTTCCAATTGTGTATAAAATTTCATTAAAAGAAAATTCAATGTCATAATGAATGTATTTAACAATCCTAGTCTTTATGACCCCTTAGGATGTTTCTATTTTTAACAATTTTAAAGAATGCTGCCATAAATATTCTCAGCTATACAGCCATGGGTACACCTGTAAGAGAGGTACATCTTCAATTTTATTAAATGACAAACTTTTTCAGCTCACACTCTCTCTAACAATGTAGACAGGGAGTTTTCTTTTATTTTTTTAATTTTAAAAATAATTTTATTGGGGGCTTGTACAGTTCTTATCATGAATTCTCCTTTATTGATGCTGCTTAGATTAATATTTTTCCCTTAGGCAACCCTATGCATGTGTAGGAGTATAGCTTGATGAGTTTAATCACCATTTTCAATGATGATTAATTAACCACTATTGTATATGCTTTATGGGAATTTGCATATTTTCTTTTGTAAATTGTAGTGGTCCCTTGGCTATTTAAGAGTAAGAGAAAGTTTGTCAGAATTTTTCTTATTGACAGAAATATTTTATATATTCTGAAACCTACTTTCTCATTGCAATTTATTGTTTAGGAATATTTCTTAGTTCTCTTGCTTTTTCTTACTTCTTAATATGCCCTTTACTTAACAGAAACTCTTAATTTGGTCAATATTTTTTATATCTTGCTTAAGAAAGCATACTGTACAGAAAGTAAGGGATATGTTCTATAATATATTTTAAATCCTTATAGATTTTACTAATATTATTACTTTCTGATTTCAATTGGTTTTTCTGTAGAGAGTGAGGTGTGATTCCAAGTTCCTATAATTCTACATGTACGGTATACAAAATTACCCCAGAACATTTATTTAGGGCCTGCCCATTCATTACTGAGCAAAAAATACGATCCTCTTTCACTTGACCAATATGAGGTAGAAAATACTTACCCAACTTCTATATGAATTGTGTCAGAATACCTTTAATTAGCAACTTGATTATAGTTATTGATTTATTAATAGCAACTAAAATTACTCATTAATGAAAATCAAACTGAAGTGAGTTATAAATGTGTATTAAGACATCCTTCATTTAAAAATGTTCAATAAGAGATTCAGCATAAAGGGGTAGCAGTGATGTCTTAAGAGAAGACGAATGACTTATCATTTAAATCAGATTTTTAATCCACATTCAATCCAATTATTTATACAATAACAAGAAAAATATTTAATGTATTTAAGTCTTCATTTGTCTCTGTGAAAAATACCCATTGAAATGGCAGGTCTGTTTATGTCCAACAGAATCTTATATTTAAACATTACAAAGATTTAAATAAGAAAAATATTAAAATGCAAATCTTCACTATCAATGATATATAATACGAAGGGCTGCCATTTGTTGGGGAGCTTTTATATACTTATAAAAGTGTGTGATATATTTCATATAATATTTCTCTCAATCTCCAACAACATACAAAGAATGCCTTATTATTTCTATTTTTCTGAAGAGGCACATAAATTTGGATAGCCTGGTTAAAATTACCCCAGGGACCTAGATTTAAAACCAGGCCTCTCTGAATCCATAATGAATGTACTTAACCTTTTAGTGTTAGTATAAAACATATTGTACACAAGAACAATATGTACAACATAGCACATCTAAATATATTTTTCATAAGGTGCAACTTATATGACTTTATTGT
>NW_022111321.1:7121227-7122432 GCF_000313985.2 Echinops telfairi | reverse complement strand
CTTTGACTTTTTTTTCTTTTAAATGTTTTATTATAAACTGGGCGTGCTTTTACAGACACATCAGTGTTTGATTCAACAATGCATACACGTTTTGTTTCAGGTCATTGACTGCAATCTCCCAAGTGCAGCAGCCCGTATCCCACTTCTTTCTCTTGTTTCCACTCCCCTTCTTCATCCTTACTAGCCCTCCCAACATTATGAACTTTGTCCTTGGACAAATGCTGCTCTCTCTATCCCAAATAAGCAATTAATCTAAGCTGTGCTCCCCTACACCCAACCATTGTTATATTTCTCCTTATATTCCTGTGTCCACTTGGCTGAAAATTGAGGCACAGTGATGAGTATATTTCCATGCTTCAAGGTAACTAAGTACAATATTCTCAGGGACCCCACCAATTTCTATCAAACCAGTGAGGCTGGCCTTTTTGAGTGTGATTTTCCATTTTGCTTCACATTTGCCCCTGTGTATGCAGAAACTCATATTTATGATTGCTTTCAGAATGGCTGGTGCACGTCATCTAGTGTAACTCGTCTCAGGTTCGTGAGCCCGAGATTCTCATAGTCCGTAAGTCCATTAGACTGATAGTTTCCACAGTTGTTGTTTTTCACTCTTCTTTGCTCTGAATGAGACGAGACAAAGAATTTTAGATGTGAAAGCTTTTTTAGATCCCAGATGTTACGCACAAAAGTATACTCAGAGAAGTAGGGAGTAGGACACTTCCATTGTGGACTATATTATGCCAGTTGAACTTGGTGTCCCTGAGACTATGGTCTTAAAAACTCATTAACTCCAGGTGTTTGTTTATAACTAAAATTTCATAATATGAACCTATGTGTGTTTTGCTATGTTTATGAATAAGATTGTAACACATATTTGAAAATGTCTTCTGTCAAGTTTATATATTTGTAGTAATAGTCCTAGTCTTCTTTCCATGACTGCCATCACTGCCAATAGATAAAAAACCCTGATATATGACAAATTATACACCATAAACTTCGGACACAATCTTTTCGTTTACCAGTTTTCATCTCCCTATTATGAAAATTAGTAAAAATAAAAGTTTAAATGGTTGCACATTATTGTAGAACTAATTGTGATTTAATAAACTGTTTTAATGTGTGTTATAAATGTGTTATCTCAAATGAATGTGTCTTATTCCTCAAGGTTATCTGATTATATGTTCCCAGAAGAATTTATGGATAGA
>NW_022111321.1:7117955-7119538 GCF_000313985.2 Echinops telfairi | reverse complement strand
GCACCACCAGGCATCCCATGCCCTCCTCACCATCAATTTTAGATCACTTGTTGTTCACTCATCCCTGAGTTTGTCCCTTCCTTGACCACACCTCCCTCTCTCCCATGTCCTGCCAGAACCATCGGTCCCAATGCTATCTACTCCAGATTGCTTATCCTTCCTATCTTATCTAGATAGACATGCAGAGACAATAATGAGCACAAAAACAAGAAAAAGAAAAACATAACAACAAAAGAAAACAAACAGCAACAACAAATCAGTAGTAAAAAAAAAAGAAAGAAAGAAAAGCCTATAAATAGTTCCAGGTCTGTCTGTGGACCTTTAGGAGTATTTTCCAGTTGGGTCTGATGGGGTGCCACACTCTGATCCCAAAGTTTTTTTGGTATTCCTCAGGGACTTCATTGTTTTGTTCCCCTTATTCCTCTGTTGCATGCCCTTAGTATTTCACCCTGGTGTGGTGTGGTCACATCAGACACAATTCCTGCACCGTGTCTCCAGTGTTGTCTCCTGTAATGTTATGGATCAGTGAGGAACATCATGTCTCATGGTGGGGCGAGACCTATGTTCCTCTCTGTTCATTGGCTGCTCCAAGCCAGAATACCATCCTCGGGGCTTGGTGAGCCACGATATGTTCCACTGTTTCTCCTCTCTTCATTGCTCCTGATCAGAAGCACCCTTCTTCCCTAAGCTGCAGCTTCAGTGCTGTCCTCTGAAGTGCATTCTTTGGGAGAGGAGGGGGCGGAGGGTGGGGGAGTAGGCAGGGGTATTGGGGCCTGCCCCCCAGACCTCTCTGTTGGTTCGCTGCTTTATGCCAGTAGGTTGCATTCACACTGGTGCATCAGGTTGAAGTCTGGACCCTCTCTCCCTCTCATGGGTAGGTTAGTGTCCTATTTGCCCGTTACCCTTTATTTGTTTATTTTCCCCTCCTTTTATGTTGGCTACCATATGCATCCCTGAATTGGATCTGGCTCCTGCCATGGTATCTGGGCCTAACACTAGGCATGTGTGTGTGTATAGTAGCTTTTCCCTATGTCCCTTTTGTCTTTTTAAGCTTACCTCAGTGGACTCATGTTGTACTTGTCCTTTTGTGCTTGGCTTACTTCACTTATCATAATTTTCTCCCATTCTTCCCATCCAGAAGTATGCTTCATGTGTTCATCACTGGTTTTTAGGGATGCATAGTACTCCATTGTATGTATGTGTCATAGTTTTTAATGCATTCATCTGTTGATGGAAATTTGGGTTGTTTCCAACTCCTTGTGATTGAAAACTGTGCTGTGATGAACACTGAAGAACAGATGTCTGTCCGTGGTTTCTTTCTTGTCTCTTCTGGATATATTTCCAATAGAGGGATTGCTGGGTCATATAGTAGCTCAATTTCCATGTGTTTTAGATATCGCCAAATTGATTTCCGTAATGGCTGTACATACCTAAACGTCCACGAGCAGTGGAGGAGAGTTCCTATCTCACCACGGCCCCTCCAACCCTTGTTGCTTTTTGATTTTTTGAATTGGGCTATCTTTGAGGGTGGTAGGTGGTATCTCATAGTTGTTCAAATTTGCATTTTTATTATGGCTAATGAT
>NW_022111321.1:7107013-7116982 GCF_000313985.2 Echinops telfairi | reverse complement strand
TTTTTTTTCAATCAGGTATATCCCTAGATATTTTGATTTTTGCTTGGCTATTGTGAAGGGTACTACCATTTTGACCCCCTCTTCCATGGTCTTGTCTGATGGATATAGCAGACCAATAGACTTCTGTTGATTTCTCTTGTACCCTGCCACTCTGTCATATCCTTTATCATTTCCAGCACTTCCCTTGCAGACTTTTGGGATTTTCCATATATGAAATCATATCATCTAAGGATAACAATAGTTTCACCTCTTCCTTCCTTAGACAAATACGTTTTTTGTCTTTTCTTTGCCTTATGTTGCTAGCTAGGAATCAGAATGGGGACAAGGGGCATCATTGTCTGGTCCTTTTTTCAGTGGGATTGTTTTCATCTTTTCTCCATTGACTACCATGTTGACTGTTGGATTTTTATATATAGATTGAATTATATTGAGGAATTTTCCTTCCTTCCCTATCTTCTTCAGTGTCTTAAACAGGAATGGGTGTTGGATCTTGTTGAATGCTTTCTCTGCAACTATCAATATTATACTTTGGTTTTTATAACTTTTCATGTCAATATGGCAAATAATACTAATGGTATTTCATATATTGGACCATCCCTGCATCTCTGGTATGAATCCAACTTGATCATGGTGAATTATTTGCTTTATATATTTTTGTATTACATTGGCCAGTATTCTGTTCAGGACTTTTGCAGTAATATTCAATAGGGATATTGGTCTGTAGTTCTCAATGCTTGTGGGATCCTCTCTTGGTTTAGGTATCAAAATTATAGTAGCTTCATAGAAAGAGTTTAGGAGTTTGCTGTCATTTTCTATGTTCTGGAAGAGTTTGTGTAGAATTGGTGTCAGTTCTTCTCTGAATGCTTGGTTGAGTTATCCTGTGAAGCCATCTAGCCCAGGGGAGTTTTTTGTTGTTAATCCCTTGATAACCTTTTCTATTTATTCTATGGCCATGAGTCTGTTGAGATTCTTGATGTCCATCTTGGATAGTCTAGGGAGGGATTGTTTTTCCAAGTAGTTGTCCATGTCTTCCAAGTTGTTGAATTCATTGGAGTACAGACCTTTATAGTACTGTGTAATTATCTATACTTTTTATTTCATTAGGGTCCATTTTAATGGTCCCTGTCTCATATCTCATCCTTGCTATTGAAATTTGTTCTTTCCTTTCTTTGGTTAGGTTTGCTATCAATCTGTATATTCTGTTAAACCTTTCAAAGAACAAACTTTTCACAGCATTAATTTTTTCCACGATGTATTTTTTTTGTTTGTTTTCCCTCTCATAAATCAGCCCTGATTTTTGTTATTTGTTTTCTTTTTCTATTATTATAATTGTCCTGTTGATTATACTCTCATTGCTGTAAATTTCGTGCCAGCATATCTATCAAATGTTTCTCTTCCTTTTTTCGGTGTGCATGTATTACTGTCAAACTTCCTCTGATAACTGCCTTTGCTGAGTCCCAAAAGTTCGGGTACATTCTATTCTTATTCTTTTTGGTTTCTAGAAAATTCCTAATTTCATCTCGGATCTGATCCAGCACCCTACAATTGTTTGCACTTGTTTTCTTAAGCATCCTTTTATTAATATCCAGCCTTATGGCATATTGGTTGGAGAGAGACATCTGTATGATCTCAATGTGCTTGAATTTACACAGATTTAACTTGTGTCCGAGCATGTGGTTTATCTTCAAGTATGTGCCATGTGTAGCTTGAAAAGAATGTGAATTTTTTTTTGCGTTTGCTAGAAGAGCTCTGAAAATATCTATCAGGTCAATTCCTCTAATTGTAATGTTTAGCTCTGTAGTCTCCTTGTTAAGCTTCTTTCCGTGTGATCTATCTTTCTTACAAAGTAGTTTATTAAAGTAATCTACTAGAATTGTTGAGCCTGTGATTTCTTTTTCATCGTTTGGAACGTTTGATTGACAAATATCATGAGCGCTCATTGAGCATGTATATATTTATTATATAGGGTCCCTCCTTATCTCTTGCTATGGCTTGCACTTTGAGATCAATTTTATCTGAGATTAGGATTTCAGCCCCTGCTTTTATTTTTTTTAATTGCTATTTGCTTGATATGTTTTTCTCCAGCCTTTGATTCTCAGGCTATTTTTGTCTGTAATCTTGAGACATGTCTCCTGTAGGCAGAAGATCGAGGGGTTGTGTTTCATAAGCTAGTCTGCTAGCCTCTGCCTTTTAAAGCCTGAGCTCAGTTAATTGATATTCAGGATTATTACATCCACATGTGGACTCTGTGATGTCATCTAATGCTTTTGTACTGGATATTTTTCTATCTCCCTTTCTTATTAGTGTGTTGTGTATGTGTGTGTGTAAGGTGCATCCTTGCCTTCTTTCCACTGTTGAGCCAATGCTATCATGGTGGTTATTTTCTCCTTGTTGACCTTGGGTGGAGTTGTTCTATATGGCAGTCTCTTAGTTGTGTTTTTGAGTATTGCTCTACCCATATTGGGATAGCAAGGATGTTTTTAGGCTTGGTTTCTTTTAACATATTCTTTGAGTTTTTCCTTGTCCAGGAAGACTCTTATTTCTCCATCTATCTTGGTAGATAATTTGGCCGGATAGCATATTCTAGGGTTTGCCTTATTTTTTGTCAATTTTTGGAATATCTTCCTCCACTCTCTCCTCTTCTTTAGAGTGTCTGATAGGTTTGAATATATTCTTATTGGATTGCTTTTACAGGTGACTGCATTTTTTCCCGTAGCTGCTCTTACGATTTTCACCCTTTCCTCAGAGTTGGATAGATTAACTATTATATGCCTTGGAGACATCTTCTTGGGATTCAGTCTAGCTGGTATTCTTTCAGCCTACTGAATGGTTGCCTAGTTTTCATTCATTAAGCTGGGGAAATTTTCTTCTAAGAATTCCCACGCTGTTTTTGCTATTGACTTCTTTGTTGTGCCTTGTTCCAGTATTCCAATTATTCTGGTATTGCTTTTTTCATAGCATCAGACCTGGTTCTCAGGTTTGCTTTGGTTTCACTGATTACTTTACTTGAGTTTTTGTCATGTTTGTTGAAGTCTTACTGGTTATCCTCTCAGTCACTGGTGCGATTCTTTGCCTCCTCCAATCTGTTGGTGATGTCTAGAATTTGTTACTGGTTTTTTGTTATCTCATCCCTTAGCTCTTGTATATCCCTTCGGTGTGTGGCCTTTATCTCTTCTATCATTTCATCCTTTTTCTGTAGTGTCTTCCTCATAGCCTAAGCAACATTCGGAAGATTTCTTTCTGTGGCAGGTCAATGTCCCTCTGCTAGACTGTCATTAGGTCCAGGTCATTCTCTGACATTGGATTTTGTTTCTCTTGTTTGGTTGAGACAGCTTGATGTTTCTGTGTCAATTTAGAGGAACTAGGTGCCTTTTACCCAGGAGTCAGGGAGTCCTGGGCTCTCTATAGTCAAGTTTCCTGAGGGTTTTCATTTCACCTTTGTCCCACTGGCGTTTCCCTCTCACGCTGGCCTACCAGAAATCTGTTGTTTAGAGCGCAGGTTGGATGGTCCTATCCGTAGTCAGGCTCTGAGGTCAGCCTGCTTCGAACTCCAGCAACCCTCAGGCCTTGATAGCTGCCATTTGCAGCTGTGCTAGCCATTGTCTGAAGGAAATTGCTAGCCCGGGTTTGGGAGCATGCAGCTCAGGGAATTGGGATGGAGCAGTGTTGGGGGTCCTTTACTCCTATCTAGAGGCATTATGGACAGATGAGTGGACAGGGAATAGGGCCTGGCTGCATCTGTTAACAGGGCAGGTAATGCCAGGCAGGGCAGGGAAACAGTAGAAAGAAAGTGATGGTCTTGGAGGAGAGATCTGCCAACGAGCAGCAGCAGTGCCCCTTTTGGGATACCAAACCATGGCTGCATGAGTCTTTGTTGGGTGACCATCACTTAGGACACTGCAGTTAGTCAAGATGTGGCAGACTGCAGCAGCGCAGCTGCTAGTGTAGGACCATTTTCTGTGGGTGCAGGAGATGGGGTGGTGTGTTAGTTTGGGTAGACTAGAGAAACAAATTTATAGAAACTCATGTGCAAAAGAAAGAGGGTTATAAACAACAGCAATAGAATATTGAAAAAAAATCCGAGTCCAGTCCACATCAAGTTGATAACTCTGACATTAGCCCATATGTCAGATGCCAATTTATAAAGTCCTCTTCAGACTCACCAAACACATGCAATGATGCCAAATGCAGGAAGATCACAGACCAGTGGGTGGGAAGTTTTGTGGATCCAGTGGCATTGTAAGCATCTCAGTACTATCAGGGGTCTCCATGTGGCTTCTCCAGCTCAGGGCAGTAGTGTAGTTCCTTATGTCTTGTTAGCTGCTATGTCTCCCAGGGTGTGAGCAGAGAGAGAGTGTATCACCTGCCCCCAAGGGGGAAATACCGGAGTTCCCAGAATCCTCAGTGGATGGCCAGGCCCACACAGAGGCCTCATTGGCTATATAATGATTGACAGGCTTGACTCCACCCCTTCAATCATAATCCTCTCAAATTGACAACAGATTATATAACCATTACAGGTGGGATTCAGCTCCTGGTTCAGGGAAGTGCCCTGAATTTCACGGAAATTAACCGACAACCTTGGAACCTCTACTCGGCCCCCAGATCTCCCAACTCAATGATTCCCATGGAAGATCCCACACAAACATTTTTGTCATATGGTTGTTGCCTGCATGTCCTCTATGGTAAATTGTCTTTTCTTGTCTGGTGCTGATTTTTTAATTGCATTATTTATTTTTGTTGAAAAGCCCGTACTTGCAAATTTAATGTGTTTTAATTACTTATCAAAATTTAAGTATCTACAGGTACTTGGTTGTATTTCTGGATTTTCAATCCAATATCTTCATCTTCATATCAAAATACCAATACCAGCCTATTGTATGTACTTATTTATAAGCCGAGTTTTTCAGCACATTTTAAATGCAGTTTTTGTGGTAAAATTAGTTGCCTCAGCTGATATTTGAGTTAGCTTATACTGAGTATATATGGTAATTTGATTACCTTGGTTATATAGTAGGTTTTAAAATCTGTGAAATGTAAATTTTCTTACTTTGTTTTTATTTTTTAATAGTTTTTTTTATCCTAGGCTTATTTTCTTTCCATATCAAGTTAGTAATTAGTTTTTCATATCTTTGAAAAATTGTGGTGTGATTTAGATTGTGATTACATTGAATTTGTAAAGTAATTTTGATAATATTGACATTTTCACAATATGCATTCTGCCTATCCAGGAACATGGTAACTTGTTCCATTTGTGTAAATTTCTTTGTTTAATTAAGAAGAATTTTGTAGTTTTCTTTGTATAAAAGTCTTTTGCTTCACTGGTAAGATTTATCCCTAAACACTTTAGCTTTAGTATAGTTATTATAAATGGTATTGTTCTTTTCATATCTTTTTCAGTATCATCATTCCTAATATACAGGATTCCAACTGATGTCTGATTGTTGACTTTAGAACCAGTTAGAGTGTTGAATTTTTCAATTTGTCCAAGTAATTGCTTAACAGAACCTTGGGGGTTTTTATATAAGGGATTATGTCATCTGCAAATAAAGAGATTATTATTTCTTCTGTGCCTATGTGGATACCTTTGATTTCTTTTTGATATCTTATGGCTCTAGCTAAATCGTCCAGAACTATATTAAAAAGTGCTGATAAAGGACCACCTTGTGTAGTTTCCATTCAGAGAGGAAGTTATTTCAATTTATCTCCATTCATTGAGATGCAGTCTGTTGATCTTGTGTGTATGACTTTTATTATGTTGAGAAACTTCCCTTCTATACTGATTTTATTGAATATTTTTTAATCAGGAATAGATGTTGGATTTTGTCAAATGCCTTTTCTTCATCTATTGATATAATCATCTTATTGTATTTATGTGATAAATTATATTGATTATTTTGAAATAATTATCCACCTTTGCATATTTGGTATGAATCCCACTTGAATGTGATTTTTTTTAATGCTTAGTTGAATTCTGTAGATCAGTAGTTTATTGAAGACCTGGCACCTATAGTCTTTAGAAATATTGTTCTGTAATGTTCAATTCTACTGATACCTTTGTCTGGTTTACTTATCAGGGTAATAGGTACTTCATAAAATGAGTTCAGTAGCATATAGCCCATTTGCATATTGTGAAATAGTTTACATAAAATTGTAAGTCTTCTCTAAATGTCTGATAGAACTCCCAAGTGACACCATCTGGTGCTGGACTATTTGGTGCTGGACTATTTGATGTTGGGAACATTTTTTATGACTAAGTCTATTTCTTCTTCTGTTACAGGCTTGTAGAGATTTTCTACATAATTCTAGTGCAATTTAAGTAAATAGAGCATTTCTGGAAATTTATCCACTTCTTGATTTTCTAATTTGTTGGAATACACTTTTTCATAATACTGTGTGATTATATTTTTGATCTCATTTGGTTCTGCTGTAATGTTTCATTTCTTATTCATAGAGGTTGTTTTATCTCATTCTTATCCTTTGTTATATTTGCCAGTGGTTTATCAATTTTGTTAATATTTTCAGAGCTACCTTCTTGGCTTTTTCTATAGTTGTTTTTATAATCTTATTTTCTGATTCATTATTTCTGCTCTAATCTTTTAAATTTATTTTCTTCTAGTATCTGCTGGTTGTTTTGCTGCATTTTTCCAATTCTTTTAGTTGATGTATTGAGATGTTTGTTTTAATTCTTTCTGCCTTATTGATGTCTGCAGATATTGCTATAAACTGCCCTCTGAGTACTGCTTTTGTCATTTCCAAAAGGTTTTTATAGGTAATATTTCCTTTCTCATTTGTTTCAAGGAATCTTTTGATTTTGGTTTCTTATTTTTTGAGTTACCCAGTGGTACTCGAGTAAAGTGTTGTTTGATTTCTATGTATTTGTTTTCCTGGAGTTGATAATTCTATGGTTTATTTCTAATTGTACAATGTTAGGATCTGAAAATCTGGTTTGTATATCTCAATATTTTAAAATGTATTGATGCTTGCTTTATGTTCTGATATACGGCCCATACTACAATATCATTGAGTGGTTCTAAAGAAGAAAGTGAAATGAATTTTTGTTGGGGAAAATGCTTTCTATATATCAATAAGATCTAGTTGATTGATTGTGTTATTTAATATTTTTTAATTTTTGTTGAGTTCCTTTCTAGTTGACCAATACTTAGTTGAAAGTGATTACTGAAGTCTCTTAGTATTATTGTATTATGATCTATTTGTCTTTTCATTTCTATGAGAATTTGATTAAAGTATTTTAATGTTTGTTTCCTTTGATGCATACATATTAATTTTGTGTATGTATTTTGTTCTATTAATGGTTTCATAATTTTATAGTGGTCTTCTTTGTCTCTCATTATGTCATTAACTTTGATGTATTTTTGGTCTGATATTAATATTGCTATTTATACTAATTATAATATGTAGGTTTGATATAAATTGAAATGTAGCTAGAACCTATCTCCATGATTATTTTATATTTTCCTTTTGATCAAATTTAAAATCTCAAGTAAAAAGTTTTTAATATATTAATTAAATAACTCATTGCAGTCTGATTTCCTTAAAATACTTTGTTAACCTTGTTTTAAGGCGTTGGTTGTAGGCCAGCCTTTCCACCTCTTTGAGCAACTAATTCTGTTCACTTCCTATCCACTCCCTTTATCAGCTTTTCACCCTACCGAGAAACCATGCATCCATCTAATTTTCACGCAGTTAGGTGCCTGATAAATTTAACTTCCCCTCTGACCTCTGAACATACAGAATTAGTAAAAGAATTCAAATTCCAGGTAGTTTCATCAACAAAGCTAATACCACCCTGGTTGTCATATATACACTCTTCTACAATTCCAACTTATATCTTGTTCCTGGATTTAACATCCTTTCTGGCTTAGTGTTACAATGTGCTATCTCTGGGATATAATAGCGCAATGAACTTTATTGTATTTCATCCACTACTTGCATTTGTTAAATTATATCTTTGAAATAATCAGGAATAGGAATAATCATTAGACCTAGTCTTTAGTGAATAATCATCTCAATGACTATTTTGAGATTATCATTATGTAAGGCAAGGCTTCATTTCACTGGCAATTGTCCTTAACTAAAAAGTATGAGTTTTCTATTATGTTAATCATAGAATTTATTAATATAGAATTTTTCATTTTGAAATGTAATTGATAGGAATTTCATGCCTTCTTAGTGTGATGCCATTAGTGTATACCTGTGCCCCAATAGGAGACTTCATGACCTGAGCAGAGAGGTTTTCTTTAACAAGGTTATTTGAGCGTGTAATTTTATGCAATTATAAATATTTTTGTATGACTGCTTTCTACATAGAAATAAGTCTATTTTTGTTCAATGTCTAACACAGTTTGTGAAGCATGGTAATGCACTTTAATGAGTTTTAGCAAAATGAATGAATGAAAATACATTCATGCCGTTGACACCTCTCTGTGTCCCAGAAGCCTATTCTACATCAAAGGATGGCTTTGATAGAGATGTAGTTTGTCTTTTGCCAAACTTATCCCCAATGAAACAAAGGATGGTGTAAGTCACATCCTCTAGTACAATAGTCTTAAAGATGCTCCTAAGAAAACAAAGAATGAGTTCCTTCGTATCTTCTACTAAAATCAAGTCTCAATCCCCTACTAATCTTGTCCATTGGTATAACAGAGAATGGTATCCAAAATGGGGTGATAGCCACATGCAAAGTTTATAGAATTGTAGTACATCACATGCGGAGTTATGGCTATAAGGACCATATTAATTGACTACATCTCAATTGGTGTCTTTTTTCTCTCTTTTCTATTTATTTGTTTTTCCCAAAACCATTTTATTGGGAGCTAACACAGATTTAATATCATTATATAGTTCAACCACATTATGCAGTATTGAACAATTGCTACCACAATCCATTTCAAAACATTCTCTTCCTTCTTAAACTCCTTGACACAGAAATCTTTATTCTACTCACTGTGTCTATAAGTTCATCGATCCTAAGTTTCATGTACTGAAAAAGAGAAAAACATACAAGAAAAATTGAAGATGGCCATCCCAATGACAAAATACATCTAAGATAAACCTCAATATGAGCAAAAACAACAAAATGTTATTGGCAAACAATATGAAATGTACCACAGAAAGCCAGACAAATCTAACCAGATTGTTCATTTGGAGTCAGGAAGGCCAGAATTTTGTCTCATGTGCTTTGGACAGTTCATCAGAAGGGACCATTCCTTGGAAAAAGACTTCATGTGGGATAAAGTGCTGGGACAGCGAAAAAGAGAAAGGCCTTCAACAAGATAGAGTAACACAGTAGCTCCATCTATGGGGTCAAATATAAGAATAATTTTGAGGATGGCACAGGTCTAAACAGTGTTTTCTTAGACATAAGGTTACTATGAGACAAAACGGACTTGAAGGTAGATAACAGAGAAAATATCCTCTCATTATGAACATTAAGATGATGTAGTAGATGTGGGATAGCATATATATATATATATATATATATATATATATATATTCACATTTCTTCCTTTATTATACCAAGTCAGGCCAAGCAATGCAAAAAGCGAACACAAGAACAATTATAAACATTGAATTGAATAAAATATCACCTTACATGTCATTTTTATGCAACATAGTAATCCTATAAAATATTATATGCTAACATATTTTTCATATACACACTTGACACATTTTAGGGATCTATCATAAACTTGGTTAATAATAAAAAGTATACAGATTAATTAACATGACTTCTCTATGAATCCTTGTGGTATAAAAGTGTAACAGCAACTACTGCTGCTCAAACCTGGTTTCTCTTCTTTAAAAATGAAGCAATACAGTGAACCCTCGCCACTTCGCGCTTCGACTTCTGCAGCTTCACTCTATCGCGGTTTTTGCGTGACAGCGCATGCTCTGTCATTACTGCCACTGATTGGCTCATACTGTACACGCTTCTGTCTGCATCAC
>NW_022111321.1:7098511-7105755 GCF_000313985.2 Echinops telfairi | reverse complement strand
GTAATGGTGACTAAAGGGTGTTTTTTCATGTCCTCTATGCTCTAACTACGAAAATATTTGATTTACAAATAAGGAATCCTACTTCGCGGGATTTCATTTATCACGGTAGGGTCTAGAACCGATTAACCACGATAAACGAGGGTTCACTGTAAAGAGAAATTGTGCTAAAATGAAGAATAAAGGCATCGTGGGATACTGTTTCCACTTTTCCTTCTTATATCAAGTTATAAGAAATAATTCTGGCTCAGAGAAGACTGTTATCAGGAGATCAATGGTGCCAGTTCCAATTTGTGTCACAAAAGTAGGGACTATGTATACTTAGCCAAAAAAAGGAAAAGGAATAAGAAAAATAGCAAGGTAGAATGTGTGTCTCAATCTGAGATAAATTGAAGTTACCCTTGACTCCTACAGGACCCAAGCATCATTCTGTAATAGAGAATGAAATAGGATATTGCTTGTTTAAATAATGAACGTGCTCCTACTAAGATTGCCATTTCCATAGTGCTAGCATTCCAGCTTGCTTATTTTGTAAGTCACATATCTTATTAAGGCTCATATTAATTGTTACTAAAGATAGTCTATACAGATCATCAGCTCATTTGTTCCCCAGATCAGCCCACTAATATTAAGCATTAGCTTCCAATTCTGATCGATGGTTAATGTCAGGAAGAATTTCCCTGGGCATAATTAGCCATTAATTTCCTTGTGAATAATAATATATTTGCTAAACTTTAAACTTACAACGCTTAATACTGTGTTGAAAATTTTCAGTTTTTGAAGCCATAGAAAGCATATATAGAGAAATTTACTCCATAATATGGTTTCTGAGGAGACTTGGTTGTGCAGTAGTTACACTTTTGGCTGTTAACCACAAGGACAGCAGTTCAAAAATTACTAGCTGCTCCATGGGAGAAGACGGGATTTCCTCTCCTGTAAAGAGTTACCATCTCAGAAACTCGCAGGGGAAGCTCTGCCCTATGATTCTGCATTAATTTTATGGCAGTGAATTTGGTTTTTAAAGGTCCCCAAAATTGAAGTAATTTGATTAGTCATGATCAACAGATTATCCTTAGAAGTAGAAAGTTGCATAAATTGATTAGATAGAATTCTAATGATATATTTAAAAGATCTAGAGAGCTACTGATTATATTTCTACTGTGCTACTTTATTGAGGTATGTAGTAGTAGAATACTACCACTGTAGTTAAAATGGTGATTTGCTTGCTTATAGTTAGAACTAATAATAAAATGTTTTGGTAACTGAATTTCTAGAATGCAATAGATAGTTATTGGGTATGCGTGTGTATGAAATATATATGTACAATGTATGTGTGTAAAAACTATAAATTTATATTATATATGTATATAAGAGTATATGTAAACTCAAATACTCAAACTCACTGTCATTAAGTCAATTCTAACTCCTAGCAACCTTGTAGCACAGAGTAGAGCTGCCACTTGGGTTTCCAGACAGCTAATCATTACATGAACAGGGAGCGTCACATGAATAGGGAGGTAATTTATTACCTGCTGGTAATTTCAAATGTTTGACCTTGTGGTTAGCAACCCAATGCATAAAAAGTACCCAATCACCCAATGCCACCAGGGTGTGTGTGTGTGTGTGTGTGTGTATACACACACACACATATATGTATATATATAATTTTTGATTATTATAACAATGATTTGAAGTAGTTATTATGACCAAGGAGAAAGATGGGGATACCTACTTCCATCAAATTTTACAGCCTTATAATGCCTATCCAGTGTCATCTACAAGTCAGGTCTTTATTGCTAGTCTGTGTTAGTCTGGAAACTCCACTGCTATCTGTCCTCTACAGATAACCTTGATGGTATTTCAAACACTAGTAGCATGCAGCATTCAAGCCACCACAGTACAGAAACTGACAGATAGGCGGAAATATTGACTAAAAAATTAAAAAGCTAAACTCACAGCCATGAATTCTATTGCAACTCATACTAACTCTGTAAAACAGTAAAATGTTGCTCTGGGTTTCTTTCAAAGCCTGTAAATCTTTATGGAAGCAGAAATTTCCACCTTTCTCTTGGAGTTGGTAGATTTGAACTACCCACCCCTTGTTAATATCTCCAACACATTCTTTCTTTCTCTTTTCTTTAGGTACTATTTTTAAAATGTCATTTGGGGTTGACACAATGACAGTGGTTTCTACACACCTACAATAACATTTTGAATGGACAATTAATTAAATCATTTGGATAATCAAGGAGACATTCCTGAATGTAGAGATACCCTTGGGAGTTACAGTGATATAGAATATATTGAAACTGAATGAAGGCACCAACGAAGAGGTCTAAGAACGACCTTAGATTCTCTAAAACTTAGAAGTCTGAATATGAGGAGTGACAAGGCAAGTTTTGAAACAGAAATGAAGCTCATGTGAAATGTGAGTCAATGGGATCAAATATTACCAACAGTATGATGAGAATTAAGAGTTTGCTAAAAGGCTTTTGCAATGTGGAGGTCTTTGGGGACATTGACAAAAGTATGTTCAGTGGGATAATGTGAGTTAAACCCAATGTGTGGTATCGAAAGGGAGGGTTTTCTTTTAAACAGTGGAAATTACAGTATATGTGCTATCTAATAAGATTTGTTTAGTAGAAGTGAATCTTCTCATTTCCTGTACTCAGAAAGATTATCTAAAAATAGTCTGAGGAACCCAGTAACTTTCCCTCACAGCACCTTGTCACTTTGGGCCTGAGCTCCAAATCATTATGAAAAGTTTATATAACCCAAGTTTACAAATTCTAGCTCTTTGAACTGACATTTTGAATTATTGGATGTTTTGTTATCCTTCTATATATAACTCCACATAAAACCATAGATGGGTGCTGGCATAGAAAGTAATTAATCAAATACCGTATTGACTCTTACAATGCAGAAACTCATATGCATATTACTCAGTGGGATTATTTTGGAGCTATTGTTCATTGAAAGAGTGAATGTCATGTTCGGGAACAGACTTGGACTGACAGCTCTCAAGATGGATGTCCTTATTTCTTATTCACAGAGCAAGTTCAGTACAGAAATCTACATTCCAAAATGTTCTTCTTGTTATGCAACAAACTGTAAAAGTTGCAATTCTCACATGTTCAACTCCTAAACAAACATTGCATGGGATTTCTGTCCTTGCCATATTACACCGAGAAGTTGTTTTATTAAAATGTGTGGTTTTAGATTTTGAACAGCAGGGATGCACAGATGGGTGGTCACGAAAGGGGAAAATGGGTGAGAAAAACTTGCATCAATTCCATTCAAATTATATTAGCAGCACTTACAGAAGTAACACGACCTAAATGGTATGCCCTAGGGTTTTTTTTTATGTTTTGTTAAATTCACATCCTCAAGAAGCTAACATACAAGGGGTACCCTCCCCACCAAAAAACAAACAAACACCTGGAATTGTGCTGGGCAGAGCAGAGCTTTTGTAGTATGCATGTTTCCTGTTAGGTAAGTATCAAGCAACTCTCTCTGTGTTTGCACTCAGTGGTGTCACCTGAGAAGGTTCTCTCTGGTCATTGAGAATTTTTTCATAAAAGAAGTTTTGCTCCAACCTCGGTTTTTCTGTTGGCTGATTATAGAGAAGAGCCTGCAGCTTTGAAATTTTGTTTCCTACTCTGGAAAAAATGCATCAGAAGCTGTTGTGATGTTGAAAGAGCTTACAAGGAAAGCACTGTGGGAAAAACACAAATGTACAAGTGTTTTCTCATTTCAAAAAAGGTGAAATGAAAGGGGAAAAAAGGTGAAATGTCAATTGATTAAAAACCTCTTCCTGAACATCATCTGTCAACTTCCTGAATGGATAAAAATGTTGACTTGTAGTCCATTTGGAGGTCATTCCACAAGGTCGGACTGTTAATCAAGCTTTCTATTTAGAGGTTCTGTAAAGACAGCATAACAGTGTGTGACAAAAAAGACCTGATTTGTGGCAGACGGGGACTGGTTTTGCCACCATGACAAAGCACCTGGTCATGCAGCCACCTCAGTGTGCCAGTTTTTGGAAAAAACAGGATGCCTGTCTTGCCCCACGCACCTTACTCACTTGGCCTCACTTCATGTAACTTCTTTAGTTTTCTGTGAATCAAGAGGGACATGAAATAACAGCAAATTGATGACATAGAAGAGATGAGGGGAAAAATGAGGGAAGTGCTGTCAACCATTCAAACACATGAGTTTGAAAAATGTATCCAAGAATGGAATCACAGATTTAACAAATATATTAAGTGTAACAGAGAGAACATTGAAAGTGATGTTTGTTTTGTAAAAAACAATTTCAATACACAGCTTTCAAAAAAAATCCCTGTTTTAGTGGGGGGTCCCCCCTTGTATACATCTATGTTTATTGTAATAATTTTGATAACAGCAAAAACATGTAACCAAACAAAAGCCCCTTTTGTGGAGGAATGGGCAAACAAGCTCTGGCATGCCATATATCAATAAAAAAAATGATTACTCTCTTAAACACCAGAAGACAAGAAAAAATATGATAGAACATTATGCTTAGCAACCTCAATCAATTTTTACACAGATACATATTTAGCAACACCATTGTTATATGGAGAAACAAAACAGAAGTAATGTGATTGCTACCCCAATAGAGAAATCCTTGAGGACTATGAGGAGGCCATTGTTGGGGGCTAGAACAGGGTGAGGGAAAGGATGTCGGAATTGGGGACAAAAATTATGGAGAGTTTTAACAGGAAAAAAATTAAAATAGCAACCAAAAACCCTTGCATTCCTTACCCCTCAAATGTAAATATTGTACTGAGTGGATGAAAAAGGAGGAGGTGTAAACCTGAAGTGACTTAAGTCTGTAGTGCCATAATTTCATTTCAAACATATATATATAATGTTGTGTTCAGAAATACAATTTAAACATGTTGAATTTAAAACATTTGCTTAATTTTTACCAAATAATTTTAAGAATACCATCGATACTAATCATCAGTATTGCTACTTCATAAGACAAAACTATCTAAGACACAATAGCATTGAATCCTTTGAAAAGGGCTAGGTCCACCACTCAAATATGTTTATCATTTGCAACTGAGGTGCTAGAAGCTCTGCCACTAGATTTCCAGTAACAACAAGGTCCCTTATTGTGGGCAGATGACAGTGGGGCTTTTAGACTGAGACAGACTAGAAAGAAGGATTTGCAATGTACTTCTAAAAAAAATGACCAGTCCTTGCAGTCATTGAAGAATGAATAGCAGGTACATCGTCATAATGAAAAAATTAATTCCTTAACACACCTGCCTGAACTTTTTCTCAGTAACATGCACTTTTCAATTTTATTAAAACTTTTTCATAGTAAACAGTTGTCATTATCCTGATTCCTCTGTGAAAAGATCTTAAGAATACACCTTGGGAAACAAACAAATAACAAACAGCCACCATAACATTCTGAGCTTAGTCACCTTGAGGTTAACTGGCCCATCAGATCCCCTGGGAAGTCACTGTTTTGTATTGACCTCCTCCTGCCCCTTCTAAGGCACTCTAATGAGACAAAGACAAGTGTATTACCGAGAACTTGTCTATAGCCACACGTGGATTCTAGAGGTATGTGGAAACATGGTTTCTTTGGAATAAACAGTGCCTGCATGTACGGACAAGAATCCTAGTATAAATGCTTTTTTAACTCATATATGTCAAAATGTAAATGCAGATTTTAATTACGTTAACCTACAGTTTTGTTACAAATACCACTCTGCCAACCTCTAAAAATTAATTCCAACTTTTTTTACTCCTCTAGGCTGTGTGAATGATGTGAACTCAATAATTCATATCCATTCATACCTATTTTCCCTCAAGAAAACAAAGGAAATATCCATCCCTTTAGTAACTAGAAAAATATACAAGTGTTACACAAAATATATGTGGAAATATGCATAAGTATATATGAAAAGACCTCATTTACAGAAGAATAATAACTACTAAATGTAGTACAAATGAAGAGTGCATAAAAAGCAAACAGAAACGCATAAACATTTATTGGATTTTTGTTAAAAATGTTACAAAGAAAGACCCTTTTGGCCAATAGGGAAAAACTAAAAGGAAAACTCTATAAAATTTGTGCAGTGGAACTCTTAGGAGCATAGAACCAGACATACTTCCCCCTTGAGGTCCTTAAAAGTATTGTTGTCATTTTCCCCTGCTAGGAAGTTGGTCCTCCCCCTTTTTCTACTAAAAGACACACATTATCTCATCCCAAAGGTATATGCTTCTGTTCCCTCTCCTCACTTGATGAACTCATTGCTAACTCTCAGCAGTGTGGTAGGAATATGATTCTTCTAAAAGAAACAGTGCTTTCTATGGACTCAGGAGATGAAATATGAAGGGAAATGCTTGCAGCTTTGTGCAATTCTTGTGAGGTAGCTTCTCTCCATCTTGCTGAGCTGCCAAGGAAGAGGTAATGTCTTTTGTGTTGGTGCATAATTTTCATCTCCTTTTTCCTTTTCTCCTTGGATTTGATGTCATGGATTGATCAATTTCATATCCTACTTTTTTAAAACAACAGGTTTCATTGGGATGTAGCACCATTCTAATGAGAATAATCTGTTGCTTCTGTTGTTTATATTATGATGTGTCTAAAACCAGTGAAAAGACCAGTTGTGTCGACGTGGAGTGTAGCTTCGGTACTTTTAAAAACAAATCTTTTGAATTATCTCTAAATAAAAATGAGGAGCTGTTTATCTCTGTATTTGAGAATCAGATGTACAGTTGAGTGTTATCGATTCCCTTACACTGTGAATAAGAGATCACATTGGTTACACTGGTAAGTAACAAATAGAAAGTGAATATACTAACATAAAACAGCAAATATACTGCATATCATTAAACCTCATATTAAATAAAAATGTGAAAATGTGAAGCTATTTTTTCTTGACATATCAACCATCAAGCAGTATACCTCTCGGAGTATGGAGTTTCCATCTCTGTAATCAATCTCTGAAGAATCCAAACCCTTAGACTCTTATCTCATCCAAATGGAAATTTGAAAGTACTCGAAGGACTACAATATAGTTGTTTTGAATGTTCTTCTGGTTTTGAAGATAAAAAGAAGTCTGAAGGAGCAAGATTAGTGCTGCAGGGTGGACGGTGTAAAGTTTCCCGGTGAAATTCTCTAGGACCACCTTTAATATCCTCAAAAAATGAGCAGGTGCATTGATGCAATGGAAAATAATTTCTACAAACAATTCCTCAGC
>NW_022111321.1:7095637-7097046 GCF_000313985.2 Echinops telfairi | reverse complement strand
ATGCCAGGGGCTTAAGTGGAGAGCAAATATTTTCAGAATGATGAGGGCAATGAATGTACAAAAGTGTTTTACACAATTGATGTCTGTATGGATTGTGATAAGAGTTGTTTGAGCCCCTAATAAAACAATTTAAAAAAAGAAGAAAATATTCTAAAATGGATTATGGTAATGATATGATTGAATTACTGAATTGTAAAATATGTGGATGAAGTGCCAATAAAACTTGAAAAACATCACTCTTTATTCATTTTACTTCTTATGCCCTATAGATGATTCATTTTATTTCCTTTTTGTTTTCTACATCAAAGCTAACAATCACATTCACTTTCAAATCTCGATAATACACAAGAAAACAAACCTCAAAAAGGAAGATTATGAGGATGTGTCATGTATAAGCATCACGGGAAAGGAGAATGAGGCTAGGAGGGAAGAGCAGTGATATGTATCCCCATATTTCAAATTAAGGTTTTTGCTCATGATAATCTCAATGAGATGTTCTTTATTGTCAGTATGCTGCCTCACGCTGACACTTATCTTGGATAGTTTGCTCCAACTTCTCCCCTATGTTTACAGTAAGTGCCCTGCTAGAACGGAGGAAGGTTAACTTACCACCTGGACAGGATGGGAGGGTGCATCCGCTGGTCTAGTGCACCTTGTAACGCTTTGAAAGCATCTTCTCTGTCCACTCGTATTTGCTCATTCTTTCTTCCTCATAAGCAGAGTCATTTTTTCCCCCTTGAAATGTTGTCTTTTACCACTTAGTTAATTTCTTTAGAATTTCCAAACACTTGTCATTGACCTTTCTTTCTGTATTTTGCTTTTATTTGGCATAGAGAAGGTCATGAATTTTAAAAATCTTTTTTCAAGTGCTCCCTCAATGCAAGAACACTTTGTTTTAATAACCAGGCATTCTGTGATGCTCACCTTCCCGACACAATAGCTGAAGACTAAATGGGTGCATAAGCAAATGTGGTGAAGAAAGCTGATGGTGGGGCACTATTAAAAGATAGGGCATCTGGGGTCTTAAAGGCTTCAAAATAAGCAAGCAGACATCTAACTGGGAAGCAGCAAAGCCCACATGGAAGAAGCACACCAGCCTGCGTGATCACAAGGTATCAACAGGATCAAATATCAGGCATCAGAAGACCCAAAATAACCAAACATATCGATGCAAACAAGGGTGGATGGAGTGGAGACCCAAAGCCCATCTGCAGACAGTTGTACATCCCCTCACAGAAGCATCACAGGACGGAAGGGATGAGCTAGCCAGGGTGCTGGATAGCACCTATGAAACATACAACATTCCTCTAGTTCTTTAATGCTTCCCCCCACCCCCGAATATCATGACCCCAGTTCTACTTTAAAAACCCAGCTAAACCAGAGCATGTACTCTGGTACAGATAAGAGCT
>NW_022111321.1:7087676-7095537 GCF_000313985.2 Echinops telfairi | reverse complement strand
ACAAAAGATGGGTGAAGGGAGATAGCGGACAGTATAAGATATGAAAATAATAATAATAATTTATAACTTATCAAGGGTTCATGAGGGTAGGAGGATGGGGAAGGGAGGAAAAAAATGAGGAGCTGATACCAAGGGAACAAGAAGAAAAAAATGTTTTGAAAAGGATGATGGAAACATATGTCCAAATGTGCTTCACACAATGATTTTATGGCTTGTTGTAAGAGCCCACAATAAAATGAGTTTTTTAAAAAGAGGGAAGAAGTTTATATACACGTCTCACAATGAGATATTTCTTTTTCTGGAACTCTAACTTATAAAAGATTAAAGTGACCATGTTAATCAGAGTAGTAAAAACAAAGAACGCGTAACACAGAGAAGTGAGTGTGGCTATGTGGCTCTACCTACAGAGAGGAAAGGAAGCTCCCCAGCTGACACCTCCTGAAAGTGCCAGAAAACGTCATTCAAAACCCTATTTCTATTTGAGAGTGCACTCAATCAATAAGTGGTACTTTATAGATACTTTTTATATTTAGGATTTTCCTCTTACCCTTGATGTCCCATGATGCATAAATTCCTATTTTCATGTTACCTTTTCCTAAACTTTTAGTCTCTAAAATTCACCTAGTTAGAAAGCTATTCTAATTACTATTCGTTCCTAACAATGAACTCTGTGATATGAGCTTCTAGCCACAACGTTGGCAGTCGGTACCACCAGCTGTGGCATGGGAGAAAGATAAGGCAATTTTCTCCTATGAAGATTTCGTCTCAGAAATCCTGTGAGTAGAAATCAACTTGATGGCAGTATTTGGTTTAGTTCAGGATAGATCCTAATATTTATATCAGGGCTTGCTACACATTTGTTATTGTTTGCTATTATACATTGTATATATTAAAAATTACAATCTCTTTGGTTTCCAAGGCAATACATTACAGATAAATGGAAAACTGTAATTAATGTTTTACTGAAGCTTTCACTTCAATTATCAGAACTTACCCTCTAATTCTTTGCATTATTTCTAGGCCACATTAAAAAGTGTTTAAGTTATATTGTGTATTTACAGTTGGCTACAATTGTACTCAGGTTTCCCAGGTTAAAATTATATATTCAGATTTCAAGGGAGTCTTAGAGTTATTCCCCAGAACATGTATTAGAAATATAAACAAATATTGAGAATCTAGATCTATTTTATAGAACAATTGAACAGAAATGCTAGTTGTCATTGAATTGATTCCATTGTGGTTCACATTCGCCCTGTAGGAGGCAGCTGACCTCCTCCATCGGGATCATACAGAAGCAAACTGTCACATCTTTCTCCTTGCAGTGGTTACCTATTGTAGCACCCAGTTACAAACAAAAAAGAACAATCCCGGCGGTGGAATCAGTTCAGACTCATCGTGACTCTAGAGGACAGAGTAGAACTGCTCCTTAGGGTATTCAAGACTATAACTCTTTACAGGCGCTAAGAGCATGATGCTTCCTCATGGAAAGGTTGATGGGTTTAAACCACCTACCTTCTGCTTAGCAGGATAGTGCTTAATCTATTCCCTTCAATGGGACGACATCTTTTAAAAATAAAATAGCTTGATTTTCAAAGTTTATTTATAGCAAAGTCTGGGTTGGCATATAAATCTGCATCATCCATTCCATCTCCAAGAAGTCTGTTCCCCTGAACACAACACTTGCACCAATAGACCTTCAAAACTGATACAAGTCACATGCTTTGGCTTCAGATCTGAACTCTCACAACCTCCACAAGGAAACAAATTAAAGCCAGCTCTTATGCTTCCCATTTCTCTTCTTTCTTGAACAAATTTTCAGATGAATCTATACTTGCAACGTTCGACATTTGGTAAAATCAAAACAATAGTACAATTGCCTGTTGCTTTTAAATTAAGACTAATAAACTTAGCCCATTTCCTGAAAGACTCCATACAGTGGCTCTTAGGAGACCAATTATTTGGTCTGTTTCTTATAGTATTTTTATATGTCTCTCATTATCTAATAAAATTGAACCACAGCTGTAGCAACACACTTAGTGTGCTTTATCACTCTCGGGCACTTTCATGCCATTCTTTCAAATTGTAGTGTCTGAACCTTTTATTAATTTTGCAAGACCAAGGACTTATTCACAATGCCCTATCCTCTTGATTCAACAACTGTTTGTCATTTTGTCATACTCTGGTGGCTTGTGTGTTGCCGTGATATTGGAAGATATGACACTGGTATTTCGAATGCCAGCAGGGTCACCCAAAGTGAACAGGTTTCGGCGGAGCTTGCAGACTAAGAACAGACAATGAAGAAGGACTTGGATGCCCACTTCAGAGAAAATACCTCTAAAACCTTATGCATAGCGTGGAAATACTGTCAGATATTGAAGGCCCAATGAATGGAAGCAGACTACTGTCGGAGTTAGTGATGGAGGATGGGGCTCTTGGGTTGGAGGTATTCAAAATGCATTGAGGAGGAGCTGCTTTCTCAGAGTGGAGTAGAAACATGGTGAAAACTATGAAGTAAAGCCTGTTTAAATGGAGCCTTCAATGTTGTCGTGTGTTAATGGGGCATGACTCAAGGTAAGAAGAAAAAGCTGCAAAAAATATGCTAATAATAAGAACTTGAGTTGTGCAAAGTATGAATTTTGGAAAATAACAAGTGGTCAAAAATGAAAATGAATGCATAAAGATCAATATCTCACTCATTCATGATCTGAAATGGATTGGAATTGGCCATTTTTGAATCAGAAAATCAAGTTTTACTCTGCCAGGTACAACACAATCAAGAAAAAAGGCATTGCATTCATGGCCACAAAGAACATCGCACAATCCTTTCTGAAGCACAATGCAATCTATGATAGGATTATATCTATATGGATTCAAAGAAATCTAATCAATAAAATGTTTATGCACAAAAGCTAGTGATTTGGGGGGGTTCAATTTTATTAAATAATGAGATACATATAAAAATACTTTAAGAAACATAGACCAAAAAAATGGAAGTCTCCTAAGAAATTGAAGAATTGATGAAATTAAAGAATTCTACCAATCAATTCAGCCAGAAATTGATCAAGCATGTAAGCAAGATGCACTGAAATTATTTTGATTGTAATGCAAAAGTCAAAAACAAAGAGCAATGAACTGAATTTGGAAAATATGGTCGTGGAGATAGATTGGAAGGCAGCGATCACATGATACAGTTTTGCAAGCTCAATGGTTTGTTTGCAGCAAGTACCTGTTTTTTTAACAACATTGAAGGCTACTATACACATGGACTTGTCCAGATGGAATACACAGAAATCAAATTAGCTACATCTGTGGGAAGATATAATGGAGAAGCCCCAAACCAGCAGACAAAACCAGGTCAGGGGCTGACTGTGGAGCAGATCATCAACCACTCATACATAAGTTCCAGTTGAAGTTGAAGAAAATTAAAACAAGTCCACAAGAGTCAAAATAAGATCTTAAAGATTTGCTGCATTGAACACCACTGACCAAAGACCTGATGAGCTATAAGAGGACTTCAAGAACATCACTCATGGAGAAAGCAAAAGATTTAAAAAGACAAAAAAGACAGATCCAAGTGGACGTAAGAATGTGCTCTAGCACTTGTTTTTAATCTTGGAGGCGCTAACGAAAATGGAAGACAAGATGAAGAAAAAGCTGAATAGAAAATTCCAAAGGGCGAAGAAAAAGGTTTTGTCTTCTCAAAGACCAAGTCAAAGATTAGAATGGAATGTGCAAAGACCTAGAGTTCGAAAACCAAAAGGGAAGAACTGAAAGAACTCAAGAAAATAGCGCATGGGCAAAACAGTGAATGACGCAGGATGCACTGAAAGAAGATGGGGAACATACACAGTCACTATACCAAAAAGGGAGCGTTAAACCTTCCACCATTTCAGGAGATCGCATAGAAGCAAAAGCCAATGGTGCTGGAAGAAGTTCAAGCTGCACTGAATTCATTAGTCACAAACAAGGCTCCAGGAATTAATGGAATACCTTAAATTGAAGAGTTTCAACAAGCTGATGTAGCACCGGACACTTACATATGTCTATGCCAAGAGATTTGGAAGACAGCTACTTGGCTAACTGACTGGAAGAGATCCACATGTATATTCATTCTCTACTCTGAATATATTATGTTAATCTTTGAAAAATCCCTTTCTACTTCTGCTGAACTTACAAGAGTTTTGACAATATTTCTAGCTTTTTGAACATTTTCAGGAGTTGAATAATCCACTCTTAATAGCTCCTGGGAGTTTAGGTCAGCACGAAGCTGAAACAAATGCCTTCTGTTTATTTGGCATTTTTTCTCCTTATATTATATGATTATTTACTAGAGTAACGAACACAAGGGAATAAAAATGCACTATTTCACCAAGTATATAACAAGTTTTATGAAATGAATAAATAAACATTACAAACATAGATCCATCTATTTTTTTAACCTATGGGCAGAATGAACATTACTACAGGTGCTTAGAACATGCTATTGTGCTGATGAACATTAAAATAGAGTAAGGAATATAAATTTGTGATTTCCACAAAATTGAGTGACTTCCAGCTGCCTGCCGTAGAGAGAATCCTGATGACAAGTGAAATTTTAACAAGTGGTTCGAACAACTCAACGAAAAAATTAGATAAAGCTGTCTGTTGAACTTGTGAGAACTGGCTGAATCCCATCACTGGCAGTAATGCACTGGATGGCATTTAGCGATGTGTTAGGCAGAGTTCTCTAGGGAAACAAAAGCAGGACACTTATGATTACAGATAGATAGATACATATACATAGATTTATGCAGGGAAAAGAAATATAACAGCTAATTAGTCCACATACCAGTACAGAGAGCTCAGTTCAGCTCATTTTCACCAAACAGTTAATATATTGAAAGTCCTTTAACTCATGTGAGCTGCAGGTCCAAGGTCACGGCAGCAGATATCGGAGTCTTCCTTCAGGCAAGACAGGCAGAGTCTGCCTGTAGGCAGCAAGCAGCAGAGTCAGTAACATGTGATCTTAGCAAAGCAGGCCCATAGGATCTCGAAATCAAGCAATGCGAGGTGACAGGATCCATTAGCCTCAAGCACGGCGAAGCAGGTTTCAAAGGAGCCTGAAGATCTAGCAACATGATTGGCTTGACACATAAGGAGCAGAGCACACAGTTGAGGCAAAGAACTAGTTCAAGCAGCAGCATGCTGGTCCGATCCCCAAGGAAGAAGTGGGGCGGGGCGCATTGGAAAACCTTAAGCTGCGACCTGATTAAACTCCACCTACATGTTCCTAATTGGCACAAATTGGCACAAAAAAACTAAGTATCATAAGCAACAACAGCATCTTTATCCTAATGATCTTTCAAGGAAAACGTAAGTACTGCCTTCTTTATCAAGAATTTCCTTGTTACTTTTGTACTACTATCCTTCTTCTGCCTTGGATACCCTACATCAGCGGTTCTTAACCTGTGGGTCATGACCCCTTTGGGGTCAAACAATCCTTTCACAGGGGTCGCCAGGTGCATAACAGTAGCAAAATTGCAGTTATGAAGTATCAATGAAAATGATTTTATGGTTGGGGGTCACTACACCATGAGGAACTGTATTAAAGGGTTGTGGCATGAGGAAGGTTAGAACCTGCCCTATATCTCTTTCATCATCTCTCTGTTTTGACACTAATCTTTTAAAGTACCATACACTATAAATATTTATGTCTCTCAAATCATCCTCAGAGTCGCTTACTCTGAAAATAGAGAATTGTTAAAAAGTCAGTCAGTGTGTTGTCTACAGAGGGGCTAGAGGACAAAGAAAATATAAGAGTGGGAAGTACAACATAAAGCCCTTAATTAAGTACCTTAACAAAGAAAATATCCTCAGCTTAAGTTATCCGAAACTATCAACTGGATGAAACCTTTCTTTCCTCCGACAAGCAGTGTTACTCTTCCCGTCATATATGGCTTATATGTAGGGGATTAAGTGTTGAACTGTTTACTAGATGGTCAATGGGTTCAGATCCCCAGGTTGCTCATCAGGGAAAAGATGAGACTGTCTGTTCCTCATGATAATTGTCTGGTCAACCCTGGGAAGCAGCACCACGCTATAGAATCCTATAGGGTCTCCATGAGATACAATTGGCTCAAGGCAGTGGATTTGGGTTTTGATTGTCTGGGCCCGTTGGCCATCAGTGAATCTACTGCTTATTATCCCTTCATTTCACATTGATCCAGAACACAGTCCCAACCAATCAATGTCCTTCAGTTTATCTCTGAATGACAACGAAGTATTCAAACAAAGGAAGCACAATTGAAGAACGGAAAACAAAATACCATGGTATTTATTTTGCAAATAACATGTCCACGTAAATAATTTGCACACATGTATAATGAACACAGAGGCCATAGGAAACTAATGTGCAGGGGGGGGGTGTGGTTAGGGGGAAAAACAAACCTCATGTGTTATTTGCATAAAAATTCCACATCCAACAAGGAATAGAAATTTAAAAGATTAAAGCCCTGGGATTGTTCAAATATTTCTCTAATTAATGAGTTTTATTATTTTGGAATTAAGATCCTTATTTTGAAGGTTTGTTCCCCCTTAAAATCAGAGAATATCTCTCTTCAGTCAGAAAATATGAAGTCTATCCATTGAGTTAGCCTTTCACTATAGCTTAACTTCAGCTATTTTGCTTCATCAAGATTCTACCAATTGAACAAGTTGATTGAACTTGACTCATTTGTATGGAGTTCAAATATCCATGGGAAAAGTCTAAGCAAACTTTTTCATTTTGTAATGCCCACTAATGGCTTATAATCAGAGCACAACCAGTTAGATAAATAAGAAGCTATTAGCTTGTTTGTTTGAGGCCTAAACAAAGGATAATGTAATTGCTAGGTTTTCTTCCCTACTGTAGATATTAGCCAGGCACATTATTTTCCATCAAAGCCAATCATTGTAGACAGTCAGTCTGACCAAAAAGCTTTAAAAAGATTTCTCCACAATAATAGAGGCTTTTAAAAAATTTGCCTGCATTGTATTAAATACTCTTTAAGCTCTCTTATCTAATTTGGCTGAGAAAAGTTCTGTGGCACTAAATCACAAGTGGACATTTCTTAAGGAATTAGAAATTCACTAAGTAATATAAAACTATGGCTGAGTGTGGGTAAGCCAGATTGGGGATCTCAGGTTTATCTCGGTCTTTACTTAGCAAAGTACTGAATGCACTGCATTGGCAGTCTTAAGAAATATTTATGACATACACTTTTATGGTATCAAAGCATATATTTTTCTTCCTTTTATTATTGGTCAGTAAAAAAAATCCATTATCCAATACTATCAATTTTGATTTTACAATAACTTGCTTATTTCCTTTGCCATTTCAACTTTCTATTATAGAAGCTATGGAAGGTACAGCCTTCAGTCAAATTGGAAGGAAAGGATTGGAAAATAAAATAACATTTTTATTTATTTTTTTAATGCAAAAATTTCTAAGTAGCTGTCAAAATGACAAGGAACTAGCAGTATAATAAGGTTACAAGTTTTGCAGAGCATATTTGATTTGCACTATGCTTATAAACATTGTAAAGGGATGATTATTAACTAAAATATATTTAGACAAGAGTGTGTAAGTTATGAGACTTCTAGAAGCAAGAACATTATTAAAACTTGAAGTATCTATTATGATGCTCAGTGTATAGACTATATAATTATACAAGTACTGGCATACCTTATTTTATAGCACTACTCTTTATTGCACTTCACAGATAATGGTTTTTGTTTGTTTGTTTGCTTGTTACGAATAGAGAGCCATGATGGCCCCAGCATATGCTCATTACATGTCTCCCTGTCAAAATTTGGTATTCTCACAATGTTTCAAACATTTTTT
>NW_022111321.1:7081214-7086771 GCF_000313985.2 Echinops telfairi | reverse complement strand
TTCTCACCAACACCGTCATTCACATGCTTCAATGATCCTCTGCTCTGCATTATTCATTGTCCAGCTCTCACCTGTACAAGAGATGATTGAAAATACCAAGGCTTGAATCAGGCACAGTTTAGTTCTTAAAGTGCTATATTTGCCATGTTCTTTTATGTATGTATGTATGTATGTATGTATGTATGTATGTATGTCTTTTGCAGCACATTTGCCTAATACAATATGCTATTTGATTTACTGACTGTTGCTTCCACCTGGTATTATTGTGTATCAATGAAATTCATTGCAGCAGACAAGGGAAAGCTCACCCATGCTGACAAACATTTAATAAATAAATTACAGGCCAAAGAGGATGATCAACTCTTCTTAAAGAACTGGAGTTAGCATAGTCAGGACTAGAATCAAGTGCTCCAGGTCACAGATGGCCATCTGCCACTTGCAATTGTTTTTCTCATGAAGAGTGACAGTAAACTGAGAAAAGTTATGTAAAAAAAAAAAAAAAAAGAATTAAATTAACACTGTTTAAGAATCTCCCCTTTCTATGAGCTAAAATGCATTGCAATGCTTTTCTAATATGTATAAACTTATCAAATTTTTATCATATAAAGGGAAGGATCAAATGTGATCAATGTTTTGTTTTGCCTAATTTGATAATATTTCAACCCTCCAAAGTCTTCCTCCAACCTAGTTCGTGTAAACATATCATCTTGATTTTGTCGGTCATGGAGTTGTTTCCTACGCATAGACATCCTGCAGGCAGAGTAAAACTGTCCTACAGGCTTTCGTAGAGCTCTTTTTGGGAGCAGATGGTCTTTTCTCCTGTGGAGCACGTGGTAGGGTATAAACTGACACCCTTTTGGTTAGCAACTGAGCACTGAATCATTGTGTCACCAAGGCTTCTGCAATATACTGTGAGTGATATTGAAAAACGAAAAGGAACGTGCCATCAGACACCCTATGTTGTGATTGAACCTCAGCCACAGATTTCACATGATTCGATAAATCATTCAATTAAATAATGGCAATCAGAGGGCACAATGTATGTAGGCTCCGTCAAATGTCTATGCCTCATGGAATGTACACTTCAGAAGGACAGGGTATGAAACAGAACACAAAAGAAATGAAAATGCATGTTAGGTAGCAATATGGCATAGAACATAAAACAAGGAATACAAATAATGGGTGTAGAACGTTTAGAGATTAGGATTTTATATTGAGTCACCTAAGGAGGTTTGCAATCAGAAGGTAATATATGTATAAAAATCTAGTAAGTAAGGTAATAAAGGTATGTAGCACCAACAATGACACACTCAGCCTATAACTGAAAGCTTAGTCATTTGAAGCCACCCCGAGTTGCCTTGGATTATAGGATTTGTGATTAGCAATAACCCCTGGTGGTATAGTGGGATACTTGTTGGATTGCTGACTACAAGTTCAAATCTCACAGGGGCAGTTCTACCTTGCCCCCTAGGGTCACTATGAGTCAGAATCAACTCCACGGAGTTGGAGTTGGAGTTTGACTCATTACAAAAGGTCATGGTCCATGGAAACACTCTGGAGCACAGTTGTTCTGCGCACTCTTGAAGTCACCATGAGTTCAATTTGACTGAAAGACAAGTGGCTTGCTTCTGCTAGAGAAAGCTAGATAGTGATGTACAAGAAGAAAGAATTTCCCAAACCGAGGGAAGAACAAGTTCAAATTCAGAGCCAGAAATGTCTTCAAAGTTCTGAAATGTAGATAACATTACTTCTTCTCAGAGACTTATTGTTTCCTGACAGATAATATTGGACATGAAAATAGTATGTATCGATTAGCTTCTCTAAAATATTTCTATAGTTATGGAGGTTATTATTATAGCTAGACATAAAGAAAACAGAAATGTGAACATTTCTTAGATTTAGTAATCTAGCACTGATGCTTTGAGGCTCTTGGCACTTTGGCATTGGCTGCCAGTTTTATCTCAAGATCTCTTTTGAAAGATGGGTTCATTCAGATATTCACCAATCAAAGCTCATATTAAAACAGCAACTCTAAGACAGATAAAACTGCAGAGTATCAAGACTCCCAGGACACAGCTGTTCGCAAGCATGCCAATGAGCTGATGCTATGACTTGCAAAAATATTGTGAAGCTGTTGTTATGGTTTACTGACACTTCTTTAACACCTTTAAACAATACTCACCACCACCTACAAAGAGCTGAACCACACTTTTCACTTGGAAAACACATCAGTAGCAGCATTCTCACTTTACTTTTCATTAACATACATCTGGCAAAGCACATTACAAATTTGTGTTTTGTTGTTGTTTCAAGCATCCTTTTGAATTCTGTACTCAATAATCTCAGGAAGTAAGGAGGGCTCGCGAAAGTTACCAGATTTTCCTTTTGCCTGCTTGTCCTCTGTTAGATGTCGCGGGTCACATCATCGTGAACATTCACATCACAGCATGTGTCCATACTCCCTTCTTCTCCCCTGCGTACGCAAGGTAAAATGGCTGAGTCGCAGTACAATTTTAAAAGAAAATTTTTTCTTCACTTTCTCAGAAAGGTACCGTCATTGCTGTTAGTTTCTGTCTCATCAAGTCCAAATCCATGTACTCAAAGTAAAGTCTCTCCACATGATTTTTCCGAGACAATGAACTTGTGGAGCAAAGCTACAGGCTTATCTTCTAAGGTGCCTCTGGGTAGGCTTCAAGAAATACCTTTCAGCTTTTACTCAACTGTGTGCACCACTTAGGTACTCCAGGAAGGTACCAGTTATGTAAAATATAATCCAAAACTGTTGTTACTGACCTATATGCCCAGCCTCTGGGACAACATAATGTGGGATAAAACTTCTGCACTAGGGATAAGAGAGCCCTGACTCATAGGGTGACTATCTTATATCTCTTCCCTTCTTTCTTTCTCTTTCCTTACTTCCTCTCTCTCTTTGGAGCCCAGGTGGTATGATGGTTATGTTTTGGGCTGCTATCCCAAAGGTAAGCAGTTCAAAACTACCAGCTGCTCCACAGGAGAAAGAGTGGGCTTTCTACTCCCATAAAGATGTATAGTCTTGTAAACTCACAAGGGGAGTTCTACTTGGTCACTGTGAAATGAACCTGGACTTGATGGCAATGAGTTTTGTTTTGCTTTTTTTGCTTTTTCTGTTCTCCGGTCATAACATTTTTTCTTCTCCCATAAGGAAGGCAAAACTGACTCTCAAATTGGCATCAGAGTTTTATCTCCACAATTTATCAAATGTGAACTTATCCAAATCATCAATCTTCACAAATGTCAGGTTTCATTTATCTCTTAACAGGGATGATGACTTTGGTGAAGTGAGATAGTTATAGTTTGTGTCAACTTGACTGGGTCAGGTGTGATAGCAGGTCTTCCCCATCATGTGTAAGGCCTTGGGGCTGTGGCCTATTTTCGTTCAGTAAATAGACTGTGAGGAATTGGCCTTTCCTCTGCTTACTCTTGCTGTCTTGGGTGATGCATCTGGTTCCCTGGGACTTAGATTAGTGGCATACCATGTGGCCTGCTGGCCCTGGGAGCTGTTGGCAAGGCAAACTACCATATTGTCTGCCTTGGATCCACTTGACTCTATCTCCACCAGCCTGTTATTTTCCTGCCTACTCTCTCATCCACCTGCCTCCTAGATTTCTGGTGTCCAAGTGGCAGCAGCTTTGTCAGTCTAGAGGTGACTCAAGCTTAGCATCTGATACATGGATGTGAGCTAAAGTAGGTCTGCTTCTTTGCAGTTATGTGGGTTGCTTTCTTGATACAAATTTCTTTCTTAATGTAAATTTCTTGCTGCATGTCCCGGTGTGCCTCCAGGCAATCTCTCCACCTCACACTCAGTAACACGCGAGGGCAGTCGTCTATAAAAATAAGAAAGTATGGAGGTGAGGGTTAGTGCACTCACATACTCACTGGCCAGAGACCCGTGAGCAGAGCAGACACTTTGTCTTCTCTTGGCTGTAGATACCGAGCTGAGTCAGTTTCCCACCCTGAATCAGATGCCCACCCTGGCATCCCCATCCAATCCCAAACATCTGAATTATAGCCCTGAGGTACAGGAAGGGGGGTGGGGAGAGCTGATAGAATGGATGACTGCATACCCCACTAAAGGGGAGTGAACAACAGACTTGTATGTGAAAGGCGATGGTGGATGGTCTAAGATATGGCCCAAATAAATAGATTAATCGACAGATAGATGATAGATAGATAAAGGTTCTGGTGGGGGAAGGAGGGGAGAAAGGGGAGCTGATATTAAGGAGTACAAGAAGAAAGTGATTGTGGTAGCAATTGTACAGTAATGCTTGATGGGATTGAACTATGAAATGTGATGATGTCTGTGAGAGCTCCCAATAAATGATAAACAATATATACATACATTTACTTCTTCATATGTATTTATTTATTATACATATGTGAGTGTCGATGGCTTTGTTTCTCTACACAACCCAGCTTAACACATGAAGCATATACTCAATTATTTTTCGTATATTTTTTCCCCTTTACATTTTCTAATTTGTCTTTTTAGAATTCAGTTGTAAGACTTCTTCATGTAGTCTGGCAAAAAAATGATTATCCCTTTGCTTCAAATGTCTGTATGTTTTGTTTCCTTTTTTTTTAGTAACATAAAGGAAAACAAAAGGCATTAAAGAAATATTCTATATCACAACTGTATTTTAAAAAAACTCATCAAATTCTTAGATGTTAAGAATTATTTGAAATTCAGTCTCAACAGGACTTATTAAAAAGTCATGGATGAGAGTTCAGGCAATTAAAATTGAAAGATTATTATCTGTATATTTATTAGCAGTATTCAGTGACATTTAAAAGTTATAAGTATATTGGTATGTGATTATTACATGAATCGTAGCACTGACTTAAAATGTCAATGACCCATAAAAATTTAACATCAGAACTTCAGATAATAAATTGTGCATCAGAATATTTTACAGGACTGGATCAGATGAAGATTCTTGTCCATTCCTAAGTATTTTTGATCAGGAAGAAAAATAATACAACTATTGGCATGAGGATATGAGATAAAGTGTGGTATTAATACTTATAATAAATATCCAATTACAATATTCTCAAAATAAATATACCAATGGAAATAACTGGATTTCAGATATTCTGTCATGTAATTATTACCCAGCTTGTCTCTGCTGTATCATATTTTGTCCAATCTTTCCCTCTTAAGAATATTTGTAACAATTTCAGGGTACAACAAACAAAACAAGGGCGTATTGAATGGTTTAAAACCAGAAAAGGCATGCATCAGAGTTGTATCTCCTCACCATACTTGTTCAATCTATATGTTTAGAAAATAATCTGAGAAGCTGAACAATATAAAAAAGAACAGACAGCAGGACTAAATGAAGACTTATTAACAATCTGCAGTATGCAGATGACCTTGCTTGCTGAAAGTGGGGAGGACTTGAAGCACTTGCTTATGAAGATCAAAGAATCAAAAATTGCCAGCTTCAATATGGATTATAACAATGTAAACATCAAACTCACTGCTGTTGAGACAAGTCCACCTCATTGCTACTCTACAGCA
>NW_022111321.1:7078206-7079613 GCF_000313985.2 Echinops telfairi | reverse complement strand
GGGCATCCCTTCACAGAAGGGTCACCAGGAAGGGATGATTCAACCAGGGCGTAATATAGCATGGAGGAAACACATTCTGGTTCCTTGAGGCTTCCTCACCCCCCACTATCATGACCCTAGTGTTGCCTTTCACTGTGGGCCAGACCAGAGCATTTTCACTGACACAGATAAGAGATCGAACTAATGACACATGGAATCAGGGACAGGAGTAGGAGGAGCGACGCCAGGAGGGTAGGGAAAAGGTGTGGAGAGGAAGGGGGAAACAATTGCAATGATTGACACATCGACACCACCACCCACCACTCAGGGGAGGAACAAAAGAAACCGTGGGGGCAGGGAGACAGCGGTCCGTGTAAGATACAAAAATAATAATTTATCAAGGGGTCATGACATTTACAGTCAATCACAATTTACCTTTTCAGTCATCTCTCCCTCAAATATTAGCACTCTCCATGCCTAAACACACCCTTTGTTCTTTTCACACCAACTATCTCATCAGATTTCAAGCAACTCAGAATCTTTGTGTTTTCCCACATTAAACATTTAGTTTGCACACATAGCTGTGTCAATTAGCTCTGGCTCAGCTGCGTTAGCTGAATTCAGCTGTTTTTAGATGGGGCCACCTGGCTTGGCTGGATTAGGTTCAGACCTGCTGCATTGGTGTTTTGTCTACAATTTTGGTACACAGAGCAGCCACTGTGTGTGTTTTTGTAACAAGCACAGATGAAACTAAAGAAGGTTAGCAGAATCATGATGTCTAATTAAGTTCTACAGCTAAAAGGTTCATCATTACTTCCGAACTCATGCACTTTTTGCCCAAAGAAGCCCAAATTTAATAGGTTAGATGTGTGTCTATCCATACCGAAGCAGGACAAAGAGATGGAATTAAGAAGTTTCAAAACACTGCTTGAAGGTCATGCCTGACCTCCTCCCACTACACAAAGGGGAAGAAAAATCCAACTCCATATCAGCCCAAGGCATATTTCTATGAGGCAGAGGTCCAACATGCCTTCGCCTGCCACTGTGCTCTATTCGGACACCAACCACCCCTTCCAAGGCACACCGCTGCTCTGCTTGCTTCTTGTCTATTGAGATGGCCACACAAGATTCACAGACAACCCCAATTCACTGGCATTCAGTCGGTGCCAACTCATAGCAATCCGATAGGACAGAGTCAAACTGCCCCGGTGGGTTTAAGAAACTAACTTTTTAGGGAGTAGAAACACATGTCTTTCCCTCTTGATCTTGGGGCAACTGGTGGTTTTGAATTGCTGGCCTAATGGATCTCAAGCCAACAATTCACCACCACACACTCGGGCTTGTATAGGCAACCCAGTACTTACAATTAGGAGTCTTATTGGGGAAACTAACACATTAAAAGTCGGACTCAGAAATGTTTAGGGTTTG
>NW_022111321.1:7075252-7077247 GCF_000313985.2 Echinops telfairi | reverse complement strand
GTGGCTGCAAAAGCAGATAATTAAACTTTATCCTGGATTATAGTACAAACATCTCTCCTTGCTGGGGGGTAAGGGGTGGGGGAGGGGGGTGGAGAGGCACTGGGTTCTTTTTCTGAAAAGCAGACTGTAAGACAAATACATTTGCAGATTTGTGTTCTAGAATCTCACTTGCAAGAATCTTTGTCAAACGTGCCAAGACCCACATCTCTCAGGCAAACACCAATGCTGTGACCCCCTAGTAAGGGTTTAAGCCCTGGAGCAGCAAGGCCAACTTACCAACTCCAAGTTAGAGAGCAAAAAAGGGAAGTTTGCTAGAAGGCACCGCCAGAAGAGAGTCGGACAAGAAGTGCGTCAGTCTCCATAGCATCCCACTGTGCTCAGAACACTTTGTTTTTGACGTTCATTTACTTTATTTCTTGTCTTTTTAAAAATTCATTTTATTGGGGGCTCTTACAGCTCTTATAACATTCCCTACATCAAGAACACCTACTATATACTTTTACACAAGAAGACATATGCTCTGGGAATCACAACCGTTTCCAGGGGCTTTAAAGGTTGACTTGCTAACTACAAGGCCAGCAAACCGAAGTCAACATTCACGCTGCAGGAGAAGCACTGACCTTTCTAGTCCCTTAAAGAGTTATAGTCTCAGGAACTCACAGCCGCAGTTCTGTAGGGTCGCTTAGTCAGAACGGACTCGATGGCAGTGGGTTTGGTTGCTCCTGGTTTTCCTGACTCAAGGACTGGACATTCTATAACGTGTCCAAAGTCTGTGGCAGTCTCATCCGCCTCGGTTCTGAGAAGCATTCCTGTTGTACTTACTCCTAGAGGGGTCCTGCCCGTCCAAGTTATAGTCAGTGTTCTTTATTGACATCACAATCCCAAAGCATTACGTATTCTTGAGTCTTCTTTTTCTTTCTTTCTTTTTTTAAATCATTTTATTGGGGACTCGTACAGCTCTTATCACAATCCATACATCCATCCATTGTGTCAATCACTGTTGTACACATGTTGCCATCATTTTCAAAACTTTTTTTTCTTTTTTTTTATTAAGTACTTTAATTGGGGGCTCTTACGTCTCTTATCACAATCCATACATTCATCCAGTGTGTCAAGCACATTTGCACATATGCCGCCATCATCATTTTTAAAGCATTCTCTTCCCACTTGAGCCCCTGACATTAGCTCCCCATTTCTTCCCCTTCCCTCCCCCACCCACCTTCATGAACCCTTGATAAGTTAAAGATGATTATTTTCATATCTTACATTGTCCTCCATTGCCCCTCACCCACTTTTCCATTCATTCCCCTAGGAGGGGTGATCCTTGTGATTGATTTCCCCTTTCTTCCCCTCCTCCCCTATTTCTCCTGGTATCTCTACTCTCATTGTTGACCCAAAGGGGTTTATCTATCCTGGATTCCCTGTGTTGCAGGCTCTTATCTGTAGCAGTGTGCATGCTGTGGTCTAATCCGATTTGTAAGGTAGAATTAAAGTCATGATAGTGTGAAGAGGTAAGCATCAAAGAATTAGAGGAAAGTCGTGTGTTTCATTGGTGCTATATTGCACCCTGACTGGCTCATCTCTTCTGGGACCTCTCTGTGAAGGGATGCCCAATTGTCTACAGATGGGCATTGGGTTTCCACTCCATGCCCGCCCCCCCATTCACCTTGGGTATGATTTTGTTCTGGGCCTTAGATGCATGATACCTGATCCTATCGACACCTCATGATTACACAGGCTGGTGTGTGATCTTTGTGGGCTTTGTTGCTTATCAGCTAGATGGCCGCTTGTTTATCTGCAAGCCTTTAAGACTCAGATGCTATATCTTTGGATAACTGGGCACCGTCTTCACCACATTTGCTTATGTACCAATTTTGCCTTCAGCGATCATGTTGGGAAGGTGAGTATCACAGAATACCGGATTAGATCAAAGTGTTCTTGTGTTGAGGTAGTACTTGAGTCGAGGCCCAGTGTCCATCTGCAACCTTAATCCTT
>NW_022111321.1:7072287-7073998 GCF_000313985.2 Echinops telfairi | reverse complement strand
AAATCATTGAAAACTTCAACCTTTTCTCTATCATGAGGATGTTTATTTGTCCAGTTTTGAGGATTTAAAACAATTAACTAGAAGAATAATCCATACGCAAGACTGTATGTAATCTTTGAATTTCATTAGTAACTTCTTCCAGTCCTCCTTGATTATCATCATTGTTTACCCTATTTGCTTATTCCCATCAACCGCCTGAAGGATGAAGAAACAAGACGTGCAGCAACCATTGCTTTAGAAAAGGAAAGTCTTGCACGTTTTTAACATAGAATGATGACTTCTAGGATACAGGACGACGGTGATGTGCTTATCATTTAAACATAACAATGAGGGGAAATCATGAAATCTAAAATGTAGCACACATTATACTACTACTATTGCTATAATGTGGCCCACTCTATAAGTTGAAAGGCAATAAAAAACCCCAAACACCACTGACACAATACCACTGCCCACATGCGTGGAGGGATCACAATGGTTGAGGGACTGCTGTGCAAAGTAAACTAACATAAGAAAGGTCACAATCTCTGGCTAATCAACAATGATGACACTGAACTGCTTTCTCACCTTTTCATGAGACCAGATGCAGATGCCAGTCTTAGCGAAACTGGAATTCAGGCCTACCTGGTGATTCTGATAGAAACAACTTTTTGCAATGTCTCATTTTATTCTTTTTCTGCTTTGAAGTGACATTATTGGAAATATCCTGAGTGTATCTCTTCCACATTGGCTTAAAGAGAAGAATCAACACAGGGGCTTTTATAAGCAGGGGACGGATCAAAACTAGAAACAAGGAGATTTTCTCTAGCTTATTGCTAAATAGGTATGTGGTGAGAACTTATTTTGTGCACATTACTGAGTATTTTTCTCTTCCTATGGTCTCCTTACCCCCACCCCACACACATACATGAGTGGGTTTCAAAAAGATGTAGGAAAGATGGAATGAAACACATGGAAGTGCAGACGCAGGTATCAGTTGCCCTTCTGAAGACAATAGAACATAAAACTTTAAATATGAGTACGTATTGTTAAAAGGCATCTCAAGCTTTTATACCATTCAAAGTAAAATTTTGTTGTTTATGCTCTTAATCTCACAGGAATATCTCCCTAATTCCAAAGTAAGGTGCCACCTTGTGGCAATGTGCTTAAGATATAAATTGATTGAAAGTAACCCCTTGATCTCAATTTCCCCACTAGTATTACATATTTATTGAATTGAATTTTGGAACTGAGGATATTGTTTCTTGTTCAGTAAGTATTGTAATCCTCAGTGGAATTTCCACATATACACACAAACTTGGATTATATCTATACAAATTATACTATTAATACAAGATTTCCCAAATGACCAGGTCAATTTATATATTAGGGTCCACTTTGGGGAAAAAAATTGTGTTCGATACTCTTTCTCACCTGAGACATTTTAAATCCAGAACAATTGTTTTTGTTAAGTATGATGCCTTAAAACAAAGTCTACAATTAGCTCTGTGGGCAAAGTTATATTTTGAAAATATCACTTATATTTATAGTACCTAGAGGTCCAATAATGTTCTTCAAAAATCTGTCAGAGGCTAGCCAACTACTATATTTCAGGTAAGAGGGAAAAAGTGTGTGAACTCTTCCCTCTATTTCATTCTTTATACTTCTGACAGGGCAATTGTTCTAGGGAGCAAATCACTTTTGTCACTCCTTTGATTAAAAACAAACCAAT
>NW_022111321.1:7069687-7071711 GCF_000313985.2 Echinops telfairi | reverse complement strand
AATATAAAAAGAGGAAAAAGAAAGTCATCTTTTCAGATTTTTTAGGTGTTTAACTGCAAAAACAGAGGCAGAAAGTCAAGGATTTTTTTCTCACAACAAAAGAGTGCTTCTGACTTTTTTAGATATCATTCATACAACCTTGTGCCAGATATGAAACGATTAAAACAGAAACGTTTCCTTAAGACAACTGTCCAACCCTACCCAGTATGCGTGGCTTCGGTGAGTCTGGAGGATGGTGCCGGGCAGGGAGAACTGAAAGGGAGAGCTGTTCTTTGTCTTCTTCATTATTGTATTTGTTCTGAAATGGAACCCAGGAACAGGAATGGTTTTGACAATATGATTATCTCATGTTGACAGTTAAAATTCACAATATTTTGTTTTTCTTTTTTGGTGAGACCTAGCATTTTAAACTATGGTGATGCAGTGGTTAACCACTGGGCTGCTAACCAAAGATCAGTCATCTGAAGCCCCCAGTGGCTCCTCAGGAGAAAGATGAGACTTTCTACTTCTGTGACCAGTTAGTCTTAGAAATCTACAGGGGCAATTGCATTGTGACCTATACAATTGTGGAGTTGAAATTAACTCAATAGATACCGAAGCAGGACTTACATCCTCAAACTAAATCACATGCACTATCACTGACCCAGTGACACTAATGGGAAGTGTACAACTACCCGTGTAGGTTTACAGAAGCAGACGTCCATTGTTCTCCCATAGACTTACATCAGGATAGGGCAATGCATAGCAGCAAGTCCTCACATGGGACCTCCCAGATGCATTAAGGCTTTGTAGATCATCAGTAACAATACTACTACTGCTCCTATTGCTGGTAATACATTATGAACAGCTATTGTATATAGAGGCAACCAGATGGTACAGTGGTGAAAGCAATTAGGCTGCTAGCTCAAAGATCAGTGGTTCAAAGGATGCAGCAGTCTGCTTCTTAAAGATTCACAGCCTTAAAAGGCTCTGTCCACATGGATGGTTTGCCTAATTATATGGGTTGGACCATGGGAGGGAAGGCTGTGGAGAGGGCAATGGGGCCAATGGCCCCAGAAGGTAGAGGGGGAAGAAGGAGGCAGGTAGAAGGGTGTGGTGAGTGGATGGTGTCATGGACAGGGGAACAACTAGGGAAGTGGAGTCAGCATCTAGGAGAGGGTAGAGATCCTGTGAGTATTAGAGCAACACCAAGCTTGTGGAGAAAAAGCAATAAGAGGGAGAAGAAGGGGGAAAGTGATGATGGGGCAGGAGGAGGCAAAAAGAACCACAGGCAAGATAGGGAGACACAGGCAAAAGGAAACACAGGCAAGCAAAGGCATATAGATAGGGAGATTAACAGAAGTGTGCACTTATGCAAATACATTACTCCATAACACTAGTGGTATGGGCTTATATACATATACTTATATTTATAAGGCAATACACTGAAGCTGCAGATGGGCCTTGGGCCTCAGCTCATACCTTCCCTCAATACAAGAACACTTTGCTCTAACAAATTGCCCACCCCACCACCACCCCAATTGCTAAGACAAAATGGGTGCATAAGCAGATACGGTGAAGACAGAGGATGGTGCCCGGCTATCAAAAGATATAGAAGATATAGTGTCTGGGGTCTTAAAGGCTTGAAGTTAAACAAGCAGCCATACAACAGTGAAGCAACAAGCCCACATGGAAGAAGCACACCAGTCAGTGCCATCGTGAGGTGTCATTGAGACTGGGAAATGGTATCAGAAGATTCCCAACAAACAGTAAACAAACAAACAAAAATGCACTGGTGAGAATGGAGTGGGGTTGGAGTAGAGACCCATGGTCCATTTATGGACAATGGAACATTCCCCCACAGAGGGGTCGCACGGAGGAGGTGAGTCAAACAGGGTACAGTAGAGCACAAATGGGTCACGCAATATACCTCTGTGTCCAAGAGGCTTCTACACACTTCACCTCCCCACCTCCCCCCCCAGCTATCACGACCTCAGTGCCACCTCCCAATCTAGACTAGACGGGAGCATGTACACAGGTATAGG
>NW_022111321.1:7048136-7068540 GCF_000313985.2 Echinops telfairi | reverse complement strand
TATATATATATATATATATCCTTTCTTGATTTACCTTCCATCTAGGTCTATATAATTTCGACTCAGCATTGACTCGATGGCAATGAGTTAGGTGCTGGTTTTTAACCCTTCCTCCAAAGAATTCAGTGGCTCTCCATGAATACCAAGTCAAAGGACAGTTTGGGCATCCTTGAGGAATTCAAATTGGTTTATTTTTAAATGGTCTTTGAGCTGTGGGATCAAAAAGGCAAGATCAGGGTGTTAGGGTGGATGCAGTAAACTTTACCAGTGAAATTCTCGAAGGCAGTCCTTCCTAATGTAAATAATATTTTAATGAGAAAAAAATTCCCAATGCAGCTGTTCCGGCCTTTTCCTAACCAATGTAGCTTTCACTGTTCTTACCATTCCTTTCCAGTCCATCCCATGATCAGCCTGTGTCCTTCGAGAAAATTGAATACCCAAATGTAGTTGTCAGCACCTTCTGAGCTCACCTCTCCGTCATGAGCTTCCCTGGCCCAGCGTATCCCCAACAAAGTCATGGTTTGGCTGGGATATTTTTCTGAAGGCACTCTCAGGAGACCGAGAGAACTTTATTACTGAGAGAACTGATCACAGAGACATGATTGCGCTATCTTTAAAAGAAATAAATAACCCAGTGCATTATGAACTTCAACCATCGTAGCATGACAGTTAGACTCACTCTGTATGCCAGTACCTGTAGGGAAGCCTCTTGGCTTAATGAACGTGACATTTGAAATGACAGTGCCCATTGTCTCAAAGTAGAACTAAACGTAATTTTAAAACCCAGTGCACACGAAAAACAAGTGTGGAGTGTGTTCTTTTCTCAAGGACACAGGTATTTACGAAGCGTGGCTGAGTCTCTACTTTGTGCTGGGCTAAATGGTCTTGCACTGAATTCCTGCCCGTCTGCTCTTCATGTGGCCCAATGTGGAAGTCATTGTTCATGTGCTAAGCCAGTGACTGTATTATGAACCATCACTCTTTAGCTTTAGATTTTGTCCCAAAGGATGACTTTTAAGTACAGTAAGATTGTCAGATGATTTCCATAAAGACCTGTTTTTCTGCTTATGTCCTCTTCCCTGGAATGACTGCATATGTGCAAAGGTGTATCTCTTAAACTTCATCTTTACATAGATAAAATATTATAACCTTTCACAAAATACTCTCTTGTTAAAACAAAATGTGCTCATGCTGTTCCTGAGAACTTTAGGTTTTGTTAAAGTAATCCTGAATTTTTTTTTTTTTAATCACATGAAAAAAATTAAAATTTTGCAGCTACTAACCTGACTTGCCTTATCATATCCAGGTAGCTTCTCTTATAAGAATCTCAAATAGCAATCAATTTACAGTACATCTTGAAGACTTTCTTCTCTCAAAATTAAGGCGCCATGGTGGTGTAGTGGAGCCCTTATGGTGTAGTTGTTACGAGTTGGGCTGCAATTCACTGTAATTCCCAGGGTTGACAGTTCAAAACCACCAGCAGCTCCGCAGGAGAAAGACTGGGCTTTCTACTCCTGTAAACAGTTACCAACTCAGAAACCCGTAGGGGCTCTCTGTGAGTCAACAATGGCTCGATGACAAGGAGTTTGTTTTTTTTGGTTTTGGTGTTGTGGCGATTACACCTTTTGATGAGCAAGGTCTGCGGTTCAAAACCTACAGCCACCCGGCCAGCTACCACAGACAGTTACAGTCTCAGAACCCCCTGGGGCAGTCCTGCCCTGTGCTATAGAATCACTGTGAGGTGGCAGGGACTTAATGACATCGCCTTTTTCTCTCAAGATTGTTAACTTATTTTCCAACGTTTATCTTCTCCTTGGTTGGCAAGACCGGCAGATGCAGCTCAGTCCCCCTAACGTTGTCATGATTGAATCGGCGTCCTCATTCCAAAGCGCTCCGTTTTATTCCATTCATTAATCAGAGCACTGGCTCAGAGGAGGAGGAAGGGAGAAGACACCTTCACACCAGCTTCCTATGTGACACTGCCGCCTCACACCCTCGGTTTGTGACCCCAGTTTCCACAACACTTCTTGAGAAACAACACATTTATTTGACAAATATGCTCACTGAAAAACAGCAAAAGAGGGTGAAAAACAGTCTCTAGGCAAATACAGTGACACTGAAAGGGACCTGCTGCCGTTAGAACTTGTTCTTCATCGACGCTTTGAAAATGATGATGGCGGCATATGTGCAAAGGTGCTTGACACACTGGATGAACGAATGGATTGTGATAAGAAAAGTAAGAGCCCCCAATAAAAGTATTTAATAAACAAAAATAAAGAAAAAGAAGTTGTGCTTTATTGCCAATGCCACTATCAATGACGCACCAGCCAACCTTTGGGCCAGCTGCTCAGTGTTTTCACTACTTTTCTGCCTGGGCTCCTCTGTCCCTGTTTCCCTGGAGAAACAAGGCCTGAGCAGAGAAGCTGCGAGCCTAACAGAAAGGGAGCACCGACTGAGTGCAACCTATCCCTTGCTCGCCTGCTCTGGGAGGCGTGTTCCGGCTTCTAAATACCAGACAGAACAGTCCCTTGGCCTCATCTCTAGCAACTGCCGTTGTCCTTTCGGAGCCAGCTTCCTCACCATGAACGTGAGACGTACTGATACACATGACTTTGGGCAGCCTCACTACTTGTAATTCTAAGGCAGGGTTGCAAACAGAACCTGGAGAGCCGGGCGAGGCTCTTTGGGGACGTGCATGTGTCTCTGAAGTAAAATTTTTTTTAAAAAATTAAAGATTATTATTCAGAGAGCAGTGATTTCATTTGTTTATACAAATATTATTTATGGTTCTCGGTCAACTCTTAATTTGTCATGAGGGACAAGATTTGGCTCTCCCACCCCAAAAGCTTGCTGACTCCTATTGTAAGGAGATGTCAAATAAAGCTGACATATAAATGCAACGCATCATTGATATTTTCTCCCCCCATCTGCACTACTTTCTCACTTTCCTTTTTCTTTCGTTTGCTTCTCCACACTATTTCCTATAGCCACAATATCGCTTCAAAGCTGTTTGATTTCTGTTGGGCCCCCTAATGAACCTGGCCTGCTGCGTGAAGGCGTGTCCCTGCTTCTCACTGTAGGGCGCTTCCATTGCCACTGCAATTGCTAGACAGAATTCTTGAAAGACCTCACTAGTGCAGAGCCAAAGAATAAGTCATAGAGTCTCAATATTCCCTGTGCTTTTGATATAGATGTCACAGTGGATAATTCAATGGGATCTAAGTGTGCTGCCTGGAATATACAGACCTCAAAAACGAATTCAGAAACCAACCTTGAAGGCTGTAACTTGATTTAATACCTTTGACAATCTTTCTGGATGAGATGTGCCTGAATAGAGTCTGTCATATCTCTGAAACATAGTCATAGCGTGCATGTCTCACTGTCTCTTCTTAAATCAATTGCTGCTATTGTGGTGAGGTTTTGACTCCTAGTGACCCCATACATAACAGAAGCACTGACTTGTCGTGCGCCAGTCTCACCATTGTTCTTATATGTAAGACCATTGTTGTAACCCCGATGTCAATTCATCTTGAAGGTCTTCCTATGTTTTTAGCCAGGTCAGCCTCCACGCTTCTGAACCACCATCTCCACCACAATGAGCACTTCTTCATAAACCCATGAGGTCAACACAAGAGTGGTTACACAAAAGGATAACTGGTTTCCACAGAACATATTGTCTTATCCACTTGTTTGCTTAAATCCCCATCTACTGATTTAACCCTTTGGTGAGCATTCACTGAGACACAAATACCTTCACTTTTTTTGTCTATTCAGAGAGGTGTGCCTTCCTACTTCTCCCCTATACCTCCTTGTCACCCATTTTCCTGTCCTGCTCCTACCAAGTCCCTGGTGGTACAGTCAAGCAGCTGTGTGTTAGTCTGGGTAGACTAGAGAAACAAATCCACAGAAACTCATACATGGATAAGAAAGAGTTTTATATATAGGGTAAGTGTACATATAGAAAGCCTCCCAACCCATTCCAGTCCAAGCTTGTAAGTCTGACTTAGCCCATATGTCTGACACCAATCTTTAAGTCCTCCTCAGACTCACAAACCACACAATAATGCAGAATTCAGGAGGATTACAGGCCAGTGGGTAGAAAATCTTTGAATCCAGTGGAGGTGTAAGCATCAGTGCTGGCAGGGGTCTCCACGCAGCTTCTCCAGCACCCAGGGTTGCATCAGGGTAAGTCTATGTGCCTTCTCCTCAGGGATGTCTCGCAGCAAGTGAGCCTCACCAGCTGAAGCAGGGAACTGGCTAAGGCAGCTGCACCCTGGTCCGACCATCAAAGACAGGAGACCCGAGAACAAGAAAGGCAAGGCTCACTGAGCCATTTATCTCTCCGCCCTTCAATTAACCCTACATGTGTTCATCGGCCAGGTTGGCACAATAAACCTTAACTATCTCAAGCTGCTAACCGAAAGGTTGGGTTGATGTCGTTGATAGAGGGGTTGGCACTGAAGTACACTTTCTAATTGCATATTCCTTTCAGTGTCCCTGTTTTTTGTAATTTTTCATTGAGAATGTCCATAAATTAATTTTTGTGTGTCTCAAAAAGTGCTTTGGAAACTGAAGTTACAAAGGAGGCCCAGTGTTATGTGGCACAGTGCTGTGGGAAATAGAGCTAAGTGTGAAGGTGTTTGGTTGCCGTTGTTTTCCTTTCCTTTCTCCATCTCCGGGTTGGTCTCCATCTCCGGATGAATGAATGAGATACAATGGAGTGGTTTGAAATGAGGACACTCATTTGATCATGATCCCACTATGATACCGTTCCAGGAACTGGTGCCTCTTGTTAACCTGTTCAAAATATGTGAGACAAAGTCTTAGCATACTCGTTTCTGAGGAGCCTTATGGCTGTACATATTCCAAGACAGATTTGTTTATTTTTCTAACAGTCTATGGTATTTTCAATATTGCTTGACAACAATGCAATTCAATTACCGTACATCAATTATCCTCTGCTCTCCTTTATTGATTACCTAACGTTCTCGTGCATTGGACATGATTGAAAATACCATGATTGTGGCCAGGCCCACCTCAAAGCAGTATCTTTGCACTTTAAATAGATCTCGTATGGCAGATTTGCTCAATATATTATGCCAATTAATTTCTTGACTGCGGCTTCCATGAATATTGACTTAGATAAAAATAAAATGTAAACCTTGATAACTTCAATCATTTCTCTGTTAATCGTGTTTTTATCTATGGATCCAGCTTTGATGATATTTGAGGCATTTTTACATGGTAATTTATACTGAAGGTTGTAGTCTTTGATCTTCATTAGTAAATGCTTTGAGTCCTACGGCTTTCAGCAAGCAAGGTTGTGCCAGCTGCATATCACATGTCATTAATGAGTCTTCTTCCAATCCTAATACAGCATTCATCATAGAGTTAATTTTCTAAGATTGCTCAGCATACACAAAGATACAATCCTGATGTACATCTTCTCTCACTTTAAATCTGATAGCAAAATCTTCCTCTTTTCATAATTAAGTCCATTCAACTGTTCAAATGTCTGCCTCTTGTTCTATGTACACGTTCCATACAAACACAATAACATGCGCTGGAATTCCCAATTGTTCACAATGTTATCCATAGCTTGTTTTGATCCACAACTTTGAATGTCTTTGCATAGTCAATAAAACACAAATAAACACATTTCTGGTATACTCTGCTTTTAGTCCATTTCCATCTGACCTTAAAAAAACATAAGCAAAATTCACTGCCATTGAACCAATGCTGCCTCACAGTGTGTCTCTGTGGCTTTCCGAGCCATAACTGTGTGTAGGAGTAACACATCCAGTTGCACTCTGGTGGAGCTGCTGGTGGTTTTGATCTGCTAATCATGCAGATTTCAGCCCAATTCATAACCTCCCCACAGAACTAGAACTCCTTAGCAAGGCTATGTCCCTTGTGCCATGTCTTTTTCCAAACCTGGTTTAAATTTCTGGCAGCTTCCAGTTGATGCACTTCTGCAGCCATGTTAATTATCTTCAGCAAAATGATACGTGCATGTGATATTAATGATCTGGTTTGATAATGTCCACATTCTGCTGCATCGCCTTTCTTTGGAGAGGGCATATATTAGGCAGCATTCAGTTAGGTAATCATATTGCATAACTCTTGGGGGGTGAGCAATTCACAATCAAGAACAGGTGGGAGTTTGAATTTAAGAACCGACATTAGCTATACAAATGTACATTTGTGAAACAAACCACCCCAAAGCCTTAAATTATCCTTTATTCTTTCTTTATCCCATAATCCTTGGCCATTCCATTATCATTGTTGTTGTCTCAACCTTCAACACACAATTTAAATCAGTTAATTCACTTTTTAAATCTTCTCTTGCAGCAAAAAGGATGATGGAATTTTAAACCCACACATTGACCTTTCCTCTGAAGTCCTCTGCCCCTGTGGAAGCGGCATAATCTTGGATTAGCTGATTCAGTTTGAAGGACAGGCTGCCAGCCCTCATATCAAGTGGAAGAATGTGTGCTTCAGTCCTTAGAAAAGTGGATTTAGGAAGCTAAAATAACAATCACTGGGCTCCACACTTGAGAAAATTGGATGCGATTGATATAATACATTCACTAAAGTCTGTGGAAAATGTCTCCAGCACTCTAGTTGGACTGCTTTTTGAGGGAGAAACTTGCAAGAAGAAGAATTCGTGGAGTTGATCGCAGCCTCCATCACCATAGTCGATCTTAGAGCAGCCACTGATCCGCCTCATCTCCCTCTGTTACTCTGACCCACTCGCCATCCTCTCACCGCCAGCCAGCATTCCTACTTGGTGGATGACCAAGCGAAGTGACGTATGTAAACCCTAATCTTTGACACAGCTCAGCCCTTTGCACAATTCCTTGCTCAGGCTACGGTGCAGCACTTAGCTGCTGATAATAAAAACTAGGAAGGAAAAAGTCAGCAACTTACTGAATGATTGAGGGGGACAAATGTCCACTTTGCTCATCTCAATATAGAACCATTCTGATCATCATGTTATCTCTAGAATTTAACATGAGGATGTTAAGAGTATTTTAAGGCAAGAATCACCCTGTGATTTCCCCCTAGCCCCCCCCCCCCTCCATTTCTGTTGCTTTCTGCTTAGTCCAGAATTGTTGAGCCTAAAACAACCCAGTAAGTAAATATCCTGTACACTAATCTATTCCTACGAATCTGCTTGCTGGGAATACATCCTGGGATGGTCTACTCTAGTATTGGTCCAAAACTATAAGGCTCTTAATTATGTGATAATTCTGTACTTAGACAAGGGTTTCAAAGAGAATACAGAGATTTTTACAGACATATACATGGTGTTCTTGAATGGAAGTATAACCATGCTGTTATTTGTCTGTTGCTAGTGCCATTTAGTAGGTTCTGACTCATAGCAGCTTATGTACAACAAAACAAAACACTGTCCTGTCAAGGGCCATCCTCACAATTGTTGTCCTATTTAAGTGCATCGTTACAGCTACCAGGTTAATCCATCTTGTTGACGGTCAACCTTTCTGTCACTGCTTATCCACATTATTAAGCATGATGTGTTCTTCCAGAGACTAGTCTTACCTGATACCATGTCCAAAGTACATGAGATAAAGTCTTTCCATCCTGACTTATAAGAAGCACTCTAGCTGTATTTCTTCAAGACAGATTTATTTCTTCTTTCGGCAGTTCATATTGAAGAATATATCAGTATTCTTCACTAGCACCAAAATTCAAATGCATTGATTTTTCTTTGGTCTTCCTTGATCAAAGGAAGACACAATGATCAAAATGAAGATATCAACAGTGATTTAGCACTATTAAGGACACTACAGACTTTCTTCAAGCTATTCCTGATTTTCTAACAATGCCCTTTATTCATTAACATGATCCAATAGAGAAGACCACTGTCTTTAGTTTCCATGTCTCACCAGTTTCTCAAACTGTTAGAGTAGTTCAGTCTTTCCTTACTTTTCATAATTTGAAGATGTTTGTGTTCTCATTCCTCCATTATTTCATGACCTGAAGGGGCATGCAGGGTATGAGGAGGGCATTATTTTATTCGAACACATATACAATCCAATTTTAGTGTGTCATGCTAATATGCATATACATTATTTAATACATATACTAATCATATACATACATATATATGATGTAGGCACTCCAGTCATGTTAGGACAATCTGTCAATCAAATTTTGTTACTATAGTGGTTCACATGTTGCTGTGATGCTAGAAACTATGTCACTAGTATTTCAAAAACCAACAGGGTCACCCAACATGAATAGAATTCAGCACATCTCACAGACTAAGAATAGACTACAATGAAGGAATACAGTGTCCACTTCTGAGGAATTATGCACTAGAAAAACTTATAGGTAGCACCAAAACATTGCCAGATACTGAACATTTCCTGAAGCGAAGAACACTGACATAGATGCCGCCAGAACATGAGCCCCTCAGCTTGGAAGGCACTCAAAATATGACTGAGGAAGAGCTGCCTTCTCAAAGGAGAGCCAACCAGAAGGTGGTGGATGGAGCAAAGTTTCCAGGATACTCATTTGCTGATGGGACAGATTCAAACTGAGAAGAAACTATAAATATCTATTAATAAGTGGAACTTAGAATATAAGAGGGATAAATCCAGGAAAATTAGAAGACATCGGAAATTAAATAGGTCACATAAAGATCAATATTGATGATAACTCTAATTTATGGTGATGCCATGTACAAAACATAAAATACCACCCAGTCCATCATCCTGTTGCTCACCGCAACTTAGGAGTCCTTCTTGGATCTCTTTTCCAGAACCATCTTGCTACGGGTCTTGCTTGCCCTTTCTGACCCTCTTCTTCACCACACATCATATCTTCCTCTAGAGCAGTGGTTCTCAACCTTCCTAATGCTGCGACCCTTTAATATAGTTCCTCATGTTGTGGTGACCCCCCCAACCATACAATTATTTTCGTTGCTACTTCATCACTGTCATTTGGCTACTGTTATGAATTGGGTGATCCCTATGAAAGGGTCGTTTGACCCCCAAAGGGGTCGTGACCCACCGTTTGAGAACCGTTGCTCTAAAAATTATTCTCTCCTAATTATAAATGTAAAGTTAGAAAGTCAAACATTATTCTGCTGTACTTTAAAAGCTTTTCATTGTCTAATTTTTCAAAATATATCATTAAGCTTTTCTTTCTAACCAGTCTTATTCTGAAAGCTCCAATGAAACTTGTTCACTGGAGGTGAAATTTCTGGTATTTAAAATAGTAATGAGATAGTATCACGACCACATGCAAGTCACCACAATATGACAAAATGACCAATGGATGGTAGTTTTTAAGGCTACTCACACTCAGTTTTCATATCCTCAGTGCTTAGTGCAGTGATGGTTGTGTGTGTGTGTGTGTGTGTGTGTGTGTGTGTGTGTGTGTGTGTGTTAGTCCGGGTAGACTAGAGAAACAAATTTATAGATGCTCATATATGTGTACGTGTGAAGTTGACAGATTAGGTAACTGCCAGAGTGTTGCTGTCATTAAGCCCATCTAGTCAGTTCTGATCCACAGTGACCCCATGTCCAACAGAAGAGAACACTGCCCCAGCCCACACCATCCTTACAATGCTGCAGCCACTGTCCAGTCTGTCTCACGGGGCTTCCTCCTTTTTATGATCCTTTTCTTGACCAAGCATGATACCCTTTCCCGGGATCTGGTTTCTACTGATGTTATTATACATGTCTAAACTGCATACAGCAAAGTCTTGCCATCTCCCTTCTAGGGAAATTCTGACAAGTAAATTTGATATATCAATCGTTATGTTTTAAAGATCATATCCTCAAAATATTTGTCAAAATGATCTATATTTTCCCATCACTACTGCCACAATGCTATTTAACGGCATCAGCAGGCCACACAGTAAATAGTGGGATAGTTTCTAATTAGTCTCACTACTTGTAGTCTTCTTTTCCTTAAAACAAATCTGCACTGAGAATCAAGAGGCATCTCTAAAAAATATAAATAAATTGATATCACTCCTGCCTCCTACAACTTTGTAGTACCAAAGTTGCCACTGTTGTTAGGTGCCGTGGAGTTGGTTAAAGGCCATTATAACCTTATGTGCCTGGTTCTGTGCCACATGCACACTGGTTCCTACTCTTGAGCCCATTGTGCTGGCCATGGTATCAGTTCATCTTGAGTGCCCCTCTAATTTACCAAGCATGATGTCCTTCTCAAGGGACTGGTCTCTCCTGATAACATGTTCAAAGCATGCAAGAGGAAGTCTCACCAGTCTTGCCTCTGAGGAGCACTCTGCCTGTACTTCTTCTGATACAGATTTGTTGGTTCTTTTAGCAATCCATGGTACTTTCAATATTGTTTTCAAGGGCGGCAATCCAAATACCAAAATAGCTCATACAAAATAGCCATAATTCCTGCCCATCTACCCCAACTCTTCTCAGACCATTTTGTCTCCTGTCCATTGAACTTCATTTTCACTGGCTATGTGCCTGTGCCAAGAACCGGCAGGTTCCTTTCCTAGCTCATGATCCTGTTTCTGTCTTTTTTGTCCATTAACTCCTTACACCCTTGGTATTTCTCATTGCTTTGTTCTAATTAGTGATGCCGCTTACTCAGAGACGTCTTTATCACCTAGCCAAAATTCCCTCTCTTACTTTCCATTGTGCCGTCTAATTCGCTCTCTTCATAAGATTTATCATTAGGAATATATCCCTTTGTGCAGCATGTAAACACACCACATACATTTGTTCTGCGGTTATAGTCTATCTTCCAATCCATCTGCCTAACATATAAGGTCCAGGAGATTAGGGACCATATATGTCTTCTTCATGTTATGTTATATTCCTGACTGGCAGTGGAGTGCCCAGTATATAGTTGATACCAAGTAAATATAAGTGAATTGCTTCTTGAGTGAATCTCTAGAATTGGGCATCCTACCATTAATGTGGCATATTAAGATGTTTTATAGGGAAAAATAACTTTATAAAGTCGCAAGAGACAGCTAACTTACTGCTAAAACTGTAGTTTAATTCACTATTTTGTTGACCGCTCTGGCTCACTTCCCTTCCAGCTCCCGTAGCAGCTGTGCTGATGGTGTGCGCACTGAAGTCGTACGTGGGAGGAGGCTGTGCAGACTAGGGTCACGCGGTTCCAGGATTAGATGTGGTTCACAACACTAAAAGCTTCTTTGCTTGACACTCAGGCCCTAGTCTAACTATTTCTGTCATTTTCAGCAGAAAGTTTCCCTAATCTACTACTTTCCCTGTCTTCACAACACAATGACCTGTGTGGGTAGAAAGCAAATTGTTCTGCTTATTTTAAAACATTACCATGTTTACTCCAGAAGAAATGCAAAGAGATATTATTAAACATTTTCCCCACAGAACAGATACAAAATAGATGACACTATCTTCAGAGGACATCACGAAACAATTAAACCAGAGGGTAATAAATAACAAATGAATCTGTATTCTAACAGGAAAAGAGCAATTTTATGAACATTCAAACTTTTTTTCTGTGTTAAAGTTTAAAAAATAGTTATATGTTTAATGAAGCATAGCACAGCTATGTCTTCTAATTAGGGACAAAATGCACTGACATTGAGAAAAAAACCCAAAGCATTCAACAGCACTCTTGTTTTAAAGAAAACGTATGCTTATCAATGTTGCCACCACAGGTCAATGTGTTCAGTGTTAGAAACAAATTGTTTATCAGGAACGTGACAAGAACATTTTTAGATGGCTACATACATTCATCTTGCTAGGAGATTTCAAAGCTTACATAATATGTCTTTTACTCTGACAACTCTAACATAGACTGCTCAGTCTGAGTAGAAATTAAAGAAGCTACTTCACATTGGAAATAGTAGGTAAGTTGTTTATATATTTTTTACGGTGTATCTGGAGGGCTGGTGTCACAGTTTGCAAATATAAACTGTGTACCAGAGTCAAATTATTTGATCTTTTACAATTAGAACACTGCACTCAAAAATCCTATAACTTTACACAACAGAGTTTTGTTTCTCTCATTCTGATCTGGTATCACTTTCCGAGATGATGCTTAGGGATCGAGACCTTTAGCATTAAATGGAATTACCATAGCACTAATATGGCCTTTGAGGTTATTGTGGGAGGAAGAGTGAGAACATTAAAAATTAATGCTCAGGGATGTATGACCTGACTTTGCACTGTTCTTTACTGCTCCTGCCCACATCTCACTGTCCAGCACCCACTCATAACCTACAGAACTACCATTGATACTAGGCAACGCAGCTTCTTTGTTTTACAAAAAGTTCTCTTAAAATGAGCATTTTATGAACTAACAGCATATTTTGTGCTCACAAACTTTGATAGTGCTTCCAAATGTAGAAGAGACTATAATAACACTGCAACGCTACTTTGTAATAACTTTTTAAAGTTTAAGTGATAGACTGTTACAATTGATTGGCATCAGAATGAAGCATAATAAGTTTTCCATGATAGCTAGCTATCATTATTCATAGTACCTGAAGACATTTTCCAGGCCATTTACAAATTCTTGGAGACCTGGTGGCATAACGGGTTACATGTTGGGGTGCTCACTGCTGGGCCAGCAGTTGAACCCACCAGCCGCCGCTAAAGAAGAAAGCAGATTAATAAGGGTGAAAGGAAAACTGTCTTCACTTCTTCGGGCTACAGTAACAAAATACATACAAAGGGTAGCTGTAGAATACAAAAACATATTGTCTTACAGTGAGGAGGGCTGAAAGTCCAAATCAAGGTCTAGAACCTGCTGATTTGTTCTGAAGATTCTGGGAGGTAAACTGCTCCACAACCTTCTCAGTTTCTGGTAGTTTCCACAATCCTTGGTTTGCAGATGTGACTATCCATTGCCATGTGTCTGTCCCTTCCCTCACTCTCTTTCTTATGTCTGGTCTCATTTTTCACATCATCCAGAAAAGATTCAGACTAACTTCATATCAAAATAAGGTAAATTAAGGCAATAATAATATTAATCATATATAAGACATTGAAGGTTCAGGGGAGGTGGTAGGGTGAGGGAGGGGTAGAGGGGATAAAGGCAAGCAGATAGCAAAGTATCTTTTCAAGAAGAAAAGAAATGTATTGAAATATGACGATGGCAGAAATGGCATCAGCCAGATTTATCCACCCAGAGCTCCTGCTGCCAGATCAGAGAATTGGGAGGTAAGATGAAGGAGAATGGGAGGCAGAGTCCTAAAATTAGAATCAGGGTACACGGGTCTGTCCTGAACCCCACTTTTTTTTATTTTCAGTGAACCAAGAACACACTGAAATGCTCTAAGTTCATTGGACTGGGCTTATGAGATCTTGACAGAGAAGCTACCAGCGCTCTAGTCTAGCAGTGAGTAGAGATTTCCGCAGGCTGACATCCAAAAGGGGTCATAATCCATGACTTGAGGAGAACCTCTGAATGTTTGTCATAGGAACCCACACCAGAGCTCCCCGTGCTGTTAGCTGCCTTGCAATGATAGCCTGGGGGACAAGGTCAGTGCAGGTAGCCATAGATTTGGAGCAATGGAAAAGATTTCAGGAAATTTACCTGAGTCAGATCACAGTGTGGCAGAGCATAAGTGGGCAGCCTTAGCCAGGGGGATGAATTCCGTTCCAGTTGGCCGAGAGGAAAACAACTTCTCTGATAAGCTAGATATCCTCCTCTGGGGGCCAGAGTGACAGCCTTGAAATCAGAGCTCCCCACAAGCCCAATATAAAAAAGAGAAAAAAGATTTTCTCCTTAAAACTGCAAGTTCCAAGCTCATTGTTTAACTCCAAGACAAACTGGCAGAACAAGTCTTTTATCATATATTAGCATAATAAGGGAGCCCATGCTAATGAATGCCAGAAGTTAGCTACAGAGGCCAGAGGATTTCAACATAACAAAGACCCTGTAGAGCGAGCCTCAGTTTCAGAATATCTCACTGAGCACATACCCAGAACCCAGAGCCCAGAGCCAGGGGGCCAATCTGATTTAATTCAGTTCCAGCAGCCAGGAAAAAAATACAAAACCAAAAAAATCTGAGCTGTTCGGGCATCAGCAGTCTTGGCACAAGATCGGGCAACTCCGCAAGCTGAATGGTGTGTGTTGGGGACAGAGATTGTCCACCCTCAATGATGTTACATGCAGCTAGGGAGGTCCTGCCTGTCCTCTGTGTGGCTGGAGGTTCCCCTGATTGTCCTAGGGCCCTAGACATGGCGGGAACCCCTGCCCTCCCCCTCCCACCGCCCCATGCTGCTGTTTGCATACAGCAGAAGGCACCTATACCAGTGATCTCCAGCGTTTAACACCACTGCGGGAACCTCTGCCTGGCCTCTGCTGTGATCTTGCCTTCAAAGTTTACTCTGTCCAGCATCTGTGGGACCCTACACCAAGCCGGCATGACACCCCACTACCTTGAGGCAGGGTTGGAACTCCTCCAGTCCCATGGTCAGGCAATCAAGCCTCAGTTTTCTCCTTACTTACTATTCTTTTTCTTCTCTCTTTATTTTCTCACCCTTCTCTTTCCCACTGCAGTCAGCCTTAGCGGGCCCAGTTCTGTTTTGTTTTTTACTCTTTTTCTTTCTTTCTTCTTCTTTTTCTCTTTTTCTTCTTCTCGCCCTCGCTTTCCTTTCATATGCCACTGCTGGCTTCCGGGCCATGACTCTCCGCCTAGGACAACTCCACAAAAACAGCAGGGGGAACTCCAGCATGCCCTCTGTGGGAGCACTGCACACCACACAAGGCAGCTGTGACAGCCCTCTACAGCGCTCCACTCTGCTGAGGAAACCTCAGTCTGGCTGCTACAGTGATCTTGCCAAATAGGACAATTCGGTCCAGCACCAGTGGGACCCAGCACTAAAATGGCACAACAACCCTGCCACATTGGGGCAAAGTATAAACCCCTCCAGCCTGACATTCAGGTGATAAGGGATCAGCTATCTCTTTACTCTTTTATTCTTCTCTCTTTTTCCACCACAATCAGTCTTAGTGAGCACAGTTTTGTGTATTTTTCCTTCTTTCTCTGTCTTTCCTTTTTCTTTCTTTCTTCTCTCTGTTTTTTTTCTTCTTCTTTTATGTTTTTCTCCTCTCCCTCTCTTTCCTTCCACATGCCACTGCCGGCTTCCAGTCCACTTCCCTCTGCCTCCGGCAACTGCACCCACCCAGCAGGGAGAGCTCCAGCCTGCCTCCTGTGACAGTGTTGCACACAACACAAGGCAGGGCTACACATGGCATGGCATGGAGCACAGCTATCTCTTTATATATTTTTCCCTTTCTTTTCTTCTTTTTTCATTTTGCTTCTTTTTTCTCTTCCTATATCTATTCTCTCTTTACCACCAGTTTCAGCAGATTCAGTTTTTCTTTTTGGCTCTTTTCATTTTTGACTCTGTTTTTGTTGTTATTTTGTCATTGTTTTTTGTGTGTTAGTATGTTTTTTATTTTTGATCTTGTCTTTGTTTTCTCCTTTCTTTCTATTTCTTCTCTTCTCCTTCTCTTTCCTTTTATAAGCTACTACCGGGTTCCAGGCTGCTCCACTCCACCTAATGCAACTCTGATGGCCCAGTTTGGGGAGCTCCCACCACACTTGTTAGTTTTACAAGCAGCTGGACATATCAGGCCTGCTCTCCACCACACCCCAAGCAGCTGGGAGATCTCCCCTTCAAATGGCTGGGGGAACTCCTTCCCCGAAATCAAAAGGATAATTACACAGTACTATGAAGGCCTGTACTCTAATGAATTCAACAACTTGGGAGATTTGGACAAATACTTGGGAAAATAATCCCTCTGTAGACTATCCCAGATGGATGTCAAGAACCTCAACAGACCAATGGCAATAGAAGAAATAGGCAAGGTTATCCAGTGATTACCAACAAAAAAATCACATGGTCTAGATGGCTAAACAGGAGAATACTACTGAGCATTCAAGGAAGAAGAGACACCAATCTTATGCACAACTTTCCTGTAGTCTTTTGGTGCTACCTTCCCCCTACTATCATCACCTCAATCCAACCTTACTGATTGGATTAGACCAGAACATGCATACTGCTACAGACAAGAGCCTACAATTCAGGGAATCCAGGATAGATAACTCCCCCCCTCCCCCCTCCCCAGGTCCAACAGTGAGAGTAGAGATACCAGGAGGATTAGGGGAGAGTGGAGGGAGAAAGGGGGAATTGATCACAAGGATCAACCTATGACCCTCTTTTGAGGGGATGAACAATGGAAAAGTGAGTGAGGGGTGACAGAAGACGATGTAAAGAGATTAAAATAATAATCTATAACTCATCAAGGGTTTGTGAGGGAAGGCTGGTGGGGAAGGGAGGGGGAACAAATGGGAAGCTGATATCAGGGGCTCAAGTGGGAAGAGAATGCTTTGAAAATGATGATGGCAGCATATGTACAAATGTGCTTGACACACTGGATGAATGTATGGATTGTGACAAGAGCTGTAAGAGCCCCCAATAAAGGTATTTAATAAAAAGAAACAAAATGATGATGGCAGCAATTGTACAATTATACTTGATCTAATGGAACTATGTATTGTAATAATATCTGAAAGAGTCCCTAATAAAATGTTTAAAAAATAAAACTAAAAACAAAACAAAACAAAACAATAAGGGGCTAATAACAGGTACTAGAGGTTAAGATACCAAAACATCTATTGGTAAACATAATTAAGTTTTTTTTGTAACAGCTAGCTTTTAAAGTAATTTAAAACAATAAAATTAATATACTCAGCGAATAAAAAATTAGACAAATATAGGAAATCATATAACAGGACGTGAAAGTGTCATAGAAAGATGACGTTTTTACAATTACTTTAGAAAACTAAATTAGATTATGAACTTCATTGGCGATCCTACTTGGCAAAGAAGAACAGACAAATAAAGAAGATATTAACATATATATTCTTAATATAGCAGTGAATTTGAGTCTAAAGACTAATCCAGTTGAAAGCAAGCTATCTATCTCTTAACCATTCACTGTTAAGATAATAACAAGCATTCTACAGGAAGAGCAAGCTCTTCATTCATGAACAGCATGTGAAACAAATAAACGACAGAAAGGCATTCCTAATGCTACTCAAATACACAGAGTACTTTCTGGCTAAATAGAAAAGAAAATCAATAAGTAAAAATAAATAATATATATGAACCATAGGAAAATGTGTTTCAAAAAGATGTATCCTTAAACAGAAGTATAACAGGTGGCATTTGCTAATGTTCTTTCATGTTTACCAGACATGGTGGACCCATATGATTTGATAATAATAATTTATTTTTTAATAGATGTCATTTCTTTCTATTCTGCTTGGTATCCATTGTTTCTGTTGATAAATCACTGTCATTCTTTTCCTTATCTCACTGTTCATAATCGTTTTTCTCAAGTGTTTTGTAATTTTCTATAACTTTAGTCTACAGAACTGGGGCTATGATGTGACAAAATTTAATTATTTTTGCATTTATTCAACTGAGCGCTAAATGAAGAAGAGAGTTTCTTTATTTGTAACTTGAAGTTTTTATCAAACGTGGGAAGAGCTTTGCTATTTTTATTCATATTTCTTCCATTTAAATATTACTTTTCTCCTTTTTGAATTCATACATCATCATAAGAAGGTTATAAATCTTGCATTTTCCCATAGATATCTGAGGTTGTATCTTTTAATTTTTTGTGTTTCTCTTTTTTAATACTGGATTTATTTGATTTCTATTCAAGTATACTTACTTATGTCCTTTTTCAACTGCCACTAAACTCTTACAGTGATTTTTTTAACTGCTTATTAAAATTTTCTTTCAATAATTCACTTTTGACTCTCGTTTATAGTTTCTGCTGAAATTCCCTAGTTGTTTATTCATTAAAAGTATGTTTTTATTTATTTAATCATTGCTAAGATATTTGAACATATAAGTAATAGTCCATTTAAAAATATTTTTGCTAAATATGACATGCTACCCATTCTCTGATTAGCAAGTTTCATGGAATATTGACCATTATACATCCATACATGAAAGCTTTTTATAAATTATGTTACCTTTCTTGATTAATATTTATCCTTGCTTGTACCAGTCTACCTTATGGGTGAGATCTGTAAATGCTTTATGATTTCTTTTACACCTTTAGCATGATTTGAGAGAAGTTCAAGGCATTTCCTATACATACAAACAACAAATGATAAAGAGAGTTTTTGTAAAGCTCAACTGATAATTAGCTTAATGGGTCTTTTGATACCCTCCTCTGTGAAGATTACTCCAGACCTGAATATTTATTGGCACACACAAATTTAGCATTTGGTTGAATATTTTCATTTTTCCCTGAATGAATGATGAACTATTGTGTTAGGAATGGCCATGTTGAAGTCTCTGGAGATGTTGTTGTCTATCAAAATAATGATAATAGGGCAATATCGCATCTTTGATGAATCACAACCACCATCAAAACACTTGGAATATACAAGGGAGGTGATTTCTACTGCCTTTCACTTAAGTGAACTTATTCACCCTATGCAGAAAATAGATTAGTGTTGAAGAGTAATGTTAAATCTAAACAGTTGATGCTCTTAGTGGAGTTGCCCCTTTAGTTTCGTTGTTGCTTTTCTTTTCACAGCAAATAATATTGAGTATAGCATTTAAATGTTGGTATTACCCTAAAATATTGGTTTTATCTCTGCCAGAGTGACCCTCTAGGACAGGGTAGGACTGCCCCTGTGGAGTTCTGAGACTCTAACTCTTAATGGGAGTAGAAAGCCTCATGGCTCTCTTACGGGGAGGCGTATGGATTTCAATGCGAACCTGGAGGTAAGCAGCCCAAGACATCACCACTATGCCGTCAGGCTTTAATCAGACAAGCTAGCTTGTTCTATGGATGTGATTTAGTCTCTTTTTCCTATCCCAAACAGAATTTATTTAATAGATTGAAGAAAAATGTCTCCAAGGTTGGAGAAATAGTTTTATGCATTGTCTTATCAACATGGACTTCCATTCATTAAAGCAAACCTAGTTATTACTACTGCTGGATCAGTATATCAACAACAACAACAACAACAAAACATAACTTAGTTTATAATATGGTAGCATTCAACAGGATGAAAAAAGCAGTTACCTTGTGGCAGGTCAATTAAAGTGTTCCTTTTTGTGATAAAGATGACAGCTATTCATCACTAGTGCTGGAAATTATTCTGGATATAGTTTTGCTTTCTTGACTGTAATAATTCTGCCAGATACTAACATTCTATAAACTTATGGAATGCCTTACTCACTGTCAGAGCATAAAATACAACTTTGATTTTGACCCAGGAACATATTTTATTACCAAAACAATGAAGCAGTGTGCACACATCACTGCTATTACTACATAACAAATCATCCAGACACACCCAACTCTTGGGAATGATACACTGGAACACTGAAGCCTTGGTGATCAAAGTAGTAGTAAAGCCCCAAATTTCAGGGTTTGGCATGTTAATACTTGTTTCTCTGTTCTGAGCACTATCCAGACTGTGATATTCTTCCCCTAGTTACATTGTGCATGTCCAGAAACAGAACTGAAATTTGATACATCACTTTCATTATTACTCATCAATATAACTGCAGACTCTGCCTCCTATCTCTTGCCTCTGTTAGTATATGAGGGTTAATTCCCCAGGGACGATGCTTCTACCACAAAGGAGCAATGTTTCCTTTGTTGAGCAGGACAACTGAAAGGATGAATACATATGAATGTTTCTATAGAATTGGAATTTGAGACAGATACCTAATTATTTTGATTTATCCAGGCCATTGGGTGAAATGACAAGGTTTTTGTCATAATTAATATTACAGAATGCACAATACAGAGAAATAAGATGATGTTGCTATAATGCATCCTGATTTCTTTCTTGTAATTTCTTGAGATCTGTCTCATTTAGATTATACCTATTTACCTAGAAATGCAATATTTGGAAAAAAATATTAAACTTTATAGGACACAAAAATGAAATTGATGCTTTACTGTACCCTGGTTGACTCTAGATAAATATTAAGTAATCTAAAATATAGTTTAACTGGTGACTCTACCTTTACAGCACATGAACACACAAGGAAATTATTAAAAAGTGGTAGTAGTGGTAGAAGAAAAAGAAGAAAATGGCAAGTCAATTCTAAATATAATGAAAATAATAAATACAAAGTTCCAAAAATCTTTACAAAATCAAGCAAAAGTCAGTCAGTAAAGAGAAAGAAAATGATCACAATAAGAATCATTATGAACATTTGTAAGATTCAGTTCATATTTGTTTTCATTGTTAGATGCTGTCCAGCCAGTTCTCACACAGAGACCCTGTATAAAACGGAACAAAATGCTACTCTGTCCTAAACCATCCTTAGCATTGTTGCTATGTTTGAGCCCATTGTTGTAGCCATTATGTAGATCCATTTTTTTAAAT
>NW_022111321.1:7044650-7046000 GCF_000313985.2 Echinops telfairi | reverse complement strand
TCCTTTGAAATAAATTATTCTGGGGGGAGGAGCAGGTGTCCTTGTAGTAGTTGGGATTGTGGCAGTCCTCCCAGACCTCTCCACTGGTTCCCTACTCCATGCTGGCATGTTTCATTCATATCTTGGAGAACTGAATGAAAGTCTGGTCCCTCTTTCCCTGTGGAGATATAAACAATAACCTCGCCTTGGGTTTGGATAAGCTGAGAATGTACAAGTAAGATAATTTAATGAAGAGACATACTAAACTATCTGTGCTTATGTAGTAATGACTTGAGTCCTTAACTCTCCCCCCACCACCACCCCTCTCTGTTGCTGTTATTGGCTTTCACTTTGTTCTTTAACTTGTGCTAATTTAATGTTGATGAAGAATAAAATAATGCAGAGGGTAACAGCATGGGTGATGGAGTTTCTATATGATTTCTGTACCACAGTCTGGCTATTCTCTAGGTAGGCTTGACAGTGTACCTATGGTTATTTTATTTTATTTTCTCAGTAAACCTTAGCCTCTATTGAGTCATGTCTATTTCTGTCTTATAATATTTTCCCCTACTTGCTTGTGAAAGGCCAACTCAAACATAATCTAAATTTCCTGAGTCTCCAAACCACATAACCATAAAAAGAGCAGTTTGATCCCTAGCCAATGGACCAGATACACCGCCAACTTCCATATGTAAGTGGAGGCTTGTGTGTTGCTCTGATGCTATGCATGTTTCAGTAGTGCTTACAGACTGAGGCACACTAAGACGAAAGACTTGATGATCTATTTGCAAATATCAGCCAGTGGGAATCCCATGGGTCACTAGGGTCCAGTCTGCAGTGGACCGTGGACTTGATGAACGACTATCCCCTGTACATAGTATTATCCTAAAGTAGTAGCTAACTCAGCAGGAACTAACAACAAGTTTTCCAGACCAATGTTTGCATCCTCCTATTGCAGTGATTCCTGTATTATCTCAAACTCTTATAATATCCTCATTACTATATTAGTATGTCTTGATTTCTCCACACATAGATGGAACTACTTAATTACAGGGACAACATGCAATAAATAAAATCATTGATGGCTATTTCCAAAGGGACTAAAAAACAACCAAACAAAAAATATCAGTGCCCTAGAATAAATTCTGATTCATAAGCAACCCTAAAAGGCAAGCCAGAACTAACTGTTCTTCAGGTCTCAGAGACTGCAACACTTTATGAAGGGAGAAAGCCTAGTCTCCTGGAGAGGCTAGCTGTTTTGAACTGCTAACATTGCTGCTAGCTGCTCAAAGCATTACCACGAGGCCACCAGGGCCCCTTCCGAGGAATTACGACTAGCATAGCATCCAGTGACCCACTCAGTGCCATCAA
>NW_022111321.1:7035171-7043776 GCF_000313985.2 Echinops telfairi | reverse complement strand
GATGTTAAGGAGAATAACCTCTGACCTACTTTCGCTGATCGCCTAGTGTACAGTCATACTCAAGCAGCTGAGTCTGGTACATATTACTGGGGAGACAGCTTGAGAGAAATCCTTCTGTTCCCCACAAGATACCACAAATATTTGAAGGGATTGTTGCTGGGACTCTTGAGGGAATTTATTACCAGGCTTAGCAAATGTGCTCGTACAGATCAATGGGCTGTTATGTTGACCTTTCACTGGTTGCTTGCTCCAATGCAGGCATTTACAAAAAACGATGCTTTCAGCATTTCAACTCCACCTTTTCACTTCCATTTCAAACATGTTATGGCGTCTTTGTCAATAGACATTGCTAGAAAGCCCAGCTGATTTTTCGTGGGGTGGTGCTGGTTATTTCTTTGCTTTTTCCTTAGTGATGAAAAAGTTTATTTCTTTTTAAAACAACAGAGAGATAAAAATGTCTCTACAAAATTTTATTGTTGCCTATGGATATATTTGTGTGCTGTGATATGAAATCTAGAAACCCTGAGTGATGCAGAATTCTATTTCAGAAGTATAAAGCCAGAAAGTGAAATGTAAAAACCAGTGCAGATGAATTTATTTTCATTTTCTCAGAATTGAAATGCTGCTTACTTATAGGTTTAAAGAACATATTACAAAATATGACTCACAAAATATAGTTTAATGTTAACAAGACATTGTGCGTGGCTCTGTATTATATAAAAGAGAACTTCTAAAATTCATGTCAAAGTGGAATTAATAGATAATGATATTTTTCTGTGAACTTTTGAAGGTCCTGGGTGTGTGTTGTAGATAGGTAGATAAATAGAAGGGTACATAGAGAGATGATAATGAGAGAGAGGAATTTGTGTAATGCTATAAATTTGGTTGCAAAGTGTGTGAGAATACATACCTATTATCAATAATTGATCCAGTAATTGAAGAATATATAATAAGAATCAGCATTGATATGCATTGAGGAATTTCGATGTGCTGATTCTCTCCTAAACATATTCTTGAACACATCTCCTTCACTCTGTACAACACTACATGTTTGAAAGATTAAAGTGTGAAGCTGGAAAAATTAAGTAGCATGCCTCTGTCAGAGGATCTGTATCTAATGTAGTAATATTTGAATTCCAATTCCTATTCTCACAAACCACTATAACATCCCTGTCCTGTCTTCTTATAACACCTTGCAACAACCTCAGTAAATTGATACTGATGGGGGTGGGGTGGGGGTAATTACATACAAGAACCAAAATCAAAACTCAGCTCACTTATTCTGACCCATAGCAACCCGTAAGCTATACCAAATGCTGAGGGATCAGCCCAGCGACTCCTATAGGAGGACCTCATCAATGCTATACATGGAAATTGCTTTCAGATGCGGCAACCTCGAGTTGAGTTGTGTCATGTAAGAATAAAGAAGGGGATAGATTTCATCATTCATTTGGCAAATATTTATTGAGTGACTGCTATCTGCTACATACTATTCCAGCTACTGGTGATGCTGTACAAAATGTCAGTGAGTAAAGTGTCTGCTCTTATTCTGCTAACATTACAATAAGAGAGAAGCAATAAGCAAGCAGACTGTTAAAGAAGCAAGATCATATTTTGCTAAGGGTAACATTATCCAGGCAATGGAGTGAGTGAGAAATGGATTATGACTAACAAGGATTTAAAAGTACTGACATAGAGCTGAGGTTTGATTGAAAATAAGGAAAACACTTGACAAATCACTGAGGAAAAAGTTGTTTAGGAAGAGAGAGTATTAGTATCAATAGCCCTTAAGTGGGGAGAAGTTTAGCTCAGCTGAGGAAAAAAAATTATAATAAGACTAATATGGTGGGGCTAATGCAAAATGAGCAGAACTGGGTGCATAATGAGTAGAGTCCAGTGAAAAATGAAACTGTGGAGTCTACTTTAAAATGCTTGCAGATGTTAACACAGCTACTGTAGCGTATTAAACCAAGTGCAGGGCCCCTCTGGGCGCAATACCTCATATGACTGACAAGTTTTGTGTCCATGCATCTAGCCCTGAAAAGCAGTGAGAAGGAAAAGGACAGCCCCTGTCCCAGGCAGAAGAGCTAGATTACACGGTGCTACGTAAGCCGTGGCAAACATTGGAAAGGTAAGCAACGTGTGGTGAGACCACGCAGACATGTTTTGCAGAATCGATTATAAGAAACATAGGGAGCAGCAATGGGCAAGCGATGGAACAATCCAAACGGGCAATAGATTTTCAGAAGACAGTGCACCAGACTGTAAATTGCACAAGTAAACTGGGCTCTTGCAATGCAGAGATGTGTAAAATGTGGCTCTTCTAGTGATAGTCTCTGTTACTCCCAACAAATGGCCTACATTTTGCTGATGGGCCAGGGAGGTGTGAGGATGATATTGATTGGACTATATGAATCAGCTGTGAGTGATTATTAACAGGGTTAATTGTGATCATCAGCCTGCTGGGTACAAAATGCGCGATCTCAGAAAAGGGAAGCAGGACTTTACTATCTGCAGGATAGAATGGATAGAATAGAAGTGGAACATCTACCCGGGGCCTTGTGACACTGCACTTCAGGTACAGGTGTGGGGGCAGGCAGATGTCAAGGAGCCAGTGCGCAGACAGTGGATGACAGACGAGACGTATTTTATTCAGGAGTCCCTACCTAGTGGCTTCATTGTATGCTGGCAGCTACCTACCTCATAGCAGCTTCATTCTAGTCAGGAGGCCATGCCTGAGACTGTGCCAACACACTACAATGTAGGATAACATGGTCATATAAGTGATTATATAATGGGCCTCCTTCCTGCAGTGGGACAGTATTCTTCCTTGGGTCCCTTACTCATCTTCCAGTGGACGCCTCTGCTTTAAGACTCTGCCCTTGACCACAGTTTGACCATCTTGTAACAGACTATCACTTTTTACTAAACGTCAGAAGAGAGCTATGTTTTTCAGGTAAAACTCCTATTTATCTTTCTGCATCACAAGCCATCAATTCCAAGACTAAAGCAGCCATTTGTGAAGAGGGTGGGAGGAGGCAAATGCCTCCTCCATTTATAGGGTTGAATCCATCTAAATTATTTTTTTCTAGCTAGCTTTTACAATGCAAGCCAAACAATCACTTAATGTGAAAATTCTATCACTTTTCCCAAAGACCCCGATATTCCTGCTCATTGAACCTCCTTGACCAGGAGAGAGCTATGAGCCTAGAGGAGCAACAAAGGAACCATGTCAGAATCAGCAACCAGAGCAAGAGATAGAGCAGTGGACTCCCAGCTCACAGAACAAGTAAAGCTGGGCCAGGGGGTTTGCTCATGGAGGAGAGGGCTCTCAGCACTTAATTAGGGGAGCTAGATTTGCTGCCCCATTGGGGCTGGAACTGAGTGCCTTTAGACTGAAGATTATATATTTGAGGCATGATACACACACACACACACACACACACACATACCTTATATAAATTGAAGGTTATATATTGGAGGCACTCATTGGGAGCACCAAAAGAACTTTGTAATATTGACCGAGCAGGATAGTGGTTAGACTGAGGGCCAAAGGGAGGCCTATCTATGTGGACAGCAGACTGCTGTCCTGATTGAACAAATTGTACCCTGAGCATTTCTCACCTGAATTATAACTTGCTACATTCTCTAGTAACCCCATCATCACTTGCATCTCTGTGAGTTCTGAGTGGCCATCTCAATGAATTAGCAAACCAAGCCACAGAAGGCGAATGCTGTAGGAGGGAGAGTTGGAGTCAAAATCCGGTAAAAGGAAGCAGAGGGTGGAGGCATGTCTGAGCTCTGCCTTGTGGAGCCAGAGGCAGTCAGATGTGCCCCCACCCCAGCCCCACCCATCCATCCCATGCCATTTTGGCACTATGGTAGTTGGATGATTTTATGTCAAGTAAATATCAATGGGGTGGAGTCAAGCCTCTTAATCAAGTGTCAATCAACTGGTAGCTTAATGACACCTCCTTTGGGGTGTGGCCTTTTGAACCAGAGTGAAGGACTGTGGGAACGACTCTTTCTCTTCCCCTTTGCCTCTCTGCTTGCTGGGACTCTTGCCAACCCTGAGAGCTGTCTGTGCCCTGCCACATTTCCATCAACTTTGAATCCATGTGACTCTGCACCCATCGGCCTACCATCTTCCTGCTTCCCACTTCTTTACCTTACTGCATCACCAGGATATGTGTGCTATATGAGTCTGAATAGGAATTTATGGACTAACTTCATACTTACTAACTTGAATTGGACTGAGATACTTTCTTTATATGTAAATACTTCTTGATAGAAAACTCCTGTCTGTACATCTGTGTGTCACTGGATTTGTTTCTCTAGACAACCTGGCCTAATAAAGGGACTATACTTGGGTCATCTATACTGGAAATATATCCAAGAGGATACGTTGGAAGAACAGTGGTATGTTTTACATAGGAGCAGCTGGTCAGGGCATTGTTTGCAAAGCTACAAACATTGGTTCTTTGATTGCCTTGCCCTTAATAGAAATAGTTTTGGAAGTCATCATCACAGTGTAACTAAATGCTTACCTGCATATATTATAGCCCCCCCAAAAATATTGGATACCACCACAAATGTCAATGGGAAACCCAAGTTTAGCAACAAATGCTTAAGGTGAACACTTTCTTCAATATTTTTTTGCCCCTACGCTGGCAAATCGTAGGGGCACAATTAAAGTTATGCCTAAAAAGGAACGCTGCGGTTCACACATTATTGGGGGTGATGTTTTTCACATGCTATGCTCCAAGGGAATACAACCTGTCTGAATGGAAAATCTTTAGGACATGTGCTTTATAAATCATTCCGGTGCATTTTGCATTATGTGAATCACACTTGTTCATCTGGGACAACTTTTCTCCAAAGCCTCTGAATCATAAATGTGCTACATGATTTTCTGAACACATCACAATGTGATCCACAAACCCAAGGGCGAGATTGAGTCTTAAATCATTGTCAGGCTCTGTGTTGTTTTTTCATCAGGTTTGATTCTGCAATATAACTATTTAGCTTGAAGATATTTTTGTACTTTGATAAGTAACTTTGAAACTCTGACAAGTGAAAGAGGTCAAGGAGGGAAGTACTATAGAGCGTACTTGCTGGTGTCCCTGTGCATCTGCACATAGCATGGGTACACAGAGAATGGGCTAGAATATACAAAATAATTCAAAATGATTTCCACTTACACTGGAGCAAATTTCAGCTGTAATTTTTTTAAGCTGGGAAAAAAATGTCCATACAAGAGGGTTTCAAAAATCTGTGGAACAATTCAATTGCCATTTTTATTTTATTTCTTCAATACCATCTAATTGGGAGTTAATACATTTATCATATCATTCCATAGTTCAATCACATCAAGCAGCATTATACAACTGCTACCAAAAATCAACTTCAAAACTTTCTTTTCCTTCTTGAGCTCCTTGACATCATCTCCTTTTTACCTCCCTCCCCACTGTACCCCCCAGAAACACTTATTTTATCGGTGTCCCTATAGTTCATCAATCCTGGGTTTCATATACTGAAAAACAGAATAAAACCTATACCAAAAATTCAAGTGGGTGATCCCTCCAATGACTTAATATATCTCAGATAAACCCAATATGAACAAAAAGAAATACAATTGCCCACAGATGGGCTTTGGGTCTCCACTCCACACACCTCCTCATTCACAATGATATGATTTTTTTGTTCTGGGTCTTTGATGCCTGATACCTGGAGATGAGCCAGTCAGGGTGTAGTATAGCACCAATGAAACATACAATTTTCCTCTAGTTCTTTAATGCTTCCTCACCTACCCCACCCCCCACCACTATCATGACCCCAATTCTATCTTATAAATCTGGCTTGATCAGAGCAAGTACATGGGTACATACAAGAGCTGGAAACAGGGAATCCAGGACACATAAACCCCTGAGGACCAATAATGAGAGTAGTGATACCAGGAGGGTAAGTGGAAGGGGTGGAGGGGGAGAAAGGGGGAACTAATTACAATGATCTATCTATAACCCCCTCCCAGGGGGATGGACAACAGAAAAGTGAGTGAAGGGTCAGTGTAAGACATGAAAAAATAATAACAATAATCTATAAATTATCAAGGGTTCATGAGGGAGGGAGAGGGAAAAATGAGGAGCTGATACTAAGAAAATGTTTTTGAAAATGATGATGGCAACAAATGTACAAATGTGCTTAATACAATGTATGTATGTATGTATTGTGATAAGAGCTGTATGAGCCCCCAATAAAATGATTTATTTTTTAAAAAGAAAAAAATACAGAAAATATTGCAAACAAGATCAGGCCTAATATGCGTGAGAGAGGGGATTTAGATCACTCAAGTCAGGTTATCATTTTGATCTTCTATAGTCACCGCTTCAATGCACTCTATTTGATAACCGCTTTCCTCCCATCCCTCTATTACGGGTGGAAGGAAATCACCAGAGGCTTATTTTCTATGTAGATCCCACAAATATATCTTGGGCTCTCACTGTCATCCAAAGCCTCCTGCAGACCAGATTCTCACAATTTAGGCTCTGATACTATTCCCTCCTTCGACTTCAGATTGTATGATTTACAATCCTTCAGTCACTGAGGTTGATGTGCTTGTTCCATGTGGACTCAGTTGACATCTCACTTAGATGGGTGCTTGTTTGGAAACAGTCCTTTAAGACCCCAGATGCTATTCTAGCTGGTAGCCTGGCACCATCTAATTTCTTCACCATTCTTTGCTACCGCACCATCTGTGTTCCTTTCCTGAGGGCGAGTATCAAGCAGGGGCATGACGTAAGAACTACTTGTTCTTAAATTGAAGCTAGGATTTATGTGAGCCTCAAACCCATTCCTGGATTTATGTTTGTTTGTTTGTTTTTAATCTGTCTTTTGCACCCTTTCAAAGCCTCCTGGTTAATTTATCAATCATCCCCCTTGGGATGACCTTCAGTTAATATGGTCTTTGATTATCCCCAGGTACTAATTTTCTAAAACTCTGTTGAGAGAGGGATATTGGGCCAATGTAGGCTAACCCCATATCACAGTACCCGAATTGTTCATTTGTATAGAATCAATCCTTTCATGGCTGGCCACTATTTACACAAACAATGGGAGTTGCTTGTCAGGGAACTATTATAACAATATTCACTGCGAATGCCAATCAGGTTTGTTGAAATCATATATATCTTCATACAGCATATAGGGCATCGATGTAGGAAGACCATGTTTGTCTGCCTACCAAGAGTTCAACAATCTTGATACATCTGTCTTCCGCTTTCTCAGATACCATGAACTTTCTGTCTTCATTCCTCAGGTTACAAGTGTCTGAGGCAGAGTCCCGTTCCCCCAGGGGATTTTCTTCATTGAATGTCGTGATGCAGCCTCTGGAGCATGTCGTGTGCCCTAAAGATCCAGGATTCAGTGTCCCAGTGTTCTATGGCCACCAGCCTGGGTCCCCAGGATGTGCCCAGAAGCTGGGGTCAATGTGGCCCATTCAGTGCCTACCACCAGGGACACTCCCCGGACCCCCGAGAGTATTCAATTGCATTTGCAGTCACTTTTCCCCACCAGCTGGAGGTTCATCCTCCTGCTTTTCCTACCAACAGCCATGCATTGGTGCTTCCCAGACCTGTTTGCTCCCTTCCCCTCTCTGACTTCACTTGCCCATCAGTATCCCTCGCTGCCCTGCAGGACTGTCTACCTGATTGGAGGGACCTCCTCAGATCTTTGCGATGCTGCCACAGGTGACAACATCTCCTTCCCCTCCCTAATAATTTAATCTCAGCTGATGTGAGGCACCTTCTGGCAAAGTGACCTTCAAGATACATGCCTAGAAAGGATGGAATATGGTTTATTGGCACCAGTGAGGCTCTCTACCAGGCTGTCTGGCTACCCTGGCCAGCACTGGATGTCCTCCAAGTCTGAGCCTGTTCCCACCCTGTTGCTTGTTCCTATAGCACTGAAGTCACACAATATGTGTCCCTTTGTGATTACAGCATAATGTCTTCCAAATCCCTCCATGTCATGAGGTGTGTTATCACTGTTTTTCAGGGATGTGTAGTATTTCATTGTGTGTCTATACCAGAGATTTTTATTCAATCTCCTACTGATAGGAATTTAGGCTGTTTCCAGCATCTTGCTATTGTGAACGGTGCTGCCGTGAACATTGGGGAATATTCGTCTGTTCATGAACTGTTTCTCATTTCTTTGGGGGTATGCGCCCAGTAATTATACGGCTGGCTCATAAAGTATTTCATTTGCGATCTGTTCAGGAATCATCATATTACTTTCCACAGTGGTTGTACATATTCACTAGCAGTGATTAAGAGTTCCAATCTTACCACACCTTCTCCGGCAATTCTTGTTCTCAGTTTTTGTTTTCGTTTTTTTAATTGGGCTATTTTTATGGATGTTAGATGGTGTCTCATCGTTGCTTTGACTTGCATTTCCCTCACAGCTACTGATGAAGTATTTTCTCATGTGTTTATTAGCCATTTAAATTCCATCCTTTGTGAATCATCTGTTTAGGTCCTTTGCCCACCTTCTCAGAGAGTTATTGTTTTTTCTTGTAGGATTGTAGTACACTGTAGATGTAACTAATTAG
>NW_022111321.1:7023047-7031138 GCF_000313985.2 Echinops telfairi | reverse complement strand
CAATTTCCCTAGGCAATTGCTCCCATCCTGGAGCAACTTAAGTTCCCAGTATGAAGTCACTGAATTTGGAGTTGAAAAGGATGCATACAATCAGTGAGAACCAGTATCAGTAGACATCACACAGCACTGTTTATGCCAACTAGCCCTTACTGATACTGTGTCTTAAATTGCATGATCAGTAAGACTCCTCAAACTACGCTGTTTTAATTATTCACTGACATATCATCTTGGCAGTTCAATCTACTTCCTTTTTAAGGCCACACTCGATAAATTGTATGGTCTGACAGGTCCTAACAGCCCTCATTCTACTCAGTCTAGTAAGTCTCTTTAGAAGTTTAAAACATTTAACTATGATAATAATAACAGTAACATATGATAATAATATCAGTAACATGGCAGTATAATTGCATAGATTTCATATTTTATGAAGTCTTTAAGATAGGTTATCTAATCTGAGTCCCATAATTTTCCTGTAAGTCAACAATTATAATGTTCATACTGCAGATAAGAAAATTAGACTAATAAAGGTCAAAAGACATGTCCCTGATCCCAGGATGAAGACGGGGATGGGGTATCATGAAATCACGAAAATTTAACCACAAAATTCTAAGTAGCCAGGAGTTGCATTGTTAAGAAGGTATGTTTCCATAGCTAAATATAACACCAGACAATCAAAATATTATATTTTCTGATAAATTCATCAAAATATGATACTGGCAATGTCTAGAAAATTCATTCCTGATGAGCACTTTCCTATATAGCATTTCATAGATATAGAGGAATAGATAATGAATGATGGCCAGGTGTCTTACTTGTTTCCTTGTTGAAGTAGAATATTTCACACACACACACACACACACACACACACACACACACACTATAAACTACACATCATTGACCCTATTTGGCTGATGTTGTCAGGTGCCACATAGCCAGTTCTGACTCATAGCCATTTTATGTACAACAGAATGAAACGCTAACTGGTCCTGGGTTCTGTACCTTCCTTACAATCATCGTTATGTTTGAGTCTGTGGTTGGGGTCATGGTCAATTCATCTCATTTAGGGTCTTCTTCACTGACTCTCGATGTCCTTCTTTCAGGACTGGTTATTTCTGAGAATATAGATAAAGGATATGAAAATGCTTTTAAGGAGCTTTCTGGCTCTACTTCTTCTAACAAAAGTTAGTTCATTCTTCTTGAAGTCTTTGGTATGTCTAATACTCTTTGCCAACACTATGAATCTATTTGTTCTTCTGTCTTCCTTAGTCATTACCTAGATTGTGCATGCAGTTAAAATGATTAGAAATACTTATTCTTCAAAGTGACAATTTTGATTTTTAAATTTAATAGAGCGATCTTTTATACAAGAATTGACCAAGAAAACTTAGTTTGATTTTTTTGACTGCTGGTTCCATGAGCATTGATCGTGGTTGAAAGTAAAATAAAATCCTTGACAATTTTAAACTTTTCTCCATTTATCTTGATGTTGTTTATTAGTTTAGTTGTGAGGATTTTTGTTTTATTTTTGCTGAGGTGCAATATACAATATATGGAAGAAAGATAAGAGTTTCAACTCCGGTGAAGAGTTAGTCTCAGAAATCCACAAGGGAAGTTCCACACTGTCTTGTAGAGTCACTATGAGTCAGAATCAACTCAATGGCAGTGAAGGAAGATGCACTGAAGGCTATCATCCTTAAATTCCATCAACAAGTGCTCCAGTCCTCTGCACTTTTAGCAAGCAAGACTGGTCATCTGTGTACTGCAGAGTACTAATGGACCTTTCTTTAATCCTGATGTTTCATTCTCCTTCCTATAGTCTGGATTCTCGGATGATTTGCTCAACAAATAGATTTGAGTATGGTGAAAGGCTTCCACCCTCATGCACACCTTTCCTAATTTCAAACCACTGAGTATCCAATTGTTTGCTTTCAATGACTACCTCTTGGCCCAGCACAGTTGTTGACTGAGTTCTTTAGAAAATCAATGGCAATAAAATTGGTTGGGCCAGTTCAATTTAAGACAAACAGGTTAGTGCCTAAGTTTGGTGGGGCTTCAAAAGAGGACTCCTGCTTGGTTTTTATTGAAGGACACGGCATGACCTTAAAACCTTACTAGGAAGAAACTTTAAGAAACTTGAAAGCTATGTTGGTGAGAAAATAATTAAAAGCTATCTTAACGTGGCCAGGAAAATTGTACCAAAATTTTTTTTCATTACAATATATTATCTTAATATTTGAAAGTCACAAGGGTTATACAATAAGAATGTCGTTTGGAAACCTTATTCTACCCATGGTAAAATTCCGATCTTGTCCCTTTAGAAAGTCTTTTTGTTCAAAGAAGTAACACAGAAAATATTTGAAAGGAATAAGATGTGAGTCCCTTGAGAATGCCAACTTTGCCAGTTAGATGTGCTGTAAATCAGTGTGCAGAATTTTGTGGGGGATTGGGACTCACAGAGATGGAAACACCATTTTTCAGAAATGTAGACCTAGGTGGAGGATGTGTGGAGAAATGAGAGGTATATATTTTGAAATCTTTGTTTAATAAAGGTTTTTGTGTATGCTATATGATTATCTCATATTGAAAAGTAAGAGAAATCTATTTTGTCCATTCATAATTAATTTTAAATGCCATAAATTTTATAAAACAGAGGTGAGGTGAAGGGAATCAGGGAACTTTAAAGAACAGTCTTAAAAACTCAGTGTTGCAAGGAACTATATGTGACCTCCTCCCTGGGGGACGGACAACAGAAAAGTGGGTGAAGGGGGACGTCAGACAGGGCAAGATATGACAGAATAACAATTTATAAATTATCAAGGGCTCATGAGGGAGGGGGGAGCGGGGAGGGAGGGGAAAAATGAGGACCTAATGCTGGGGGCTTAAGTGGAGAGGAAATGTTTTGAGAATGATGAGGGCAATGAATGTACAAATGCGCTTTACACAATTGATGTATGTATGGATTGTGATGAGTTGTATGAACAGCTAATAAAATGATTAAAAATATATATATACAAATACAAAGATGTTACCCCACACAAAAAACCCCTCAGTATTGCATCTAGAAACTAGGTAACAAAGAAGATATCAAAAAAGACAGCCAGACTGTCCACACTGAAGCACACTCACCCCCAAATGACAGGATTCGAGCTACTCAAGTGCTGAGCCAGGATAGCGGAGTGGACTAGTTGTTGGAAAGAGACCAGAACGTCGAGCTAGTTCAATGTGTGCCCTGTCATGACTAAGCTTGTGACAGGAGCAGTTGATACCCAGTTATCAGACATCACCAAGCAGTCAGAAGTCACTGAATTAAAGTTTCTTCATATGATTTTTCTTCTCTGTATATATTTTTTTACATTAAGATTATTGGAATTCTTTAACCTGAAACATCAAAATATGTCTATTCATTTCCAAACCAATTGAGAGCTGTATAGTTTTGGGGTTTTTTTAGGATAAATTCTGTCAGTTATAAGTTTTTTGAGAATTATGTTTGGAGGATTTCCCCCCAATAATATTGTTAACATTAGTCATAGTGATTAACCAGTGCTATTAGCCGAGTGCTTACAGTCTCTTGGAAATGGTATGACATAAATTTAAACACCTAGCATAGCTCCACAAACTAAGATGATTATAGGGTAAAATATTATAGAGAATAAAATGTGTTTGTTTTAAAGTAAGAAAATTCTTTCAGAACTTAAAATTTCTTGGCTAAGCCACAAGTTTCTTCAAGTGTAATTTTAAAAGTACAGCTAGTTAAATTATGGTAAATGTATATGTAACAATTGAGAAAAGAGTGTGGAGGTGATAGCCAAGGTCCTCTGGCTAGAGAAGGAAGGTGAATCGAACTCCACCCAAGCCCAAGGCTCTTTCCACCAGGCAGAAGTCAGCCAGGCCTTCACCCTCCACCCTTCCTGTTTGACACCAACTATTCTTCCCAAGACACTCTGCTTTTCTGCTGGGTTCGATAACTTGTGGCAGTGATCACACAGAACTCACAATCAATACTCAGACTTATGGAGGTTTACTAGGTAAGTTAACAGGTTACCACAAGGCAAGATCAGAAAACGTTAAGGACACAGTCTAACATTGTTCTACCTGAAACATACCCGGAACCAATGAAAGGAACTGAAATACTCCATTGGAATTAGAGCCCAAACACCCTAGTGTGAGAAGACACAGATGACTAACATCCCAAGGTTACGAAGGTGGCAGTCATTGACTGTGGGTCAAATGTCTGGCTTTGGAAGTGTGAAGAAACCAACCAGAGTCCAGCTATCAGAAGGAATAGCATCTGGGATCTTAAGGGCTTGTCTTAAAACAAACCTTCTGTATTTTTGGTTTGTATTATTTTCACTGGTTTTTGTTTGTTCATGCTGGACTGTATCTCAGAGGTGTGATATCAATGGAGGGCAACCTCCTGATGCTGTGTTATATGCTTTTCCATTTTTCGGTGTATAAAATCTAGGATCAATTAACCCAGAGGGACAGCAAGTAGAATAATTGGTTTGTGGGGAGGGGTACAGTGCTGGAGGTGGGGTTAAAGGGAGATGATGGCAAAGAGTCTATATAACAAATGAATGTTTGGGAACAGATTGCGATGGCAATTGCACATCTACTTGAGATTTTATATATAAGTATTAAATTCCAACTAATAATAATAAAATCATAATATGTAATAATAAAGACTTAGTCTTAGAACCCCCCTGCCAAACATAAGTAAACAAACAAACAAACAAACAAATAAATAAATAGATAGATAACCTATAAAACAAACCGCCCTCTAAATGAGGCATCAACTAAATCCCCATGGAAGAAGCAAACTAGCATGTACGAGTCAAGGGTTGTAAATAACAAAATACAAATAGAAAAAAGAGAATATTTTAAAGCTTAAATTGTGAGCACCTGGTTTGCAAAAGACTAAGGATAACAGTAAAAAAACCGAGATCCACTTGCAATTTCCCCACATAGCTAAGCTGCCAGTGAATCCCCTCTAACCAGAGTTGAGGGATGCGAGCAACCTTTATTTGAGACAGAGAGCATTATAAAGTTGATTATGGCAGATGTAGTTAGGTTTAAATGCAATACCTTGTCCTTTTATTTCCTTTTATAATATTCATTTTTAATATATTATGGTTTCCTTTCTAATGAGATGTTTGTTTTGTCTAGTATTGTTGTTGAAGTCTTTTTGTGTTTGTTTTATTATTTGTTTGCTTCTTATTCATATTTTGCATGGTTTTCTGTATATGAGGCCATGAATAGGTGATCTAAATAGACATCAACTGGATTGATAATCACTGGCATGGCAAGGGAGATTGGGGCAAAAATGCAGAGCGAACAACAATGAGCACAGAGGAAAATTTCCTGAAATTGATCGTGGTAATGATTGCACAGTTCTTCTTAATAGGATTGAATTATTAAATTGTATGATATTGTATGGGATTTGAATCTCAATAAAAATATAATATAAGTAAATATTTTTCAAGTGAAAACTAAAACAAATCTCATGCTTTGAGGCTGCTCGATAACTGGCAATTTAAGACTGACATGTATTTGTTATTTTCTTACTCTCTTTGCTGTTTTACAGCATAAACCGCAGACATAGTTTCTGCTTGAGTGAATGATTATAGAAAGTCTTTCCCTGTGTCTGCATCTCATTATTTGCATAAATAGTGTCCAGTCATTTAAATTTTTCATCATTGCCGTTGCTTTATTTTAATTTGTATTAATAGTTGCTTTGGCCCATGACTCACTAAGCATGCAATTTAATAGTCTAATGATTTATGAAGAGTTGTGCAATCATCAGCATAATCAATTTCAGATTATTTTTGTCTTTGTCATGCTCATTGTTGCTAGCTGCCCATACTCCCCTCAACTTTTTTCCTGCCATGCCCCTAGGTAACGAGTCATCCAGTTGCTGTCTCTATAGATTTACCTATCCAGGAAATTATGCAAAACACACACAGGAAGCAAACAAAGAAAATGAATGACAAATGTTAAACAAAACCGAAAAGCCTTGATCAAAACAAGGCAGAAAATATTAAAAACACAAACAACTTTGAAATATGTGTAAAAGAAGATCATATGATAAGGACCCATTTTAACCTAGTTACATCCATCACAATTGATGCTTGAGCTTCATTTTGTATAAGATAACAGTGTATATATTTTGGTCTAAAAATGTGTCCTATACATGTAGACTCTCCTTTTCTCAAAAGCACTGTATTTTAAATTCTATGCTATGGCTCAGTTAATAACATTATCAGTAGAATTACCAAATGCCCTATGGGGATAATTTATAATATTCTTCAATAAAATGATAATGATGTCTTTATCGTGGATGAGGGACATATTAAAACATAATAATGGATTTTGAGCTTGAATTTAATCATAGCCCTATCTAATATAAGAATAATTTGTGATTATGCCATGGCCCTATGCAATACTTGCCTTCATGAAGAATTCACTGAAGCCACAGGTGCTATAACAAAGTGTGGTGAAGAAACCAGGTGGTGCCCAGCTATCAGAAAGAATAACATGTGGGGTGTTGAAGGTTTGTCTTAAAACAAGCAGCCATCTAAGTGAGGTGTGAGCAAAGTCTACAAGGAAGAAGCACAGCAAAATTTGTGATCTAAAGATTATAAATAATAAAATCCAAGATCAGAGAAGAAAACTGTATTAGAGATAAAAGATGAACATGTGGTTTGCAGAAGACTATGGATGACAGTGAAAGTCCAAAACCCATTTTCAGGGTCCCCATGTGGATTAAACCTTCAAAGAATACCATCTGACCATTGACTAAGAATGTGCATAGCCTTGCTGCCAGACACAGCACACTGAAAAGTGAATTGATGCAGATGGAGCGAGGTTAAAATTGAACACCTTTTCATTTGTTTTCCTTTTGATTGACTTTAAATTTGTTCTTGTTTTTATTATTTTCTATTTTCTTTTGGATTGAGGTTTTTCTATGCTTTATTTTGGTATTTTTTGTTTGCGATTTTGCATGTTTACTTTATATAAAATCCAGGATATGTAATTCTATAGAAACAATAACTAGATTAATAGTTTCTTAGAATAATGGCAGGAGACACTGGGGGAAACATGGAAGAGACAACAATGAGTACAAAAAGAAGAAAATATTCGAAAGTTGCGGTGATTATCTCACAACTCTCATGATTAAACCATTCAATTGTGTGGTATGTGAATTTTATGTCAATAAAACTATTTTTAAAAATGGAATTATAACCACAAACAAAAGAGGCTACAATTTACATCATATCATAAAAGGATTATGGCTGGAAGGACCACATTAATGGATGATGTCTCACAATATATTTTCCATTTCAACATTCTTCATATGTATAACCCAGGGACTTTCATCATGTTATGCAAATCAGCACTGTGAAATCGGTATAATAATAGTACGAATAACATCAGAACCAATCGAACTTTAGGTTGAATAGTGGAAATCAAGATGGTGAAGGTCAGACCTAGGTCCCCTCTAACCTTTGGATGCAGTCTGGCACAAGCCATCACTCTTGAACTACTCTCTACATCTCAATTCAACCATCTGTTGCAACATCTGTACAGAATTCACGCACCACACAGATTAGTGTTTTACTAAGGAGCAGAGTCAAGGATCAATAGGGTGCAACTCAGGATCAGGAAGCATGAGTGCAGTTTCCCATCCTTAGTGCAGGGCAGCTCTCTCAGCTGCTCTCCCTCCTGTTTGCTTCCCCTTGGCCTCCTGAAGATAGGCCTCCTCTTATTTCCCTAAGGCCAGACTCCCCTTGACCCCATCTGGTCAAGCTCTTGTTAGCCCCATCAAGACAGATATCTCTCCATCTCCTCATCAAGGCTTCTTTTGGCCCTGTCATGTGACACCATAGCTTGGACCACAAGTTCTCTCTGGGCCTGTTCCTGATGGTGCTACCGCAGCACCATTTCCTGGCCTTTTCCTGTCTCCGGTGTTAAAGAGAGCTGCGTTACAGCGTTACTTGACTTCTCTGACTCTGCTTCTTTGTTCTTCTGCTTCTCTTCCTTATTTTTTCTAACTGAAAAATCTCTGCGGTTCAAATTGACACAGCTTCTTATCAA
>NW_022111321.1:7009013-7022920 GCF_000313985.2 Echinops telfairi | reverse complement strand
GGGGGGGGGGGAGCGTATGTCGGAGTTCCTCTCATTTCACAAGCAGTAAAGAAATGATTCACAACTAGCATCAGCCCAAAGCTGATTCCAATGAGCTGGGCACCAGGCAGACCTCTACCCTTCAATAAGTTTAGCAACTCTGACATCAACCACTTCTCCAATGGCCTTATTGTCTACTGAGTTTGATAATATGTTGTAATAACCATAGAATACACAGGTGATGCTCACAATGATACTCTTGATTATGAAGTTCATTGGGGGAAACTACAAATTACAATTCAGGAATAGTAACAACTCAGGATATAGTTCTATGATCAACACAGTTTCTTTTCAACAGAGATCACAGGCATAGCCAGGCTCCATAGCCCATTAGCCTTGTTCTGCTTGGTCAAATGTTACAACAGTCTTTGAACTCTGCATATAAATGCCCACTCCGCCCATAAACCTAAACCCACAGGTTCTCATCTCTAGCTCCTTCGGTTGGTAATGCTATTGGCCCATAATTACGTGTCTAGTTGCTGGGAGGCATTCAGCTTTGTTGCTTCATGAGTCTGAAATCCACCGTCCTTCTCCTGCCAGTTCTCTGATTCCTCGGCCACTGCTGCTATAACTTCTCTGCTGCCCCAGTGCTGTTCACTGTCTTTTCCTAATTCTGGTATCACTAGCTCACTGTCTTCTGGATGTAGGGGATTCAGGGTAGGAATCTCCAGTCAGGCTTCACTAGTAGTTCTTCTTTCTTGGTAGTAATAAAATCTTCCTTTTCTGTTTCTGGGATGGCTCATTTCATTTTAAATCAAATGAGATGGCAAAACTGATCCATTCCCACTTCAGGGTCACAAATGCTTCATTTTCATTGTCCTACTCCAAGGATGCCACATACTTTATTTACATTACTAACAAATTCTTATGCCTCTTTAGTTGACTGCAAGCACCTCACATTTGCACAGTCCTACCAGTCACTTAGTGGGATTTTGAAATACAATAGCTAGCTAGAAGGCTTGTCTCAAGTAGTTCACCTTACTACAACAAAAGACACTTAATTTGCATAGTATGTTGACCAACTCCCCTAAAGTACATACCTGTCCCAGGACAGGCCCTAGACCACATAAAAAATAGCAAACTACAAATTGTTTACAGTTTATCCAGGGGATATCAGTAGACCTGAACAAAAGTAACAAATCCCCTATGGTATAAAACCAGACAAAGGGAACCACCTTTAAAATTTCTCAGGTTGTTTTTCCAAATACGCAAGACAAGAGGTCACATAAAGAAATTTATTTTATCACAATCGCCTTCACTGTCTCTCCTGAATTTATGCCCAAAGTATGTTCAATGAATTTTCACCATCGGTGTTAGCTCGGGTTGACTAGAAAAACAAATCCAGTAACATACACACGGAACAGCTTTATATTAAGAAGTGATTATATATCAAGAAAGCATCTCAGCCAAGTCCTACTCAAGTCCATAAGTCCCTCTTCAGACTCCCACAGCCACATTCAATGATGCAGTACTCAGGAAGATCGTAGACTGGTGGACACAGAGTCATGCGGATCCAAGGTCAGAGAAAGCTTGGCAAGGTACCAACATATCTTCTGTGAATCCAGGCTAAAAGTAATGTACTTCTGTATCACCATAGATAAGTCTGGCTAACCTTTGGAATATTACTTAAGCAAGTTTATCATATTTTCAAGGGAGAAGGTGCTCATGATTCACATTCGTTTTCCTGAATTGCATCATGAAATAATCATGAGGCTAAACACTATTTTCTGTAATACTGACTGCTTCATCATCCTTTAATAACATGCCAGTGTCATTGATGTGAGCATAAAAATGACCGCTAAGTGGATAAGATTGCAACTTCTTTATCACACTCCTTTTAAGATTTATCCTCATTTATGAATAGAGAAAAGCAAGAATTTAGAATGTCTCTGCCATTCAAAAAATCCATGTCTAAGAAAAAAAGGAGTTTGAGGCTATACTCTGCTCATACTCCTTTACATCAGGGTGTACCTCAGAGGTGTGTTGTCATTGGGGCTCACCCTCTTGAAACTGTGTTATTTCTTTCTTTATTTTTCAGCAAATAAAACCCAAGGATGTTGAGCCTACAGGGAAAGAAAATATCACAAGGGTTTGGGGTCAGGGGGATTAGGAGGCCTGGGGGACAAGCTAATGGTCACAAGCATTTAGGGAGAAGTAACCCATTATCCTTAATAGCAGAGAGCAGTGCCTACCTGTCATCGGGGGCAATGCCTGCCTTTAGGCAGGTTTAATGGTTCAATGGTCTTGCCGGTGGGTTCATACATTACTACTTGGATAGTATTTGATTTTAGCATAGGGCATATAAGAACAACCAAGGACAGCTTTACAGACAGTCTGCCTGGGGGACAAAAGAGAGAGATGATGTCAAGGACCATTTCAGGAAGGAAAGGTCTGTTTTGGTAAACATGTATGATTATGGAGGAAATTGTACAATTATGTTCGACATGATTGAACTATAGAATGATAGGACACATGTATTGGCTTCCAAGTTACAGGAAATAATAATTTTTAAAAAAGAGTATAGATCCAGGAATGGGGTTTGGGCTATCACTAAATCCTAGCTCCAACTTAATAGCAATCAGTTCTTACATCATGGTCCTACTCGATACTCACCTTCATGAAATGATCACTGGAGATAAGGGTTCTAAAGCAACGAGTGGTGAAGAAAGCAGATGGTGCCTGGCTATCAATAGGTATAGTGTGCGGAGTCTTGGGCTTGTATTGAAACAAGAAACTATCTAAGCAAGGCTTCAATTAAGTCCGTCATGGAAGAAGCATACCAGCATGTGTGGGCCGACAATGACAATTACAAAATTCTAATATGGTGAGGAGAAAATCATCAAAGCAAAAATAGGAACATCCAATCTGTGGAGGGCTGTGGGGGATGGTGGGAGTCCAAAACCCATCTGCAGAGGATCTGGTCAGACTGAGCCACTGGCAGATCTGCTCTCGCCACAGGCAAGAGTCTCACACTGCTGTACTATCAGGCAGGGGCCACTGTCATCTTGAGTATGCTGGATCGAACTATGTACTTGGACTGTTTACCACCCTATAAATGTGACCTGAGTTTTTTCTGGGTGCAAGTGTCTCTTACTGGTTCCATTACAGAAATTGCTTCCCTGACTCTTTGAATGTTGTTGGGGGTCTTTTCTTTCTTATGGCATTATTTGTGTTTTTGTCTGTACGCTATTATGTTTGTAACCCTACCACCTTAGCACAAAGTTACCATTGAACTCCTCCTGCAAAGTAATGGGTCCACTGAAAGTAATGGACCCACTGAAAAGACCATTGAACTCCTCCTGCAAAGTCCATGAGATGCACAGTGAATAGGCCGTATGTGACTAACACATTAAATGAATCCATTGGATCCTCATCGTCAATCTACACATTCTCCCTATATTAGCCTCCTTTTACTTCCTCAAGGAGCTGCCAATTGACTTTGACTCCTAACTACAATTAATGCTTTATCATTAAGTTCTTCCATTCTCCTGCCTCAGCTTTATCTCAATTTGCAAGGATGGACAAGCCTTCTTAACAATATGCACTAATTTGCTCACATTTCTTTCTTTCTTTCATTCTTTCAAAGAATTTTCACTATAAATAATTGTCCATAGGAATTTCAGGATCAGAAACTCTGATCCTGTAGAATTATTCCTCTTACTTTGACCTATGATTAATACACTTTTGTAACAAGAATTTAAAAAGATTGTCAGGGTTGTATCTTCTCACCATATTTATTCACTCTGAATGCTAAGCAAATAATATGAGAAGTTGGACTGCATGAAGAACAATGTGGCATTAGAATTGGAGGAAAGCTCATTCAAAACCTGTGTTATGTAGATGATACACATTTGGTTGCTGAAAGCTCCGGGGACTTGAAACATTTATGGAAGAAGGTCAAAGACTGCAGTCTTCAGGATGTAAAGAAAGCAGAAATCCTCATCCTTCGACCCATAGACAACATCAAGGTAAACAGAGCAAAACAATTGAAGTTATTAAGGATTTAATTTTACAATCAATGCCCATGCAAGCAACAGTGAATAAATTAAAGTATATATAGCACATATGCATGTAAAAACTGGACAAGGAATAAGAAAAACTGGAGAAGAATTGATTCATTTGAATTATGATGTCGGCAAAGACTATGGAAAGTACCCTGCTCTGCCTGAAGAACAGATAAATCTGTCCTGAAGAAATGCTCCTCAGAAACAAGGGTGGTGAGACTTGGCCTCACATACTTTAGACTTGTTATTAGGAGAGATTGGTAATTGGTAAGGGACATCAAGCTTGGCAAAGGAGAAAGTCATCAAAAAGTAAGAACAAAATAGATTGTCAACCTATCCACAGCAATGGACTCAAATTAGCAACAAGTGTGAGGATGGTGTAGGTGTAAGCAGTGTTTATTTGTATTGCATCTAGAGTCATGGCAACATCCAAAAATATATGAATAAAAACACTTTTTAAATAAGTGTTACTAACCTTTCTTATTCTCTGTCTTCTTAGTCATCAGTAAATCCTTAGAGACAAATATAAAATAATTGATTTTCCTCACACATATCCTAAACTGTGGATGATTGGTTATCTGTAGAAACTTCTGTGATCTTGAAGTATATCAACCATCACACTTCATTTTAAAAATCATTTCAATTATCTGTTTGGGACTGATGAAAGCCTTTTCATATGTTTCACTTGAGAATTTAGAAACCATGGATAATATCTGCTTTTATTTTTAAAAATTGTTTTGCCATTCATATAACCAATGGTCTGAACCTATAATTTTTATGTTTACTTTTGTGGATTAAAGGTAGTTTCACCATTCCCAATCACTTGAAGATTTACAATCATTTTTTTTTAGTTACTAGTAAAGAAAAAACATGATCATGTTAAAAGATTTTCATTCATTTTTATCAAATATGATGTATATCGTGCTTTTATAGTTTTATAATGATCCACCGACTTTGGGGAGGGGTAGTTGGTATGTCTGTTTGTTTCTTCCTTGTGAGGAAAGGATATTAAAGGACAATAGTATAAAAGATTTGAGACTAAATGATAGTGTTTCCAACAGTCATAGAACAAGTGAATAAATTTAAAGAAGGGTAACCATTACCTTGTCATGCCAGTCAATCTGGTGTCCGCCAGGAATTTTAAATCTGAAGTCCTTCAACAGAGAGCTATCGAACCTCTCCAGAGGGCACTGGAGGTTTCAAGCCTCTTCAGTTAATATCCTATTAGCAAGAAAACATGCAGCGAGGGACAGAGAAGAAGGAGTGAGTTCATGAAATAAGTACTCTCGCTGATTGTGTACATGGGCATCTCAGCTAGTCTGACAGTGCGTCACTGGATTGAAAATTAAAATTTTTATAATGCTGATTGCGCCCCTTTCATTATGAGCCTTCCTCCATACTGCTGTGTGCCTCTCCTTCACAGATGATGTGTGTGTACCCCAGAGTCCCTGCTGTGTCCTGCGGTCAGGCCACAGGCCAACCCAGTCATGGTAAGGGTGGTGTGAATATGCTGCCTTGCTTTTTCTTTTCAAAACCACTTTATTGGAAGCTAATACGGTTGAGGTTATGATATCATTCCATAGACCCATCACATCATATCCTATCTATGTCATCCCCAGGCACTGCTTCCTCCTCTTCTTGAAAATTCCTGAAATATGGCTGGTCTACCCTCCACCTTCATTTGTGCTGGGAAGATGTTAACAAGGAAATGGGCCTTCATCACTCTTTTGTGCTAGAAATTCCTCCCAGTATCACCCTCTCTCCTTGCACAAGTATGCTTACCTACATACCTACAATAAAATAAAAACAAAAGTATTTCAAGACATTTTCCCAGAATACTCAGAATTTAGCAAAACATTGAGCCGTGGCTGTGTAGTGGGCTGCTATGGCAAGGCCACCAATTGCTCCTCTGGATAAAGAAAAGGCTTTCACCTTTTATAAGGAGTAAATCAATGCAAACTCACTGACATTCAGTCAATGCTGGCTCATAGCAAGCCCAGTGGGTTTCCGAGACTGTAACTGTTTAGGGAGAGCCCAGGTTTTTACCACAGAGTGGCTGGTGGTTTTTAACAGCCCGACAAGCTGACCCTGCAGTACACAGCCTAACACATAACCCCTGCACTGCCAGGGCTCCTGTTAAAAAGAGTTACAGTCTCAGAAATCCACAGCGATGGTGACACCTTGTCCTGTAGGGTCCCCAGGAGATGACATTAACTCAGTGGCAGTGAGTTTGAGTGCATGAATTGAATGTCAGTAAAGGTATTGATACATCCCATTCATGCCTGTTTTAAAAAGGAGTCTTGGAGGTGTAGTGGTTACTCATTAGGTTGCGATCCACAGCATTGGTAGTTTGAAGCCACCAGCCGCTCCGTAGGAGAAAGACTGGACTTTCTAGTCCCATGAACAGTTGCAGTCTTGGAAACTCGCAAGGGGTCGCTGTGAGTCAGGATCGACTGGATGACAGAGGTAGGTTTGGACTTTGGATCTTATTTAAAAAATCACAACTTAGTGAAAGGTGTGTTGGCTAGTGTCATTTAATTAGCAGGTTGGAAGAAGGAGTCTTATTAAAACTGTGGTTAAGTGTTTTTTCTGTTTCTCTTCATGCCTGTAGTAGTCTTAATATCTTTGATCTCATTAAACTACATTAGAAGTATTCTAGTTCACATGTGTGTAGGTTCCTCGGGCTCTTCGGTTACCTATTGTGTTGAGAATAACATGATTCAGAACCCAGCAGATGTTTACGAGACCGGGAAGCAAAAGTTAATGACTGCCTGGCAATCTTCTCACTTGAGTTTCAGAATGATTCTTATCTTGGCCATGGATGGTTTTCTCAAGGCAAAAAGGCAAAGTGCGTAAATGGAAACTTTGAGAGGATGTGTTTTTAGATCAACTTTCAAAATAGTTTCCCATCCTTACAGTATATGACAGAAACAAACATGAGAAAAAATTATGGAAAATATTAGGGAAACTATTACCGTTTATGTACATACACAACAGCAGTCAGAGCACATCTGCAAGGCTGAAAACAAAGGTATTGAAAGAGAGATCTGATTTCATGGGAGAAGCAGATGCCTGCCTAATTCAAGATATCACAGAGATGTGAAAACAGTAGGCTATAAAGTCACCCCGTGATGTGTCAAAGCTCAGAACTTGTAAAAGATGCAGTTCGCTGAATTGCCAGCTTCATTGTGTGAACTGATGTTGCTATTAAAACTTGATTTTTAAAAACTTGATTTGACTTCTCTATCGCATCACCATCCAGAGCTTAAAGCATGCTAATTAGACCGTAGTTGTCATTTGCAAACACTATACCCTGGAAATCTAACAATTTCAACAGTGAAATATGAGACTGAAATGACATATGTAAATTAATGACTAGGAGGACATAGCACAGCATTTGCGCCACATCTATCGATCTCTGTCTCTCTGCCACTCTTGCTTCTCACTCTGTTTTATATTGTGCTCTTTGCTTGTTCCAGATCTATAATAAATGTTTTTTCATGTTCTGATAAGCCCAGGGTGGTTACATAAAAATGTCAATCTAGGTAATTGTCTGAGGCTAATCTGGTCTCAATTATATTACTTAGCAGGAATGTACCCCATGGAGTGGCTAGACTGTAGGCTTAAAACCATAGATTATCTGAAAGATTTCCTGTAATGAGAAGTTGAAGGGTTTCAGGGAGAACTGCAGGAAAGGAAAGTGTGTCATCTCCATGTTCCCTTTAAAGAAAATATTGGCTCTCTGTATATGGAGTAGGTAATCCAAGCAAAGTGCTGCCACAAACATTAATTCTGAAAAGTCAAGAATGAATTCTATTCTCTCCCTCCAGGAAGTTGTGTTCTTGTACAAATATATTCTAGTGATGCCCGTGAACTCTCTCTTTATATTACTGTGGTGAATTGAATAACTTTTAGCCAGACATTTTTTGGCCTATTGGTGGTCAGGTATATACACTTTGTGTTAAGAGGTAAACACATCTCAGGTGTTTCCCTGTTTCCATTAAGCCACAATAAAGCCAAATGTGGAGACTTTTGAACATGCACTACAACTTCTAGGGAGATAGTTATCCTCAGAAAATGCATCATATGGACCACAGGCATGTTCCAATCATGATGCTAGCTAGGGTCGAGGAGGCCTAGGGGTGCTGTCTGGGAGACTTTCAATTGCTAACTGAAAGACCAGTGCTTCAAAAGATCTAATCTACGGGAAGCAGATGAAGCTGTCTGCTCCTATAGAGCTTTTTAAGCACTCTGGGATTTCTATGAATTAAAAGTGAATGGAATGGCAAGGTATTCATTAGTTGTTAGCTGGTTGTTGGTAAGGTTGTAACCTGGGACAGAAGCTTGAAAATGGGAAGCAACTACTGTTCCTTCTTCATTTCCAGCTTTTACATTCCAATCTACCACAATTTTCAATGCACCTTGATTGCATGCTTCATCAATTTTTGACTGAAGACAGCTCACTAACACCCACAATATTGATTGTTATGTATTTCATTTCCTTTTTAATGACTTCCAGTTTTTCTGGATTCATGCTTTCATGCATCCCAATTTCCAATCATTAGGAGATTTTTGCAGCTGCTTCCTCTCACCTGAGTTGTGCCTTGTCCACAAATGAAGGCTCTCTTCCCACAGGCTTGGTGTCATTCACAGGGCCATGGCTGACTCCTCAGTGATAAGGCCCCTCAGCACCATCTCTGACACTTCTCTTTCCATTCAACCGGCCTTCAATGCTGGAAAATGTGTTGATGCCATGCTGAAGGATTTGAGCAGTTACTTCCTCTGAAGTGCACATCCAACTCCTTCTTTGTAGTTGTTTTTAGTCAAGAAGCCTTGCAGAAAAGTAAACAAAAGCTTTGTTTACATTGGGTGACCCTGCTGGCCTTTGAAATGCCAGAGAATTAGCTTCAAGCATTATAGCAAAATAAAAGCCAGGACAGCATGACAAACTGAAAGACAAACAGTGTCTTGGCTTAATAGTCATCCCAAACTATGAGCCATCTCTCTCTCCTCTCCACAGTTCTCTTCTCCCCTCTCCTTAACTTGTTATTTTTCTTGTTCTTGTTACTTATACTATTATTGTTGTTGTTGTTCTCTCTCCCCCTCTATCTTTATCTCTATCTATCTCCCTATTTCTAACTCTATCTCCATTCCCTACCACATGCAAACACAGATACACACACAGGAATAATTTAGCATTAGTTATTAGAGACAAATGTATAATGAAGAAAGAAATAATCTTAATATGCTATATTATCTTCTCTTTCTTCCAGTCACATTGAAGGAATGCACTGGACTATTGGAAGTCATATTGGAAGTCAACTTGCTTTGTGGAGTGATTTGTGAGTAAAAGTGATTGGTGAAGAAAGTTTATGACTCCGCTTATAGGATGTCACAATTACTTTTCTGTCAGGTGTGGTAGACTGGGTAGACTTGAGAAACAAATTCATGGACACTCATATGTGTATAAGAAAGAGCTTTATATATAAGAGCAAGTTAATATTGAGAAAACATCCCAGCCCAGTCCAGATCAAATCCATTAGTCCGATATTAGCTCATATATTCGATACCAATCTATAAAAGTCCTCTTCAGACTCATGAAACACATGAAATGATGCCTAATGCAAGGAGATCAGAGGCCAGTAGGTGCAAAGTCTTGTGGATCCAGTGGCAGCAGAAGCATCTTAGTGCTGTCAGGCGTATCCATGTGGTTCCTCCAGTTCCCACAGCATAAGCCATATCAACAAAGCATCAGCATAGTGCCACGTGTCTTGTCAGTAGAGCATCTCTCAGGGAGTGCATAATGTGTCCCACCTCCAATGAGCTATGTCTCTCCTTAGTGCCTCCAAAAGAGGACAGCATGACCTGATTGACAGACTAAACCCCACCCCTTCATTCATAATCTTCTCAAATTGACAACAGATTAAATAACTACCACAATCAGCCATGGATATTGACAGCATTATTGATGGGGGTTACTTTTTCAGTATAGATGCTTCTTTGATGACAAGAACATGGCAAAGAATCATAAGATCATCTTTGGCACACATATACCATAATCAAGAAATTACATGGATATTTTGAACCTAAATAAAGGCATGTGCATATGTAAATATATTTATATATAATGATAGGGAAATAGATCTATGTACATATATTTATATGTTAAGTATTAAGGTAGCAGACAGACATTGGGCCTCTACTCAAGTACTCCCTCAATGCAAGAACACTTTGTTCTAATAACAACATTCTGTAATGCTCACCTTCCTGACAAGATCACTAAAGACAAAATGGGTGCATAAGCAAGTGTGGTGAAGAAAGCTGATGGTGCCCAGCTATCAAAAGATGTAGCATCTGGGGTCTTCAAGGCTTGAAAATGAACAAGTGGCTATCTAGCTAAGAATCAACAAAGCACACATGGAAGAAGCACACCAGACGGTGTGATCATGAGGTGTCAATGGAATCCAGTCTCAGGCATCAAAGACCCAGAAAAAATATGATTATCAATGTGAATGAGGCGAGGAGCAGAGTGGATACTCAAAGCCCATCTGTAGACAATTTGACATCCCTTACAGCAAGGTCATAAGGAAGAGAGGAGCCAGTTAGGGTGCATTATAGCACCAACAAAATGTACAACTTTTCTCTAGTTCTTTAATGCTTCTTCTCCTCCACTGTCATGACCCCAAGTCTGCCTTACAAATCTGGCTAGACCAGAGCATGTACACTGGTACAGATAAGAGCTGGAAACACAAGGAATTCAGGACAGATAAATCTCCCAGGACCAATAATGAGAGTAGCAATACCAGGAGGGGAAGGGAAAGGTGGGGAGTGGGGGGGAGGGGAAACTGATCTACATATAAAAGAAAACAGAAAATGGGTGAAGGGAGACAGCGGTAGGTGTGAGACATGAAAACAAAATTATAAATTATCAAGGGTTCATGAGGGAGGGAGGGTGGGGAGTGGGAAATGAGCTGATACCAAGGACACAAGTAGAAAGAAATATTTTGAAAATGATGATGGCAACATATGTACCAATGTGCTTGACACGATGGATGCATGCATGGATTGTGATGATAATAATAAAAGAACAACAACAAAGAAATTACATAGATGTTTTTAGCCACTCCACTTTATCAATTTTTTATAATCTAGCCTATCAAGACAGTTGTAAACATATAGGTACCATATTGAATATAAATGCCAGTAGTTGACAATAAGGGATTAACTTAGATGCATGTGTTTAAATGAGAATTAATGCAGAATGTGTTCAGACACTTTAAGGTATAGTAGTAGAGTTCAATACTTGAGGTGTCAACAGTGTGCATGCTAAGCTCATATACTACATCTAAATTTATATTATCAAAATGAGTATGTGAACTCAATAAATATTTTTTAAGTAACAGAAAAAAATAGCATGTTTCTCAATATTCCTAAAATAAAACATACCAGAAATATGGTAAGTGAAAATATCAGCTTTCTATGCAAAAGGCACAACAACAAAGTACATGAAAGAAACCAAAATAACTTAAAAAATGACATACTGTATGATACATTCAAGCAGTGAATTTTAAGTAGTTCGTGAAAACACCTTCTTTAAATTTCTTCCACAATAAGTTCCCTTGAGCTCTCTGTGTGAATTTACTTTCAACAAATCATTTTCCTCTTTAAATGTCTATGCTATCCTTCATCTCCACTTACATATGACTAAATAGAACTTTCTTTGGGAACATCTCTTCGGGCAATTTTATTTCATTAACCCTATACTGTTAATGTGCAATAAGAACTCCACAACCTGAATAACTGTTATTGAAGTGACTGCTATATGATTCTTTTCTTCCAAACACTACTCCTGGACACTAACATAGAAGTTATTTAACATAATTAGAAATACTGATGTTCTGTTTGCTGCAAATAAAATAATATACATTGCATTATAATAGTGTAGTTCAAATTATTGTTGTTAACTTTCAAGCCAAAATATGTAAAAAAATACTGTTCCAATTATGGTATTCTTTCTTTTTATAATTAAAAATACCTTCAGTGAATTTAATGCACTTCCAAATGCACAATATGACCTTTTGAAAAAAATTATATGAAAGGGTGAACTGAGGTAGATGAAATACTGTACTCCCTTTTATGTTTGAGAAAATGTCTTCAAATACAAAACCTCCTATTTGATGTCTAGTAGAGCCATTCAAAGTTTTAAGAAGACAGCCAAAGTCTTTTCTTCAGGATTCATCTGACTGAATGGTGTAAAAATGGCATTCCTCTACTTACATTGGTAGGATCAATATGTAATCATTGGTAGGATCAATAAATAAAGGGGCGGGGGAATCAAGTACTATCACAAGTACTACTTCAGTAAATGGTATGCAACTTAAAAAAAAAAGTCTTATTTTATGGAAACCACCATTAAACTCATTTGGATTTTTACCAACAAATGAAACAAAGATATCATAGAATTGCCAAATAAATCCTGAGCTTGCTGTTGTCACTCAATTAACTGCCATTGAGTTGCTTTTGACGTCTAGAGACTATACAGGATTTCTGAGCTTTAAGTCTTTACAGGCACAGGAAGCTCAATCTTTCTCCCACAGAGCAGATGTGGACCTTGCAGTGAGCACCCCATGTATCTGTTGTTTACAGCTAATGTTCCTGTGTAATTCTATTCCACTTCAAAGTTCATTATCCCTTGTACTGAAATACCCCAGTGGATATCCATATCTAAATGCAGTTTAGTGGGTATGATATTATAAGTAGGATCAGAAAAACAAGTTCTAGTTTAGAGCCTAAAACCCAAATCCACTGCCATCAAGTTGCTTCTGACTCGTAGACGTCCTATTCAGGGTTTCTTTTTCCTAGACTAAGTCTTTACTGCCATCTCACTGTGCTCCCATTAAACAAAGAAAAACTAGTGGATAGAAATCACCGATAGACCATGTAGTTAGCACCCAATGTCTGTCCCAGAATGCCACCAGGGCTCCTTCCCAAGTCTAATTTTACCTGAGTAGAATCAGAACCCCCTCTTTGCTCCCCTTCCTGGTTTGTTACTGGGAGGAATGGAAAAACAGTTTAGCAAATAAGTATGCAGTTCTCAGATGTAAAGAGCAAAGAGTAGAGGAAGGTGTTGGTTTGCTTCTTGGGAACTAACACTAATTCCTTGCTTTGAGTTACAGTGATAGGAATTTCCATACCTGATCAATGCAACTAGAGAGAGAAAATGTTTCCGAGACTAACACTGTGTTTTCTCACATAGGATCATAAAGGAAGCCTGAGCAGAGTGCTGTCTCACAGTCATTTGTATTCTTTATTTTCTCCCAGTCGCTCTTTTTCTCCAGCACCTTTCCTTTGGAAGCAGAAGTGGCTCAGTCTAAGAGAGTATGGAGCAATGAGATGAATTATTCATGGCTGTTCTATCCATTTCTCTATAATTCCCATCAAATGACTTGGTGGGATCTTGCGCAAAAGGTGTAGAAGACTCTAATTTGGGGTCAGCCAGTTTGGCAATTCCCTTAGGTATAAGAGCCTCACTCCGAAACAGGAAGAGATCCCACCAGGAAAGAAGCCACAAGAGAGCACACGTGAGTTGCCCGTCTGAAGTGGCACAGGTGCCAGAGACCAGAGCAGCTTAAAGACCATGAGAGAGAGTAGAGAGGCACTTGTGCTACTGAGACCGCAGGCAGAGAGCCAGAGTGGCAGGTGGGCTTTTGGGCCATGGAGGCAGAGGTCAAAGGGCTACTGACAAACAAACTGCTGGCCAGGCTGAAAAGAAGCTTTGTGGTGAAAAGAAGTGGATCCTTACTATTTATAATCCATTAGCTTCCTTAACAACCCCCATGATTGTGAGTATTGTCTGTGAGTTCT
>NW_022111321.1:7007593-7008712 GCF_000313985.2 Echinops telfairi | reverse complement strand
AATGGATTACCAAAATCAATAAAGAAGCAAAACAGTTGGCATGGTAAAACCTGCTGGCATGACAATAGGGTAAAAGAAGGATCGTGGTAAAGAAGAGTGGTGAGGCCCTCCGCCATCTGTCATGTGACAATCAGCCTTGGACTGGTGTGCAGTCGGACTCCCTTCTTTTGTATTGCCAGAGGAGGGAGACATGTCCCCTTCATACTCCCTCAAAGAGAGAGCGGTGCTGTAGTTCTACTCTCATTGGTGCAATGGTCTTTGCTGCTAGCCGAGGCCTCGCACTACAGGCATACCTCATTTTACTGTGCCTCACTGTATTGAGTTAGGAATAATGTTTTTCACAAATGGAATATTTGTGGCAACCTTGTGTCCAGAAAAGTCTATCAACACCATTTTTTTCCAAAAGCAAGTGCTCACTTCATGTCTCTGTGCCACATATTGTGTGTATACACATATATTGCTACCACACGCTTAACAGAATACATGTAGTATAAATGTAACTTTTACATACACTGAGAAAAAAAATTTATGTGACTCACTTTATTGTATATCCACTGATAGAATTTACCCCTTTGGTTCAATTTAGTTTCCTCCCTTCTTTAAATTGCTTTTCAATTGCATACTCTGTGTAGACTTTTGATTTCTCTTCATTAATTGATATGATTGAAGATGGCAATGCCTAAATCATTTTGTTGCTCTGTTATTTAAATAATCTTTATTGATTTCCATTCATGACCTGCACCGTACTCAGGAAACACAGCTGTTTTAGAATGTATAGCTGTGATAGTTAGGCTTTATATTAACTTGGATGGATCAGAACTCTCAATAGTTTGGCAGTTGAAGTTTCCTCCATGTAATAATGTATGTTAATGGATGTGTGTAATAATGTAAAAATTACATCCTCCATGCTGTAATCTAGCATAATGTAATCAACTTCATGATGAAGTCTGCTGTGAGTGACTGGGTAATTGAGTGGAGTTTACGGGGGAGGATTAAGATGATATTGTCTCAGCAGTGTGGACTACTTGATATATAAATTGATACTGTGTGGAAGATAGCTTCCGCCTTGCTGGTCTGAATCCCATATTGGCCTCTGCTTTTTCAATCATTTTTGGGGGG
>NW_022111321.1:7003596-7007127 GCF_000313985.2 Echinops telfairi | reverse complement strand
GGAAGCATTAAAGAACTAGAAGAAAGTTGTATGTTTCATCGGTGTTATACTGCACCCTGACTTGGCCTCTGGTTTTATAGAATCAAGCTAATGGTTCACCATATTACCTGCCTATACTGGGAGCCATCAAGACCAGTCATCTGATCTGCTGATGCTGAATCCATCTGTGCCTGCATCCAGCAGCATGCCCTTCCTGAGCCCCAACAGGTAAAAGAGTCAGAGAAAGCCTCTAGCATAACATCTAATGCACGATTTGAACAAGACTGAACTTACTTACTTCTACAACTATATGAGCCACGTTGTTAAGATAAGTTCCTTTAGATAGATGGTAGATAGATAGATAGATGATTAGATAGATGATTAGATAGATAGATAGATAGATAGATAGATAGATAGATAAATGACAGATAGATAGATGATAGCTGATAGATAGATGATAGATAGATAGATAGAAAGATAGATAGATAGATGCTAGATGATGGATAGATAGATGATAGATAGATACATAGATACATAGATACATAGATGATGGATAGATAGATGATAGATGATAGATAGATGGGAGATGATAGATACATAGATGATAGATGATAGATAGATAGATGATAGATAGATAGATAGATGATAGATAGATAGATAGATAGATGATAGATAGATAGATAGATGATAGATAATAGATATTAATTTCACTGGCTTTGCTTCTCTAGATACCTAACCTCGCTCAACCACCATCGCCTGGCTGCAGACTGATTCCTCAAGTAGGTTCCTTTCATCTCATTCTAAATATTTGGAAGAGTTTTTCCAAATGTGGGGGGTACCAGCCCCCTAAGGAAATCCTGAAATGATTCAGGGGTGAGGCAAAGCATAAAAGCACTCACTCACATTTTATCCAGCATTACGGGATCTTTACAATTTTTGTTTGTTTGTTTCAGGAGGGCACTAAGAAATCCCATTTTATTTTATTTTTTTCTGAAAAGGGGTCTGTAAGCCAAATAAATCTGGCCATCTCTCAGTTGGAATCCTCGTACTTGCACTGAAATATCAGACAACTCTCGCACACAAAAGCAGAACAGCTGGAGCTTGATTGTAGTAAAACTATGACAGGCCCATCCTTCTACCTTTACTGTTGTAGCTCAGAAGAAAGAGCTCTTGTTCCAATATGCTGCTACACCTTAAAACAAAAGCAAATACAGCACTATTGTGTTACCTGTAGACATGTACTTTGTGTTTCAGTAAGCACGCTGTCCCTGGAGCATACCTTTCATGTGCTTCAGAACCACAGCGAACCTAAATAACCTTTCAGGCATTTATCATGTATCGTGAATCTATCATATTTCATTGGGGGGGTATTTTCTAATGGAATAATAAATTCTAAGTGAATTGGTATAGTGTTTTGTCCCCATATATTCCATCTCTGCTCTTTAATAGAGACGCAGACAGAGAAGAAACACAGATATAAGACATATTGCTCAATACAGAGAACCAGTAGCCATCAAACTAACTCCATGTAATCAAGAAGTGAAACACAAAGTATGCCTGTCTCTATTAATTTGAGGTCTAAAATAATTTCCATTTTACATATATGTACAAGATATATAAAATTTAAATAATTTTTTAAATTCCCTCTTACAAAACGGGTGCATAAGCAAATGTGGTGAAGAAGGAGGATTGTCCCCGGCTTTTAAAAGATATAGCTTCTGGGGACTTAGAATGGTTACACAAGCCACCATTTAGCCGTGAAGCAACAAGTCCACATGGAAAAAGCACACTCCTGGTGCGATCATGAGGAGTCATAAGGACCGGGTAATAGACATCAGCAGACACATAACAAACATAAACATATTGTTGAGAACGTGATGATCCAAAGCTCATCTGTAGACAGTGGAACAATCTCCCCACAGCGGGGCCACAGGGAAGGGATGAGTCACCGGGGTGCAGTAAAGCATTGATGAAACACAATATTCCTCTGGTTCTGAGGCTTCCTTACCTCCCACTACCATGACCCCAGTGCTGCTTCTCAATTCAGACTAGACCAGATCATGTACACAGATATAGATAAGAGATGGGAGCTCACGACACACAGAATCCAGGAACAGGAGTGTGAATAATGATACCAAAAGGGTAGGGGGAAGTGGGGGAGAGGAAGGGAAAAAGGGGGAACCGATCGCAATGATCAACACATAATCATACTCCCCTCTACAGGGGGAAGAACAACAGAAAACATGGGGGAAGGGAGACAGTGATCAGTGTTTGAGAGATGAAAATAATAACAATGTGCAATCTTTCATGGGGTTATGAGGGTGGTGGGGGAGGGAGGGGAGTGAAAGAGCTGATACCAAGGGCTCAATAGAAAGTAATTGTCTAGAAAAGAATGAAGGCAACATATGTACAAACATGCCTGATTCAATTGATGTATAGATTGTGATGAGTTGTACGATGATGAAAAAAAATTCCTTCTTGTATGTTTTAGAAATAATTTGATTTACTAGGCATAATGGAAAAATTACTAAAAAATCAATAAATGTTTTAGTTATACAAAATTGATATAATTTTTCATTGATTTTATTGAATAAGGATATCCAGAATAACCTAGAATCAGTCTGAATATATGTGTAGTTCTCACTCTTGAGAGTGATTTTGAAAATAAACTGTATATTACCTAGTTCACTTGTGTGATTTCTAAACATATTGTGGTGATTGTCGACATAAGATGTAAAAATTTAAGGTACATTTCATTAAGCATTGTTTTCTCACCCTCTTTCATTTCAAAGTATTTTGACAATTCAATTTTATATATTTAATGCAGTGACCATATTTTATTAACTCCAAAATCTTTATTACCCCAAATTAATACTTATGTCTTGTCAATCATTATTCAAACTTCTTGCAACCTAAGACCAATGGCATACGATTTTTTGGTGATTTACAACTCTTAGCTTATTCCATTAATTTCTGCATCTTCAATTTCAGTTCCTGGCTCCCTCCCAACTCTCTCTAACTAAATTGTTATAAGATGACCATCGGATATCTAGGTACTCATTATTTCTGGGAGCTGTCTCCTGCCTTTCAGCCTTTACATGATACATGTAGCTGTCAAAAACTTGAACATAATCCCAAACACTGCACTTCCTACTAAGACTATTTGAAGGTTTCCACTAAAATATTTCTTGCTAAAAGAACTAAGCAATATAGAATAATATTCTCAATTTTAATTAAACTCCAAGTTTTGTTATATTCATAAACTGTGAATATAACAATAGGTTATGGCTGTCTGGAAATCATTCAGATTAGGTTACTTCATATATTGACTCCTAAAAATGGCACTCTGATGAATCAAAAGTGTAATGTCAATTACTATTCCCAATAAGCATGGTACCTTAAACAATACGGAGGGACTTTGATTCTTTTTTTTTTCTGCTTTTTTTTTATAAACATTTTATTAGGGGCTCATACAACTGTTATCGCAATCCATACACACATCAACTGTGTAAAGCGCATTTGTACATCATTCTCAAAACATTTTCTCTCCAC
>NW_022111321.1:7000784-7002555 GCF_000313985.2 Echinops telfairi | reverse complement strand
TGGAGGACTTTGTGGACTGGTGTTGGGTTAATAGGTTAATGTTGGACTTGTGGGCTTGGGCAGCATTGGGTTGGGATGTTTTCATGATGCACACTTTCTTTACATAAAACTCTTATACATGAATTGCTGTGGATTTGTTTCTCTAAAGAACCAAGACTAATACAGCAGCTATCAGCATCAAAGCCATAGTGATTTGAGGCATGTTTTTACATTTAGGTTGTACCACATGTGCAACAATTTTCATACCTGTTTACTCCATTATAATTTCCTCAGAGGTTTTCCAATTTATTTGTTAGCTCCTTAATAGTCTCCTAATTCACAGATGAAGAAGTTGACTCTAAATGATGTGGTTTCCATCATATTACCGAGTTAATTCACATCAAAGTAGAACTAGGACTTTTCACTCTACAGGACAGGACCCTTTTTCCAGCTACACCAATCACAAGTGCTCACAGTTCCAAGTCTTTATTGCATGAAAACTTACCTGAAAAAATAATGTTGATGTGTTACTATAGCTATTATTAATATTTTATAGTCACATATATGGTAAATATAAATCAGACATATTCTATAATTGCTGGTGTTATATACAATCCTTATATATATGTGTATATATATTTATTTATAGATTATTTTTGTATGTAGTCATGCTTACTATCAAACATCTTTGAACCAGTCATTAATGATGCATAAACATGTACATATTATCAGTTAAATATGTTCTTTCAATAAGTTTTATAAATTGTTTTAAGATTGGTAGCTTTCATTAGTCTAACAACAAAGAAATAGCAAATAGTGAATAAGAAGATAAACATAGGTACTATATTTCCTGTTTTGTTTGTTGTTTTTTCTGTTCTACCCATTCATTATTTTTTTCATAAAAAACTGCCTTTAAGTGCCTAATTACCAATCTGTCACTGTAACTGCTGCAGGGGCAGGGAAATATTTAAGGTGGCTCTTCTAGCCAAAAGTTCTGATTCTCACCGAATGATCTTTTTCTTGAATGGGTCTGATAAGGTATGTGTGGGGGGACATAGATACTGATAGGATTCGCCTATGAGTAATTGTGAACAAGAATCCCTGCAGTGCCATCCTGAGCCCTCTGAGAAGCAGGAGGAGGGAGCTAATTATCAGCAAAAGTCAGGAGTAGAGCAAGTACTCTAGGCCTGCGATCAATCACTGTGCATTGAAACTCTTGGATCCCAAACCAGCGGTGACATCAGAGGACCAGCAGCAGTCCCGAGAACCAGGGCAGAGAAGAGTAGTTTTGGGGGAGGTTGTCTTTCTGAAGTGGAGCTGAGAGCCTTCTAGCTGAAGGTTACTGGGGTGGGGTTCCTCTAGGCACTTAATGTAGGGAGTTGGGCTTTTTGATCCACAGAAGTGGAGCTGATTGCTTTCAGCATGAGAATTATAGTGGAGTAGTATACCTCTTGGGTTAATTATTAACATACCTGAAAGAACTTTGTAACATAGATTAATAAAAAACTCAACCCTGAGCATTTCTCACTGGCATTACAACTTGTGAACTCCCGAAATAAACCCTTTAATCATAGACTTCCTCTGTGAGTTGTGCTTGGCCACGGCAATGGATACTGGAACTCGGGTAGGTAAAATAAAGATCATTTCTGGATGACATCACAATTTGTACTAACATACCAGTGGCAGTGAAATCAGACCAATCCTGTAAAAACACTAAAAAGCAAAATGGACGCTAAATATTATTGTGGGAGAGCTAAATATTAATCAAGGGAAGTGAAGATAAAGTATTTTT
>NW_022111321.1:6996148-6997944 GCF_000313985.2 Echinops telfairi | reverse complement strand
AATAGAAATCGTTTTCTTTTTGCTGAGATAAGAGGCCTGATGTTTAGGATGAGTAAGTTTGAGGGGAACGTCTTCAGTCCACACTCAAGGTGCGTGGCTCAGGAGGACAGAATGATAGGAGTGAAAGTGAAACATGCACAAGGGGACAAAATGGACGTGACCAGACAGCACCATCATGGTGAAAACAGCATGCTTTTATATGAAGTGTCAGATGGGTTTCAAGTGTCGTATTTTACACAAAGGGTGCTGAACTAAAGGGAAACAGCATTTTATCGTTGCAACAACAGAAATGAGGAAAACAAGATTGATTTTAAACTTTTTTGAAGTGGAACTATGTATGTTTTAAGGAGCCCTAATGGCATGGTAGGAGCCCTGATGGCATAACAGTTATGTGTTGGGCTGCTAACCACAAGGTCAGCGGTTTGAAACTACCATCCATCCATTCTGCAGAAATTGAGGCTTTCTATTGCCAGAAAGAATTAGTTTCATAAACCCACATAGACAGTTCTGCCTTTTTCTATAGGGTCACTATGCGTCAGAATTGACTCGACGGCAATGAGTATGGTTCTTTTGTTTTGTTTTTTAGTGGCTTGGTGAGTTAGGCATTACACTGCTAAGTCAGTTATACAAACCAATAGCCACTCCATAAAATAAAGATGAGACTGTTGGTGCCTGTGAAGAGTTATAATCTTAGAAATTCTAGAGAGGTTTGCTGTGAGTTAGAACGATCGATGGCACTCGCGTGAACAGAATAAGGTGCTACTGCGTGGGATAAAATAAGATTAGGTGTGCATCATGCTTTTATCCTTTTCCATACTTTTTAAGTCTGTATACTAAGGCAATAATTTGAGAAGCTCGACTATATGAAGAAAGGAGATGAGCCAGGGGTGTACACGTAGTAGGAGGGGATGCACTAGGGGTCCACATATGACAAGGTGGGGGGTCCTAGACTCAAGATGCAGCCCTTCCTTTTCATCTTTGAGTGGCTCAATGTCGTCTGTGGGCGCTCCTTCAGGAAAGCAACCTACTGTCCGAACCAGAAGGGAGTGGGCCCTCCTTAGGGTGGGACAGACTACACAGTCTGATTGCTCTAGATGGCTAATAACCCTTAGGGAGAATAACCTCTAAGCAGCTTGCGTTGACCTCCAAGTGTACAGTCATTTACCATGTGTAGCAAGCAGCATCCTAGGTTTGGCATATATTTGGCGAAGACAAGCTGGGGAAAGACCCTTTTGCATCCCTCAACTAAGGTGCACCTGACCCAAGCCACGAAAGCTGGACCGTGAATAAGGAAGAAGAAAGAATAACTAATGTCTGTGAATTAAGGATTTGGCAAGTGATATTAAGTGTACTGCCATGCACTGCCAGAGAAGCAATACGTCTTGGGATCAACACAGCCAGAATGCACTTTAGAAGCAAGAAAGTTGAGGTGCCACATATTGTGGACATGCTCTCAGGAGAAACAGTCCCTGGAGAAGAACACCAGGCTTGGTAAAGTAGAGGGTCAGAGAAAAATAGGAAGACCCTCAATCAGATGGCTGCAACAACGGGCTCAAACATTGAAACAATTTTGAGATGGTGCAGGCCTAGGCTGTGTTTTATTGCTATACACAGGGTCTATTAGCTGGAACTGATTTGATAGCGTCTACGAACAATAACACTCAACAGTCTTTTAAAAAAAATGAACAGACAGCATCTATTTCATCAGTGGCTAGGTTTTTATTTTATTTTTTTATAAGGGTTGAAAAGATCCTTCTTCCTTCAGTGGAAAAGTTTAGCAGTTTTCTTTTAACCGG
>NW_022111321.1:6993464-6995389 GCF_000313985.2 Echinops telfairi | reverse complement strand
CACAGTGTCTGAAGTGCGCTTATACCGCAGAAACCAAAAACCATGTACAATCGGGCATCATAATGCCTTTTCATGTCATGAAGAAGGTAGCTCTGAGTGGTCCCTAGACATAGTGCTCCCTGTCTTACAATGACAATTGCAACCCAAGATTTCTTGCAAGAACCAAATACATCCACAATCAAACTAGAAGAGCTACTCACTAACACAAAGTAGCAGAACTCAGACTAAAGAGATGGTTTCAACCTTAAATTATTCTTGAAAATTCAGCAATACAGAGAGCCCAAAGTAGATCAGTTAGTACCATGGCCTAGTCTTCAGTGCTTCAGAACTAGTGACAGAAAATACCACTTCGAAATCTCATTTCTTACCATAATATTGACAAAGAAAAATATATAATACTTCATTAGGGGTGAAGGGAAAGTAGTTTTATTGTGTAATAATATAGCTTGGTCTGGGCAGGGCTAAGTAAATATACAAAATATTCTTTTAAGTGTAGAGAAAAATCTATGTATATCTCGAAATAAAATAAAGATACATAAGGGGTAGCCCCCTCCAAAATGGAATTTTTTTTCAAAGCTATGTTTTTGATTTTTTTTTTTTACAAAACAACCTTATCACCTTCAAAGTACACTCCATTACACTTAATATGATTGTCAAATCTGTGATTCCATTCCTAGAAACATTTACAAATTCATCTGTTTGCATGGCTGACAGCAACTCCCTCATTTTTTCTTCACCTCTTCTGAGTTGCCAAATCGCTGTCCTTTCATGACCCTCTTCATTTGCAGAAACAAAAAGAAGTTGCATGGAACGAGGTCAGGTGAGTAAAGAGTGTGGGGGAAAAGAGGCATGCTGTTTTTTGCCCAACACTGGGGCACTGTGATGGCTGTATGAGCAGGTGCATTATTGTGGTGGCAAAACCAGTCCCATGTCTGCCACAACTCAGGCCTTTTGTGTCGCACACTATTATGCTATCTTTCTGGGAGCTCTAAATAGAAAGCTTGATTAACAGTCTGATCTAGGGGAACAAACTCCAAGTGCACTATCCCCCTCACATCAAAAAGCCAAATGAGCATTGTCTTGATCTTTGATTTCACCTGTTGAGCTTCTTTTGGGTGAACTGGTGATGATGGTGTCACTGGATTGACTGACGTTTGCCTTTGGGGCTGTCAGAATAGCACCATGCTTTGTCACCAGTAATGGCAGTTTCTGCAGCAGTTTTCCCGAGGAAGAAACAAGATTTCACAGCCACATGCTGTTCTCTTAAATCGGCCATCACAAAAAATGAGTTTCAAGTGAAACTGCTTTTATCAAAAAATTCACTGTAACTAGAGAGAACCTTTCCAGGTGATAGATACCACTGGGTGCACCAACTCAGAGTGAGTTGCTCAATGCTCACCTAGTGGGAAAAAGTATGTACTAAAAATGTTCCACCCAGTGGAGCCTTTTACGTTTTTGTTTGTTTTTTTTAGAGGGGAGGTAACTCCTCATATGGTTAATGACTGATTTTGTAGAATAGATCAAAGTCTTTTGAACTGCTATGGTTAACCTTTTGACTAACATGTGGGGACTGTGGGATCTGGCTCTGCCTCACTGACAGAAATAATATCTTATAAAGTAAGTCGGCAGAATTTGGTGAGGGATTTGGACATATCTAGAAAAAGGCCAAATAATCACACCTAAGTGTTTATCTACTAAATGAATAAAGTAGAGTGTCCTTCACTGAGATGGCTAGAATGAAAAAACAATTAGTTAGAGATGGAAGGAGAGTAGACATGAGTTTTATTTGGAAGTTTAAAGACAGGGAGAAAGGTATTATTTATCTGTTTGCTTTTGTTTTGAATCTCTCTCCTCATTGCTCAAAGATAGATTTTTCATTTAAATTTCACCTTCATGCATCCAAAGTCATGAGATTTAACCACTAT
>NW_022111321.1:6972069-6991337 GCF_000313985.2 Echinops telfairi | reverse complement strand
TTCAGTGCCATCGTTTGAGATATCTCTATATTAAAGTGATATTGAAACATAAAAATTATATATATGCCAGGCCTTAAAAAAGTAACTTTATTATAAATATTCATATGATTAACGCATGTTTGAGTATTTCTAAGCAATGTGAGGTGTATTAACTTTGAAAGATGATCCAAGTACATCCTTGGCTAACAATTCTTTACACAATCTGACCCTGATAGAGGATCTCAGACTTGGTAAAATAGAGGGTCAGACAAAAGAAGAAGACCCTTCAGAAGATGGATTGACATAGGGGCTGCCATTGGCACAAACGTCACAGGATTGTTAGAACTGTGCGGTACTGGGCGTTCAGTCCCATAGGATTGGTATGAGCTTGAACTGACTCGAAGGCACTTAAGTACAACAAAAATAACAATACATTTGATCCTCAAATTAATTGCCATTTGTTTCCACTTTTATATGAAGCTATTACAGCATAATGCAGTTATGTAATGATGAATTTCAGGAAACCTTGCTTTTAAGACACATTCTGGCTGTCCTTCCAGAATAGATTGGTTTGTTCTTCTGGCAGTCCACAATACTTTCAATATTCTTCATTAACACCACAATCCAAATGCTCCCATTCAAAGAGCTAGTAGGGGGGAGCTATCAAACAGTGGGTTTTAGAGATGTCAATTATATTCTCTGTAATGATTTATTTTTTATTAATTTCCAAAACAAAACACAAACTCACTGCCATCATGTCAATGCTGGCTCCCGGTGAAACTGTCGGGCAGAGTAGAATGGTTTCTGTGACTGAATTGACAAGTTGTATACAACTAATAAATTATTTTGACACATAATCCTCTCTGCTTTGATACGTGTGCTTCCTCTGAAAATGATTGGAATGAATGGCTGTTTGAACTTTTTGAAAGCAGCCATTATTCTTAGCAATTTAGTCTTTGAAAGAACCAAAGCTGACATGCATGTGCTTCTTCTGCTAAAAGAGAGAGCAGAGTGTAAGAGAGAAGCTTGAAAGAAAGTCTGCCAGTTTCAGAATGACAATCCTTGCTTGCTATCCATTTTTAGCTTCATTAAAAGAAAGGTTTGCAAAGGTTAAATAAGGGACGGGACTGGCAGTTGAAGTCCATTAGAATCTGTTGAGAAAGAATCTCCAACACATTTTTAAAGGTCAGGAAGCTATTATTTAGTTTGACTCCGTTTTGATTTAGAAGTAAATCAAACATCTAGTAAAATAACCAAAGGCCAAAGTTAAAATAATTTTATTTTAAATAGGTGATAGTTGTGAAGAGAGCACAAAATAGACTGAGAACATAGGAGAGAGAGGGAAAGGGGGGGGGGACAAGAAGTAGAGCAGGTAGGAGGCAAAATAAAGAGAGATAAACTAGCAAAAATATTTGCTGTTTTCTTTGAATGTTTTTGACAAGAATGAGGAAATAAAAAAACAAAAGGACAAAGAAAGTCTTATCAAAGGTGCACCACTGTTGTTCGTTGCCCTTGAGTCTTCTCTGACTCATGGCAGCCTGGTGAACAGCACAACATGTTGACGGTGCTGCCTTCGTGAAGACCAAGGGCACAGTTGAGTTCATTGTTCTAGCTTGCGTGTCAGTCCCTCTCACTGAGAGTTCCCTCCATTTTCACTGACCTTCCATCATCCATGACGTTCTTTTCTAGCAATCTGTCCATTTTGATGATAAATAGAAATGGACAGAGCCGACGCTTCACAGTTCTTGCTTTTTCTAAGATACATTTGTTCATCCTCCAGGCAGCGCACAAGATATTTCAAGTTCCTCACCAAAGTCACAGTCCATGGTACTTTGTTTTTCCTTTTCATTGTCCAGCTTTCTCACTCAAGATATTGTTATTATTTGCTTTTGAATTAATTCTACCTCATGCTAATCCCATATGAGATCACCGGGACTGTTACGAAAAGAACTGTTGGGTGGATTCAAACCGCCAACCTTAGGCGCTATAATGCATAACCATTTGTGCCACCCAGGGACCCCACTTCAATGCCTTTAAGACATGACCTAAAACCACAGATGTTGTCATTAAAGTCATATCTTTGTTTCTTAAAACAATCTGGTAGGCCCAATAATTTGTGCTTTCTTTTAAATATTACAAATTTTGGAATATTCTTGAACATGACTAAAACATTGATAAACTAAAAATTACATTAAATATATCAATCATGTTGCTAGGTTTCAGTTGTCCTGTAGGTCACAGAGGATGCTTTTTATATAATTGCAAGTTAAAATTCTCACATATGCCAATCAACATCTAGTTATTGTTTTGGTATAAGCTTATGTTTTAGACCATGTCTGTTTCCTTTTAGAGCAATTAGGATATCCTGAGATACATTGATTGGCATGATATGATCTGCTGGACACTATATTTACAAACAACATTGAATTGTAAGATTTATTGACTACTGGGAAAAGTGAATGTACATTCATCAAACATCATCTATACATTCATGAAGTATTCACCATACTTCAGAGATAATAAACAATTCATCAAGAACTAGTGTTCTAGACACCCCCCAAAACACATTTTCCTTTTCTCCACAATGTCTCAAGGAATCATTATCTATACCATGCTTACTTCTGCACGATTTGAGTTTAAGGAGGTTAATAAATAAAAAAGTATCATGGGTTAATAAATAAAACAGATTTATCATGTGGAAAAAAAAGAGTAGAAAATATAGATTTGTGTGTGAGCCTATTTGTGTGTGTGTTTCTCCCTAAGTGATTTAGAAAATGAAATTCGGTTAATGAACAGCACACACACGTTGACAAAACACAGATATATTTATAAGAGTTAAGACATAGGAAAGTAACTCTGACAAAGGTTAAATATGTAATTTTTCCTAAAGGAAATATTTCAAAGTTTTGCAGGAGAAGGGAATGTTAACTGTCTTTTTTCTCACTTATAGAAATTAACAGGCATAATTTCCAACTGAAACATTTATTTTCTCTAATATACCAAGAGATAGTTCAATAATTTCCAAGGATGATATAGAAGTCTTCTTATGTGTTGAAATATGGATATATAACTGCTGCCCCCTTACTTTACTAATAAAGTAGTTGGTCTCATATGGCTATCCTAGGGAGTGTAAATTGAAATACATATTCATATATCCTCTATTTACTAATTTATAAGGAAGGCATTGAATATTTAATAGCTGCATGAATTAATAGAAAAGCTATAATGTCAACAAAATGGATAGGCTATGCTTGAACTACTCTTCATGCTCCTAGCTCCCTCATAGCTATCTATCTACAAGAGATAGAATCAATAAGCACTAAGATTTTTTAAAGCTTTATATTTTCTTCAGTTTAAAGGCCTATAATAAAAAGTAACTGTCTCATACCCCAGATTCCCATGACATAGTGTTACCCTAAAAGGTGGGTTACTTGGTAGTGAATCAGTACGAGGAAGCATTCCTATATTTTAAAATCAAATGGCAGCTGATATCCACCTTAAGAAAATTCTAATATAAAGTTCAGATGCCTCTCACCTATTTAATTAGAGCGGCTCTTTTCACCGAGTCTTTGATGGTGCGTGCTGGACTGGCAAACACCATGGCTGCAATCATGAGGAGGCTGGATTGCAGATCGGGGAAGTAACCTTTCTTGAAGTTGTAAGGACGGCAAGTAGAAAACAGAAACCATATGCTCGATACACATATTCAGTAAATACCAAAGATTTAAACCCAAATGGAAAGACTTCAGATAAATATATCATTTTGTGTCTTTGAATGCGGCATCTGTGTGCCCGAAGCTTCCACTCGGGACTGCAGATTTATTGGCCAGGTTTGAATCTCTAAAGATTCCTCTCTGTGATTCATTTTCCCCTCAACTGCTCTGCAGAAAAATAAATTCTCTTGAACTTGCAGCAGAAAGTTTTATCAACAATAACACCACAGTACTGAGATTATTGCTTTCAGCTGCATAGGCAGATGTTGGCACACTCTTGTCTAACTTGCTAATTGAATAGATCTATAAATTATCTATGAGTCACAGATCGACACCCTGCAAAGAAGTACATGGCGTGCTTGAATTAGCGCTCCTATTCTAAATCTCTTGCACTTTTAAATCCTTCTTCTAGTCCTAGCAACACTTCATAATTTCCTTTACTTTTCTGTCTCCATGTTTTTAATTCATTTCCCATGGTTCTTTAATTTTATTTTTAAAACAGAAATTTCTGTAGCTCTTTTTAAAAATATATTACAGAAAAAAATTACTGAATGTACGCTATCGTCCAGTTCTATGTTAAGCATCCTACTATAGTTTGTACTCTTCAAACATTCTGCAAGGTGGAGACTTTGCCCTCAAGGTGACTATAATTTATATAGTTTTTATTTCATTACAATGCTTCTCTGATATTTTGAAAGCAGTTCCTGGGTAAAGGTCAGCCTTTTCTGAAAACCAGGAAGTCATTTTTAGTTCTTTGCATAGGTGAACTGGTATAGAGAGATTTGGCTTGGTGCTTTCAAGAAGCTGAAGCCAAGCTGAGACGGGATTGGCGTCTTGAGACAATTCAATGCCTTAGAAATAGAAAATGGGATAGAATTAGAATCACAAGGAATGCCAGGAAGAACTCCTGTAAATGATAAAAGAGATAGGAAGCACAAATAAGCAGAAAAAACCTTTACACTCTGATTCTGGTCTGATATATAAATGCAGATAGGTCTGAAAGTGTGTACCGTAAGGAGGAAGTGCCCCAGTCTGTGGTGTTGAGCTGACAATGTCCCCTCCATCCCAGCAGGATCCAGTGCATGTTTTCTAGGTCAAGTTCGAGGCACTACATTTCACAACAGCTTTATGCAAACAGGGTGCTTACAGGGAACAGAAGTTACAGTGTAGAAAAGAATGAAGGGATAACCTACTGTGTGGTGTAGGTTCAGACACAGAGCAACCTTCTAGGACATAGCATAATGGTCCTCTAGGGTATTCAAGGCTGTGTAGCAGCAAACCGTCCCATCTCTCTCCATAGAAGACTTGGGAGAGTAAACCCATACACTTCCAAGTAGCAGTCAAGGACTAAACTATTGCATTTAAGCCAGACAAGAGAAGAATTATGACATAACTGAGAAAGTCCTGAACTATTGGAATGGCATTAGGTAGGAACAAAATATAAATGTCAGACAATTAAACAAAATGATGGCTCCATGGAAGGGGAACCTTGGCCGCTATGGATGCTGCTCAGCAGCATTGTTCACCGGTTACAAGGCGTCATGTCCTCTTGGCTGGAAACAGTCAGGCACCCGCTTAGGTTCTTTTCACTGCTGCCCCTACGACTTACGTAGTCATGTGAGTGGATAGAGGTAGACAATGCTGAACTTATAGAACACTTTTTCTTTCCCCCCAATTTACTATTTCTTTTATGAGAGTTGGGTAACTACTAAGCAAAGGAATCTTAAGTAAATAAATTCTCACTAACACATAAAAGTACAGTGTAACGCCACTTCAAAAGTTGTAGACTACATCTCATGAAGTGAATAAAAAGAAATAATCGATGGCGTTCTTTGTGCTCCAAGGGCTTCTGCATAGGTGATCCTTTAGTCCACTGGGCATACCTGTAAGGCGAATCAAAGGCTGATAAATTTCCTTACATGGACGACGAAGATCGTAAAAGGGACAGTAAGAAATAACTTGCTCAAATTCATGCTGTGATTCAGAGTATGCTTGAAATTAGGAAGCATGGTTTTGGGTCCCATGATCATGACAGTGTGCAGTGCTAAAGCTATCCGTCAACCTCGTAGATTAAAATACAAGCTAGCAAAGATAAGCATGAGGGCTGAAAGAAACAGGGCAGTGTTTGCCATCATTGTCTGGAGGCTTATGTTGTGACGTGAGTTCAAATTTTTAATAGTAATGTTTTCTAGAGCCCTGAATGTGAGGAAATAAAATGATAATCTCTCCTCAGCATGAAGATGTTCGAATAATTTAAACGGTGAGTCAGAGAATGTGCTTGCCATATAACTTGCATGGTGAAAACATGGTAGTTATTATTAACCACTAATTAATATATATCTCCCACCATGTGTTAAGTGTTGCTTTGTTCAGCCAAATAGAAAATAGAGCTTTATCTGATAAGAGAGTAGGCCTAAGTTGGGGGGGGGGGGGAAAAGGAAAACAAAGAAAAATATAAAGAGAAAGAAAGAAAGAAAAAGTGATACTCTTTCATTGGAAATAAAAAGACCTAGATTTGAGTTGTGACTTTGCTAGTAATATTTCTGTAATCTTGGACCGTGTATGTAATATGCCTGCCTCTTGGGCTTTGTATTTGTAAAATGTGACTTAATAAATTATTCTGAAGTTCATCTAGAAAATCTTTTATTAATAATGACCCTCATGTTTTTGAATGTTAAGTATTTGTATCCTAAACTATTCCATCCCAAGTGTCATGCTGCAGCAAATGGCATTTATGAGTTTAGTATTATTCCTACTTAATCTCCTTTCATCATTCAATAAAACATACTGCATTTTAGTAAAGAAGGAGTGTCATTGAAACGCAGAGAAGATGGAAGAGATCATTTTCTTTTAAGGAAAATGTATGGAAGGAACACGGATGGTCCAGTGGGTTAAGCATCATGCTGGTAAACGAAAGTTTGGGGTTTCAAACTCCCCAGCTGCTTTGAGAGAACAACGAGCCTGTCTACTCCAGGAAAGCTGTATGGATTAGGAAATCCTTTGGAAATGTCTGCTCCAGGAAAGCTGTATGGATTAGGAATCCTTTGGAACCGTTGTAAAGGAGCCCTGTTGGTGAAGTGGGTATGTCTTGGTCTGCTAACCACTAGGTCAACAATTCAAAACCACCAACTCTCCGTGGGAGAAAGCTAAGGCATTCCAGCCTGCAAAGAACTCAGGGGCAGTTCTACCCTGCCCTCCAGGGTCACTGTGAGGAGAGGTTGACTTGACGGCAGTGAGTTTTAGATGGAGCTACTCTACCCTGCCCTCCAGGGTCACTGTGAGTCCGATCAACTAGACAGCAATGGGGTTAACGTAAACTTTCACAGATATTTCTCTTTGACATTTGCTATTTTAAGTTCCATGATCACAGGACCAGGTTAATGAAGAATGAGGCAGGAAACAGAAATGGAACCTGGCAACAGAGTTGAGATGTTAGAACTCACTTGTTTCTCTTCCAAGAGCTGAAATTCAAGATCATAGCCAGCCAGAAACAGAAGTAACTATGACTTTCATGAGCATAGATTTGTAAATTAAGAATGGTTATATTTAGGGTCATGAACAACATTAGAACAATCGATCATGAACAACATGGAAATGTGTTGTGTATCCTCGTGGAAAACAGTAAGCCAACAAAAATTGTTTCAGTCACAACACTTTCACTTATAATGTTATTGAAAACTTGAATAATTCTTTGTTCATGCTTGCTTCAAAATTATTTTACCTTTCATATGTCAGGCACTTCTATGGGATGAGATGTTTATAAACAGTTTTTTGTCTTTTAAGGAAGGCTTTGATGAATGGTTACAGACTAGTGGGTCTTTGTGTCATTTTCTTTGAAAATATAATAAAAATGTCATTCAGTGATCACTATAACTGCCCTAGTGATATAGTGGGTTCCATGTTGGCCTAGTAACCACAGGTTAACAGTTCAGAATCACCAGCTGAGCCAAGAGAGACTCCTGTAAAGCCTTACAGTCTCAATAATCAGAGGTGGTGTTCCACCCTGCTTGGGTTGCTTTGCGTCAGAATCAACTTGACGGCAGTGGATTTGAGTGTTTGAAACCTACTTTATATAATACAACTAGAATTATGAAAAGTAAACAGTATTACGCTAGTATTCTGTATAATGATTTTAAAAGTAACCATTTCATCCTACTGAGAAATGCTAAGGCTAGGATTTTAAGCCCCTGTTGGTTTCAAAGCCAAAGGCTACCCTGTAAAATTAGATAGGAAGCCCCATCTCCTTCACATCCTTAAACAAGCAACTAAAAAATATCCTGGCAGTGTCTGTACTGTATTCTCTTGCATTCAGTCATTTATTTGCCTTAATCAACCTATCTCTTTAGAAACCCCAGCCACAAAATAAGATTAAGTAGCTTTTAGATAAGAGATTTAAAGAAAAATATTTCTTTAGAACTTGGGTAGGATTTACTTAGAATTAGGTCTTTCCTACTACTGTGTCTTTCCACTACCATTTTCTATACCGCCACTTCATTTAACGAGGGCCTGATTATTTCTCTGGTCTCATTTGGGTTGTAGGTCAAGGATCATCCCTACTCATCTTTTCTATTTTATTTTTTCCAAAGCACTTTCCACTATTTCACATACTATCTACTTGTGCATTTTCTAAGATGTATGTTCCATTAGGCTAGAGATTTATCTATTTAATTCACTCCTATATCCTCAATGTCAAAATCAATGCCTGCCGTATAGTAGGGGTTTCATAAAAAATATTACTCATATCTAGATAAACATGAATCATTATCCATAGCACTAATTAGAATAATATCAGAAATATGGTTGAATTAAATTTCAATTTCATATATTTTAGTAATTAAATTAATATATTCATTCACTTTTCAGGGTTCGTGGGGAGCAACTTACTCTGATGATCATCTTAAAGGAAAAGGTAAAGAACAAGAGTCACGATAAGAGCTATAAAGGAGGCAAGAAAAAAGCATTTTTCATTTACAATATTATTTATGAAAAACAAATTAATCATGACAATTACAGAAAAACGAATGTTGCACATTTCTCCCTTATAAACTTGTATAGACTCAAACTCTAAGCCAGGAATCTTATTACTCTTCCCTACTTCTCAAGGGCAGTCTCTCCGATGATGTATTAATTGCTATTAAGTCCAGAGGAATTAGGTTGCTTATGACCCTAACACATATAAAGCATGAGCACTCATTTGCATTTAGCTGTGATGCTGATTAATCTTATTCCCTATAGAAAGACAAGATGTGCCAAACACCACACAACATAGTTATAGTGCTCTCTGTGTCTAAGAGTACTTTTTCGCCCCCTCCAAATAGATTAAATCAGCTCACATAATACTTTCTCATTTCCCTAGGATGGATTGAAGCTTCTGGCATCATAGATTTATCTCTTCTTAGGCTCACAAGGGCCAAAAATAATACTGCTAACTTAGGTCATCTCTCTTCTAAATATTCATCATCATGTTAAAAGTTAGATCAGGGGGAAGAGAGTAGATGGGCCAAGGCCAATCCATCACTTTTACACTAAGGAGTGTATATGCTGTGGACTGAAAATGGTTGCATTTTATTAAATATGGAAGTTGGCATTAATATTATTGAAGCTCTCAGTATTATTGGGAGCATAATTTAATATGGTTTATACAGATTTCCTTTATAGTTTTTATGCCCCAAACTTCTAAATATCACATAAACTATATGGATAATAGGGAAGCATACATTCATTAAGTTAATAGTGAGAGTCTATAATTGCCAGTAAAAGCAAATCAGTTAGATTAAATGGTTACAATATAATCATATAGAAAATTAATTCCTAGAGCGATAATCATTATTATCTGAAATCCATCATCAGAGGAGAGACACGTTAGAATATTAACAAAAAAAAATTCTACACACACTAAAACTTATGGTCTTTCTTATTTTCACCTTCATTACACTAGTCCACTTTAATGCTTCATCTCCCAGTGTGAAAGAAGCAATTGTCCTAGTCCCTGTTATTAGAAAAGTGTACAAAGTAGGAAAATGTTATCTCGTATGAGGCTATACAGCCGCCAGTCCTCATTGCTTTTGACTAGGAATCTGACTCAGGTGTTTATCTCATTTTTGCTATTTAGTAACAGTGCAAGATCATTAAATTGATGCAGCTTTCATTTGTTTAACTGAAAAGTATGGGCAAATACATGTGCCCTTCCCACTTCAAAAAATGTAAAATACAATGAAATAACATATTTTAAATGTGTGTTTTACAGGAACGTAGGTTTTGTTAGATACTTTAGACTGCTCTACGTTGACCTGGTGACACTCTGGTCAAATGATAAGTCGAGGACTAGATGGTTAGCACTGTTAACCACCCAGCAGCTCTGATGGAAGAACACCGGCCACCTGCTTCTGAAAGGTGACAGACAAGAAAACACAATGGGACATTTCTACTCTGTCCCACGGGTATCTCTGAGTTGGATTATATTAGAAGGCATCCAACAACAAACTTCACTATTATGGCCATTATTTTTAAACTAATGTAGGAAAGTTTAAAAGCTGCTGTTTTAAGGTCATATCTGAGGAGCCTCAATATATCAAACTCTAACAGTTTAATAAATAGCCTGACAGTGACCAGTGGAACTTCTTCCTCCTCATATCACTTAACTAAAAAATGTATTTTATGTTTATTGACTTATAGTTAACATATCATATAATTAAATGATTTGATCATATCAAGAAGTGTTGTGCAGCTGTAGTCACCATTGACTTTGGAACTTTTTATCCTTCTGTCACACATGGATGTCGATTCCCATTTCCCCTTCCCTCTTTCTCCATGCCCTAGGATAATCATCAGTCCCTTTACTATCTTTTCATTTTCTTTAATCCCAGTTTCCTTTACCTTTAACTGAAAAAAAAAACAACATTTTGCTGTTATTTTCGAGAACATATGCAGTACATATTAAGTGTACCAATTAAATCATTTCGACATGTACGATGTGTTAATGTTGATTACCATCTTCAGCGTGTAACCATCTTACCCTCCTTTTCTGAGCTGTACCTCCTCATCAACAAAATCTCACTGCCCCTTAAATTCCCTATCTAATCTTTCAAGTTGCTGTTATCATTTTGGTCCCATATGGTTAGTTCTTAAAAGAGCTAGGTGCTTAAGGCAAACCATTTGTATTGTTATGCTGGAATGCTGTTTGACTTTAAGAAGACTTCAGGGGATTGTTTTGCCTTGTGGTTTCAAGGTCATCTCAGGGCAGTAGATTTATGGTTTCACCCAGCCTATGGAGATGGACCCAGAAAGTCTGGACATGTTGAGGATTTGAAGTTCTGTGCTATATTTGTCCCCCTGTCTCCCGCCTTTTAATCAAGATTCTATGATAGAATCTTGGTCAAATTTTTCAATAAGGGTAGCCAGGTACAATGCAGTTCTCCTTTTCTGTTGATAGAGACAGTTGTTTATGAAAGCAGTCAGCCACACATTTATGTCCTACTCATAGTCTAGAGTCTTCTGCAGCTGCTGCTGCAACAGGTGGATATAGAACAGTTGTCAAGCTTTGGATGTGTGTTTGCAAGCTCTTCAGACCCCAAGTACTATTCAAAAAAGTAGGAGGTGGACCTACTAAAGAGATGTCCTGTGAAGGCAGGACCCTAAGCCTTCAAATCAAAGAACCAAATCGCACGAGGTTTTTAGCAGCCTCGTTAATGATTCTTTCCCCCCACCTCCCCACACCCTCTTCTTGTTTTCTTTTTAGTTATTGTTTGTGGTAAAGTGAAACTCTTTGGTTTGGCTCCTCTATCCATTATCTTTGTAATGCCCACCCTGTAACTGGGTGGGAGCATGCAAATAAGGTGTAGAAAAATCTAATTCAGGGATCAGTCTGTTTGCCGTTCCACTGGACATTAAAGTCTCCATTTCTGAAGTAGGAGCAGCAACAATTCATGACCATCAAAAAAGAATTAGCACCAGTGTGGCACATGAGAGACCCTGCGGGAACTGGTGGAGACACCACCTGCAGAAGCCACAACACGAAGACCACGAGAGAGCGGACAGGAGCAGTGCCAAGACCGAGCGGCATAGTCGTAGCATTCCTGGCTTGTGGAGTGCCGTGTGTCCTTTGAACATTTACTAGTGCTAAAGGAGCTTTGAATCCTTGACTAAGCAGGAAAGGGACCAAGAGTCGTGAGGCTGAGATGTCAGGGGTCAGAGAGAAACACACCGGACTGATGGAGAAGAAGTGCTGCAAGTCTGGCTAGACCAGAGGATGTACACTGGTACAGATAGGAACTGGAAACACAGGGAATCCAGGACGGATGATCCCTACAGGACCAGTGGTGTGAGTGGCGATACTGGGAGGGTAGAGGGAGGGTGGGTTGGAAAGGGGGAACCAATTACAAGGATCTACATATGACCTCCTCCCTGGGGGACAGACAACAGAAAAGTGGGTGAAGGGGGAGACGTCAGACAGGGCAAGATATGACAAAACAATAATTTATAAATTATTAAGGGCTCATGAGGGAGTGGGGAGCAGGGAGGAAGGGGAAAAAATGAGGACCTGGTGCCAGGGGCTTAAGTGGAGAGCAAATGTTTTGAGAATGATGAAGGCAATGAATGTACAAATGTGATTTACACAATTGATGTATGTATGGATTGTGATAATAGTTGTATGAGCCACTCATAAAACAATTAAAATGCATTATTGGGCAATGAATATACAAATGTGTTTTACACAATTGATGTATGTATGGATTGTGATAAGAGTTGTATAAGCCCCTAATAAAATGATTTTTTTTTTTAAAAAGAAGAGGTGCTGCTGTGGACAATAGACTGTATGCTTAAAGTTTTTTCACTCCTGAATAATGGTAGCCTGTTAATGTCCCTAACAGATCCCTATCATTGTGAGTATTGTCTGTGAGTTCTAGGTGGCCATTGCAATGAATTATCAAACACAGCAGAGTTGTACCATAGAAGGAAGGTGTGGTGGCAGAATAGGATGGAGGGTGGAGGCACGCCTTGGGAGATCCAGTCTCACATCTGGATGGGTCCTAAGGGAGGGCAGTGTAAATGAGGGGAAGAAATGAAGAGGCAGACAAACGTGAGGTGATCATGTGTGCCATGGCTTCAGGAACCAAGTCTGAGTAGGTAAGAGAGAATGTATTCTTACCAACACGTAATGTAGCCTCAGGGTATGCAAGGCCCCCACAATTACTGGTAACCACGTACCTAACCCTAACCCTAACCCTGTGGGTTGTACCCTAACCCTAGATGTCCCTGAGTTCTTTGGAGGAGTAACCTAACACCAGTGCTGGGCCAGTGACTGTCCCCTGAGCAAGTAGAGCAAAAGCAACATGTCTGCTCCTATAGATAGATCTGCCGGCCAGCTAGAAATCAACCTTGTGCGAGTCAAAGGCCTTCCGGGTTTCTTAAAATATGAGAATAAAGAGTTTGTCTGCTTAAAAAAAAAAGGAAGAAGAATTTGTCTGCATATGCTCTCATCCTAGTCCTCAATTTCCCACAATGTCCGAGCTCTGCTTTGTGAAAATAGCAGGGCTATTTTATAACACTATTATATTACAGACTATAATATAATAGTATGCCTTGGGCCAGTATGGAGCTGAATACTGCATTTCCCTGCTGAAGCTGAAGGAGGTCAAATGTGGCTTCATGCCATTTCCTTATTGCTGTAAATAGAACTATCACACAACTCCTAGCAATTCAACTTGTTATAGGTTTGCAATATATTGATAGCAATTACAATAATCAGCTGCACAACTCCAATCTTTATCAATGTGATTTTTCTTTCTGTTCTTCCTCTAACAATATCCTTGCTTATTTTATGGATGTCCATAACTTCTACTGTCACCTCATGGGCACAGATTAGGAAATACCCATAGGACGACAATAGTATGATACATTCTCTCTACAGAAATTTCAAATTGGCTACTGAGATCTTGATTAAATTTTAATCTATATAATGCCACATTCACTAATTCCCCCAACTCTATATTTTCTTCTGCTTTCTCAATGGTTTCATGTTATAAATCAGAATCTCTGGGGTGTGTGTGTGTGTGTGTGTGTGTGTGTTTCTTTCTTAACCTCGCTTCCCAATTCCTGCTGCTTCTTACTCATGTCTTGCTCCCATAGAGAAACACATAGCCAAGAGCGCTGAGATTAGTTTTCCTGTATCACCCATGTCTAGACACAAGACTGTGTTTTTCTTACTGTTTGATTCTTTGTAACTGTGTAGACCTTAATATCCTTTGACTCTAGCATAAGGCTTGGTACAAAGTATCTTCTCAGTACCTGCCTGTGTTAGTCTGGGAAGGTTACAGAAATAAATCATGGGCACACATATGTGTATAAGAAAGAGCTTTATATACAAGAGCAATTGAACATTAAGAAACATACCAGCCCAGTCCAGATCAAGTCCATAAATCTGGTATTAGCCCATCTTTCCGATGTCAATCTATAAAGTCTTCTTCAGACTCATGAAACACATGCAATGACCTGGAATACAGAAGATCACAGGCCAGTGGATAGAAAGTCTTTGGGTCCAGTGGCATTGTAAGCATCTCAGTGCTGGCAGGGGTCTCTCTGTGGCTTCTCTGGCTTCAGAGGTCTGGTTGCATCCATGTGGCTTGTCTTCTGCAATATCTTCCAGGGAGTAGCAGAGACAGGTGTCTTCTGCCTCCAAGGAGGAAGTACCAGCTTTCCCAGAATTCTCAGGAGAAGGCCATGCCCACAGAAGTCTCATTGGCTATCTCCACATTGACAGCCTAGACTCTTAATCCTTAACTAAATTGACACCGGATTAGGAGATTACCACACTGCCTGTTGAAACATTGTGTCCACAGCATGATCATTTTCTGCTAAAACCTGCTGTGCTCTCTCAGTCAGCCATCCTGCTTGGCTTTGCTTGCTCACCTTTGCTTTTGAAGCCAAACATAAATTCCATTTTGTTTTGGTTTCACTTAAGAAACTCAATCAGAGCTGGATAAAGTTTGCAAATCTTTTGGGGGGAAAAATCTCTTTAGAGTGTTAAAGAGCAAAGATGGCTTTGAGGAACTATAAGGGACACAATCCAATGTATGATCATTTCAGTCACCACATATGCGTGTATAAGCTGAGCAGTAATAAGGATCAGATAAGAACTGGTGCATTTTGAATTATGGTATCAAAGATGAGTGTTGCACATACCCTGGATTACCAGAAAAACAAAAAAATCTTCCTTGGAAGAATTTTAAACAAAATCATCCTGAGAGAAGTGAGGATAGAAAAACTTCATCTCAGGTACTTTGGACTTGTTACCCAGAGGGACTTTCCCTGGGAAAGGATATGAGGCCTGATAAAGAAGTGGTGGCTGTTCTTTGGTGCCATCAAGTTGGTTCCGACTCAGAGCAACCCGATGGAGAACAGAATTGAACACTGCCAGGCCATTGAAAAAGAGGAATTCCATCAGCAATAAAAGTTAAGATGGTGGTTACAACAATGGGCTCCGTGTGCTTGCTTTGGCGGCACATATACAACAATGGGCTCCAACATACCAACAATTGTGAGGTTGATTGTGTTTTAATCTTTTGTTCATAGGGAGCATCTAGTCAGTTTCTCAATGAGCAAGAACTGACTTCAACATCTAACAACAACACAATATCATTTACAAATAATATAAGCTTAGGATATGCCGAAAAAGCTAGAGGATTTCCATGGCAGAGATAAAGAAAATTTCACCCTTCGGTAGACTGTAGGAATAAGACTCAGTATCTGACATAGAGAGGGGGGGATAAAATAATTATTTTCAACAGGTCTTTCATACAAAAAAGAATGAAATCCTAATGGGAAAAAATGGAGGAAAATGAGACATAGCTGGAAAGTATTTTATGAGTATGTAAAATATTCTTAAACTGAAGATATCAGTAAACTGGCAGAAACAGTCCCCTTCAACTCCCCACCGCTTCACAAATTTCAGAAGAGACTGCTTTTGGTAAAATCATTGATGGACTGTAAAACGAATATGTCTCAAAATGATAATACTGGTAATAAACATGATCTGCTCCCTCTATTCATGATGGTCATCAGGCCATTTCTAGGCTCAGAGATCAGCATTGCCCAGAGACATGTATGCACTCCAACATGAAGAACCATGTTAGGGTATGCTGGTTAGAAAGGAGGACCCCTGTTCTAACGTGCGTCTTTATGTGCTGCACTCAGCCATGGAGGGGGCTCCAGAATAGAGGACAGGAGAGGGAATGATTTATTAAGAAAAGTCACTCGTCTGATTTGAGACAATATTTATTGATAAGTGTAGCTTTGGCCAGACCTAAGCAAGGCTACTAAAATGTGGACCTAAAAAGTGACTTACAGTGAATGAAATGGAAAACTTTGTGGAGGGATAGTGCCTAAGAAGGGGTCTGACGATTCAGTAGAATAGAACTGTTGAGATGTATTTACTATGTAAGGCCAGGGAATGTACCATCAGAACACTGCTTAGCAGGACCTTTCACTCAGCGAACCCGGAATCCACCGATGAAACAAAAGCATGTGGAGAAGTTCAGCAGTCTCTGTCCTTTGCATGGTTAGGTTGACAGTGAGGGACGCGTCTGTGGAAACCAGTTCCTTCATTTAAATGAGGAATGATGAGATTCCAGAATTCCAAAGGCTGGGTGGTGCCTTGACCCAGGGGATTTATTAGAATATTTGAATGATGTTTCTTGGGTAAAGAGAAAGGTGACAAAATTCACCTTCTGAGCTAGGTGAATAAATAACAGAGTTCTGTTTATAGTTTTTTGAAAAAAACCCTTTAATTTGGTTTGGTTTTGAACAAAAAAAAAAAATGTATCATCTGAGAATACAATAAAACATGGTTTGTCATGTAGTTTTAAGAGCAATGTCAATTCATTTCCTCAGGGTCACTTAAAGAATAAAATGGAGATGGAGCTACAATGACAAGATGTTTAGAGAAAAAAGCAAAACGAAAGAACAACCGCATTGTCCTGGAGCTGAACCTCACGCAGAGACCCTTTACACCAGCAGTTCTCAGCCTTCCTTACACCGCGACCCTGTCATACAGCTCCTCATGTGGTGGTGACCCCCCCACCCAACCATAACATTATTTTTGTTGTTACTTCATAATTGTAATTTTGCTACTGTTATGAATCGAGTGACCCCTGTGAAAGGGTTGTTAGACCCCCAAAGAGGTCACAACCCACAGGTTGAGAACCACTGCTTTATTACCTAGTTTTGCCCCTCAGGACCTGAATCATTTTCCAAGGCGTATATGCCCAGATGAAATGAGGACACATTGTTTTTTCTACAAGACAGAAGATACAGAAACTAAACTGATGTAAGTACTATGGAAATCAATGATTTTTACCCCCCTTTCAAATGAGGGTAATGGAAAGTAAGCAATTAATGACTCTTTGGCCTAAATTTACTTTATGAAACATCTAGTGTATCTGCTGACCCACCTGTGGTAATTCTATTCATCTTCAAATCTAAAATGTGCAGAAATTCAACACTTTGGAAAACCATTAACTTAATTTCATGACCTGTTACATGAAATGCATTATCACAAGAAGACAAGTATAAGCACTTTAAAGGAGAATCAAGGAGCTAGAATCCTAGTTCCAGGGGTGAGACAGATTGTAATAGAATTCCTATTTTATCGCTCTGCACTTCCATAACCTTGGGTATATGTAAAATCTCTGATATCTACTTCTCTCATTAGTGAATTGTGGTCGAGAATTGACATTTCATGGAATTGCTGTGAGGGGTCAATGACATGGCATAAACAACCAGCCATTTGTCACACATAATGAACACGCCGTCGTTCTGAACAGCCCATACACCTCTGGTGTCTTTTTTGCGGCAACTCTCCAAGAACAAGAACGGTCAGGGAAATATTGATTTTTATATCTGTCTACATTTAATCTATCAATCTATCATCTATCAACAACAGGTCATTTGAAAGACTGCACGGTTAAGTGGTATCCTGAGAAAAAGAAATTCCTTATCAGTTCCAGACTACTTTAAAAGAGTCCTTGCCAGTGGGCCTGTGATCCAGCTGATCTGGAAGCATGGAAGGCTATCTCTCGGGTAGTTTAGAATACTATCTCTGATGTGTGAGGACAGGACTGAGTCCTTGGTTCTGAAGTAATAATACTCAGTCTTCGATCATAAGAAACGTATCATACAAAAAATTGCTCCTGGAATCACACTACCTCCCTTAGAGACTTAAACCACAGTGACCAGAAAATCAATCACAATGTGATTGAAGTTGCATGTCATGATTTGCCTATAATCAGGTTCCTCAATTACAAAATCTGTCAGGCCCATCTACAACCATTCTGTGATTTAAATGGGTCATTTTGAAATAGAGTCAAAGCAGGCACATTGAAAGATTACTCAGATAACCATGCTTCCCATATTCATTGTGCCTATATCACCCCCCACAAGCCATGCCTATGATCTCAGATAATGTTTTAGCTAATCATCTGAACAAGGACAAAGATTTAAAAATGAAAATGAAGTCTAGATTACAAATGAAATGTCACTACCTATAACACAACATCATTTGTTATTGGACCACTCGGCATGAAAAGAAGACATTAGAGTAACGAAATATTTCATGGAAGTAGAGCAAGGAGTAGGTAAACTCATTCATTTTATATAAAAGTGACTATGGTACAAATAAGCATGGACCCAGATTAAGCATAAAGCACTTTAACTGGTTGGTCAAAAGCCATAAACAAACTGAACTAGAGGATTAAGTACAAGGAAATGTGTATAAGGTTAGGTGGATAAAACATGAAATTTGAAAGAAAACATACAACTATTATTGTCCCACAATAATTGCTGAGTAGAATTTCAAACACCACATAGAAACATTGGTCCAGAGGACCACCTCATGCTAGTTTAGTGGCTCAATGTACAGAGTTGTTATTGTGTAAGAAATGAAGCTATGCACAAATTCCATTAATTGTATGGATTCCATTTAGCTACTGCTCCTGCCAACTGAAAAGATAAATATTGAGCCCTAAATATCATATAATTTCTTAAGATTACCAGTTATCTACTTGAAGGCATGATTCATTAGATCCCATTCATCCTAGCAAGTGCAGCAATTCATCCTCACACAAAAGTGATACTTGCTACAAAATGAGTTTTCCTTCCCCTTGAAGCACTGACAAATATGTTATGCAACCACGTATTCATTAATATGTAAATCCATTCAATTTTGTCTCAGTTCAAAAGATCATTTCACAGCAAAGGAATTACATTGACATGTACAAATATCTTATCCTGTACCCCAAATCCAAGACAATGTTTCCAAGCTATGCAGAAGGAAGTAGTAGTCAAGAGAGCCAAAGATGTGTTGCATTAGGTAAATCTGCCGAAGATCTCTTTAGGAAATTGGAAAGCAAGGCCGTTTGAGGACTAAGGTCCTGGCGCAAGCCATAGTATATTCAATCTCCTCACATACCTGTGAAAGCTGGTTGTTGAGTAAAGATGATGGAAGAGAGAAATGGATCCATTTGACTTGCGGTGCTGGAGAGGACTATTGAAAGCATCGTGGACTTCTAAAAGGACAAAGTG
>NW_022111321.1:6955060-6971430 GCF_000313985.2 Echinops telfairi | reverse complement strand
TGATGCAGCCCTGGGAACTGGAGAAGCCATGCGGAGACCCCTGCCAGCGCTGAGATGCTTACAACACGACTGGATCCAAAGAATTTTTACCCACTGGACTCTGATCACCCTGCATTCGGCATCATTGCATGTGTTTTGTGAGTCTGAAGAGGACTTTATAGATTGATTTTATAGATCAGACATAAATGTTAACATCAGACTTATGGACTTGATCTGGACTGGGTTGGGATGCTTTCTTAATGTGCAATTACCCTTTATATAAAACGGTCTTTTATACACATATGAGTCTATGGATTTGCTTCTCTAGTCTACCCCGACTGACACACATGCTGAATTGAGCCATTGGCTAATATATAGTATTATGTTCCCAAAGGGAGGAGAATGGCGTAGGACCAGGCAGTGTTTCTTTCTGTTGTTCATAGGGTTGATATGGGTTGGAACCCACTTAAGGCCATCTAACAACTAATCCTCAAAAGCCATGATTCACCAGTCTTTGAATCATGAGGATAAATTGGAGTTCCCATGCCTAGTAATTACTATTGATGTTGTTGTTGTTGTTAAGTGCCATGGAGTCCACTTCAAGGCACAGCAACACTGTGTCCAACAGAAGGAAACCATGCCCTGGCCTGTCTCATCCTCACAGCTGTTGCAATGTTTGAGCTCAATGTTACAGCCACTGTGTCAATCCATCTCATCAATCTTACTATTGATACATAATTAAAAATGATTGGATTCCATTTTTTGTTTGATGAATCTTAAGCTTCACCTCTACCGCAGAGTTGAGCAAGTTAATAAATCTCATGGTTCCCCCCATTGTGCTGGTGAGAGATTCAAACCACCTAAATCTCTTCCCAAAGGTAAACTTTACCCATGCCCCAGCCCCTAACCAATGAAAAGCCTACCCAGTGTCCTTTCCTTGTTTTCTGAAGAGTCTTTCATATTAGCTTGGAAAAGTCTTCCCAGAAAGCATAAATTGCTTATCCTGTTGGTATGTGCATTACATCATCAAACTGGACATTGAAGCAATATTGTTTGGGAGTTAATCCTGCGTGTTCCCAGGCACCTTTGAGTCAACCCTGACTCATGATAATACATGCATCTTAGAATAGAACTGCACTCCAAACAGTTCTTTCAATGGCGACATTTTCAAAAGTAGGTCCTTAGTCCTTTCTTCTGAGACACCTAGGTTAACTCACACCTTCAACCTTCTAGTTAACAGCCGAGAACCTCCAGGAACTCCCCCATGTGTAGACCCTCCAGATGGTCTTATGGCTTTCGATAGATCATGGGAATAATAGCTTCTACCTGTTCATAAGTATTCTTCTTGACATAACTGTTATCCATAATAAAAGCTGCCTTGTCCAGAAGTTCTTTGAGTGCTATATTATATTTCATAAATGTTCCCCAAGCAATGAGTAAATGAATGAGGGTAAGAAGCAAAGCCTCATTTCCACCCGCTTGTACAACTTGGTGGTACCATTTTATTTTCAAATGTCCCTCGATTCAGACTGAAGTCTAATCCACATTTATCCTAAATTCTCGGTTCTGCTTACCTCATTCCCAACTAAGATTCCATTTAAGAGCACATATTTGATGAACTAATTGCCAAGTATCTCTAATGCAGGCTCTTTTTGTTGAAGACTGAGCTGAAATAATGTACAACCAATATGTTTCTTGGGAAGCAGAACCCACAGCAGGACAAGGAAGTGGGTTTGCTGTCTGCCTAAAAGACAATGGAGACCCTATCCCGATTTTAGACCCTTTTCCTATAAGCACAGGTTTGATGTGAAATACTTATTATTCCTGCCTGGCCTGTTGAAGCAGTACAATTACTACAATTTTCATATTTGGTATTTTGGATGCAGATATGGGTGAACAGTAATACACATATAAATACAAAACACCAAATATTTGAGAGGCAGAGACAAAATAATAATTATAAACAACATGGCTCTTGCTTGGCATAACTTAGGCTTTGGATAATGAAAAATGACTGGCTGAGACCAATTTATCCAATCTACTATAAAATATGAAAATCACATGTTCACATGCTACTAGATGGCAGCTTGAGGAGAAGATCAGACCAAAATAATAATAATATAATTAATACTGTAAATAATAATAACCATTTGAGTGGTAGGACTTAAGAGGAAATTGACTTCTTGACTCACGGGAAGTCTTCTATGTCAAAGTCAGGTACCTGCAATGGTAATATCTGAGTAAACTTAAGAACTCTGGGGGTTCCAATCACATGGAATTATGCTGGCTTTTAGAAGCAGACCACTCTTTTCCTTGAATTATTTGGCCCCTGCTTTTCTTGAAGACGAAGAGCCAGGGTGTCACAGGAGGTTATGAATTGTGCTGCTAATCTAGAGGTGGGCAGAAAGCAATCCTTCACAGAAAGATGGAATTTTTCTACTCCCAGAAGAAGTTACAGGGTCAGGAAAGGACAGGAGCAGTTATGCTCTGCCTTCAGTGTAGCCCTGAGTCAGAACGAGCTCCCTGACAGTGTTTTTGGTTTTGATGGAAGACTAGACTTAAGCCAATGCAAAGTCAATGTTGTCCTTCTGCGGGATCTTTGCCTATCTCTCCTGAAGACAGTCAAATATGAGGAGGACACAACTAGAAAGCACGGACTAAGTGAAGGGAGTGAGATTCTAAAGGAGCTAAAGCTTCAGCCTAACCTGTAGTCACAATAAATTGGAGAGTTTGCCAGGGAGTAGATAGAGAGAGCGCTGGGCGAAGAAGGGAAAAGCATAAAGCTGAGTGAGGGAGATGTTCTTAATATGGGAGAACTCGCCCTTGATACAAGCTGTAGCTTCAAGGCAAGGGTCCTGAAGGTCTAGGGTGCTGTGGGGACGACTCATACACTTTCGGCGAAGGCTGTGACTTTCATTAAATTGATACAGATGTCAACAATTCCACAGTGAACCATGAAAGAAAGACACAAAGTCCCAGTGACGTGAACATGTTAAAATGGATTTCCAATAAAGGACCAGTGCAACTAAAGAGTTATTTTTGGGATGGCTGGAGGAATTTATATTTCACAGAAACAAAGGGATGTGATGAAAAAGGAAGTACCAGCTTTGCTAAGAAACCCAGTAACTGCTAGCCTCTGAGGTCGCTGGGTTTTCATGCATTCCTCTTTTTAATTACCGCAGTGTGTTCTTGTTTCTTTGTCTGTTTTAATGGTTTGCTGTGATTTGGGTAAAAGTTTACAGAGTAAATCAGTTTTTGAATCAACAGTCATACCCATTAACTTTCACACCACTGAATGAAATACCTACAATGTCATAGCACACATCGTATTTCTTTGTGCATCCTGTTTTCATTAGCCTTTACTTCCTATTTTTTTCCTACCATCTAAACTTTGACTCTGTACAAATGTTCCCTTCTCATCCCATTTGGTTGATTGTTTTAAGAAATAGATATTTCCCTGGTGTTGTTGTTAAGTGTATAGACTGATGTTTGATTAATAATTGAGTTATGGGGGCAAAATCAATTCCAGATTTAAAGAGTGACTAAATGCTATAATCTTGGGGTTTCAAAAAGTCTATACAGTCAATGAGGCTAGACCTTTTTTTTTTAATGATTTTGAGCTTTGTTCCACATTTTCCCCCAACACCCCCCGACCCACACACACACTATCTCCCTGGCCTCTAGTGTGATCCTTTCAGAGTGGTTGATAGTGGTACACATACATATAGTTCTTTGCCAGGGTTGCGGATACTGAGTTTTGAGTGGTTCATTAGTGGACTGGGCTAATTATTTCCATGCTCATTTGATTTTCCTCATTTCTTCCTCAGGAGATGAAGAGACAAATAGTTTCACCTTAGATGAATATTCAGTTGCATTTAAGTCCTGAGACACCACTCCCCAAAATAGAACTGTTTCTTTGTTGACAGTATGCCAATTAACCTTGATGTTCCCACAGATTATGGTCCTGAGCTCCCTGACCCAATGATTCCTAAAGGTGCTTGGTCATAGCTATGAAGTTTCCATAACTGTGCCCCTAGTATACTCTAGTATAATCATTACCATATATTTGAATATGTATAATTAATCGGAATCTAATTAAATCACAAACAGGAGCAATGATGGCATGGTATATTAAGTATTGCCCTAACTGCAAGGCCAGCAATCTGTAAATACCAGCCACTCCTCAGGAGAAAGATGAGGCTTTCTACTCTTGAAAAAGTTACTATCTCAGAAGCTCACAGGGGAAGGTCTACCCTGTCTTATAAGGCCACTATGAGTCAGAATCGACTCAAATAGCAGTGAGCAAATTAAGTCATATGAATTTTTATTATGCAGTTGCTTATCTTCTCTATACTTTCATTTTGTCTGCATGCTACTGTTTATGAGCTGCTTGGTTCTGAGCCGGTCCCACTACCCCTGTACATAGTAACAAATAAACAAGTTCTCATTAAACTCTTAAACAAAAAGTGAAGGTATATCATTTGGTACAGATATTATCATCTGATAATATCTTCAGAATAGTAAGAATTCAACAAATAGTTGTAAGAAAAACTGGTTAGGCTACTAAAATAAGTTTCCTGGAATGCCATTATCATTGCGTTAGTGCCCTACCCAAATGCCTAAAATAGTTTTCTATTAAGTTGGGAAGTAAAATTAAACTGTTTCTATTATAGTTAGAACCTTCCAGCATCTGTTCCCAACAGTTGCATCTGTTCCCACACATTCTATCAAGTCTTATTGCTACTTGTACTTTAAATTAACCTCGTGTTTGAGCTAAAGAACTTTCCCACCAAACACTTCCTCCATCTTCAACTTCGTGAAATTTTAGAAACGTTTGTGTTGTTGTGATCGTTCACCATCAAGTTGGCGCCAACTCACGAAGATTTCAATACAGCAGACGAACAATGTCCAGGCCCGCGGGCATCTTCATGGTTCTTTCTATTTTTAAAATCATTTGTTGCAGCTATTGTGTCTCTGCTGCATCTCATTAAAGATTTTCAACTCTGTTGGTGACCCTACACTTTACTTTCATATGTTCCCAATATCTAAGTAGCCTATAAAAATATAGTCACTAAAGAAATAATTAGCAAAGCAATTGTTTTGAGTCTCACTCCTGCCAGAATTCTGAATTCCCAGTGTGTGTGTGCGCTCACGCGCACAGTGCAAAGAATCAGTGGTTGAAGGATGGTTGTTATTAACATCTCTTTTCTTCTTCTTCTTCCTCTAGTTCTTGCTTTCTCTGTGGAAACTAAGGAGCCTGGTGACACAGCGGGTAATGCATTGGGCTGCTGCACACAAGGTAAGTAGTTAACCGCACCAACCAACCACTCAGCTAGAGAAAGAGGAAACTCTGTTCCCACCAAGATTTACAGACTCAGCAACCTTATGTCTAGATCGCTGTAAGTCAGAATTGGCCCAGAAACCATGAGTTTGGCTTGCTTTGGGGTTGATGTGGAAGCTAGACTGCTGACAAGCTTCCTGGTTCCACTGATGAGTCATTGACTGCAGAATGCAAGTCACTCTACGACTTTATCCCTCGTTGCTACCGAGCGAATGCTGACTCGTAGCAGCCCCGTGGGTTTTCGTGACTGTAACACTTCACAGGAATAGAGAGCCCCGTCTTTCTCCAGACAAGGGGCTGTGGTTTTGAACTGCGCATAATTTGATTCTCTGCTCAATGCGGAACCACGGCCCCCCTGGGGCAAGCATGTGTAGAGGATGAGTATGAGTATGAAACGATTCCCACCATCTGTGCCTCAATTTCCCCGTATCCTGGCAACTTTTCACATGAGTAAAACCAGGCTATGAAATTCTAGCAGTCAACACGGAAAGAGTCAATTCAAATGTAGTATCTATAAAAAATAATTAACTAAATTACTCAGGAGCTGTATACTCAGTGCAAAACTCAAACAAAAATGTCTCTTAGATTGCATCCTCATGAAGCAACATGAAATATAAGGAAAACACCATTTAATATTATCTTTTTAAAAAATGAGTTTGCTAGAGATGTTAAATAAATTCAAAGTATTTGACTGATAATCTCACTAGAATGTAACTTCATAGAGACTGAGTGAATGTAAATCTAGTTACCAGCTCTGTGTTGACCATGTTTTTCTTGGTAGAGACTTCTATGTTAATCAAGCGCATCTCTTATCCTCTTCTTTCCGTGACCTTGCAGCCTTCATTACTGTCCACAATGACAGGTTTGTTTGGGTGTGGTAACTAACCTTGTTACTGCATTACCTCTCTTCCTGTGTGAATCCAAACACAACCATCCATCATGCTTCCATCTGAGTCAAATTTATTCAAGGATTCTATCTTTGTCAAGTTGTTTGACCTGAGACACTTAATCAATTTTCTAATAATCATTTGCTCCAAAAAATTATAAAATATCCATTAACATGTGTCAATAAACTGGTGCAACATTGGAAGCCTGCACTAGTCCAGGCAAAGAAATTTGGCAAGCAGCTAACTATCTAATTGGGAGAGATCTGGACTCATTCCAAAGAAAGGTGACATAACAGAATATAGAAATTATTAAAAAAATGTCATTAATATCATATGCAAGTAGAATTTTCCTGAAGACAATAAAAAAGTTTCAGTGTTACCTTAATAGAGCTAGATTTTTCGGAGGACATATAAGGAGGGATATTATTACTAATGTCAGGTGGAATGTGGTTGAAATTAGGGAACGTGAGGAACTTGCTTACTTTCTGTTTATTAACTATAGAAAGGCATCTAACTCTTTGGATCATAACAAACTGTGGATAACATTGAAAAGTCTGTACTTACACAGAATTTGTACATAAACCAGGAGGGAATTATTCAAATAAGGACACTGCATGATTTACAATTAGGAAAGTAAGCAAAAGCTTGTATCCTTTCACCATACGTATTCAATTTGCATGCTGTGTAGATAATATGGGAACTTGGATTGTATGAAGAAGAACACAGCATCATGATTGGAGCAAGGCTCATTAATAATCTTCAATATGTAGACGATACCACTTGTTGAAAGTGAAAAGGACGAGAAGTACGCAATGAAGGTCAAAGGCCACACCATACAGTGTGCATTACAACAAAATGTAAAGAAACAGTACTAACAACTGGATCAATAGACAACATTATGATAAACAGAGAAAAGACTGATGTTAATAATGATTTCATTTTACTTGCATCAACATTCAACACTAAAAGAGCAACAACCAAGAAATCAACTAACTTACTGCAGTGGGTAAATGTGCTTCACATGATTTCTCTAAAGTGTTAAAGAGCAAGGAAATCACTTTGAGGGTCAGGGTGTGCCTGACCAAGCCATAGTATTTTCAATGGACTCAGGCATGTAAAAGCTGGACAATGAATAAGAGAGATTTGGAAATATTTTGTGCATTTAGTTCTGGTCTGGGTGCAGAACACTGAAAGTGCCATGGACTTCCAGAAGAATGAGTCCATTTGCACTGTAGTAAGTACGTCTAGGACGCTCATTAGAAGAGAAGGTGGCAAGTCTCCATCCTATGTACTTCAGACAGATTATCAGGCAGGAGTAGTCCTTGGAAAAGGACCTTGTGCTTGGTGAAAGAGCAAGTCAATGAGCCAGTCAGGGTGCGATGTAACAATGATGAGAAATACAACTTTCCTCTAGTTCCTAAAGGTTTCCTCCCTGCTCCCACTACCATGACTCGAATTCTATCTTGCAAGTCTGGCTAGACCAGAGGAGGTACACTGGTACAGATAGGAACTGAAAATACAGGGAATCCAGGACGGATGAGCCCTATAGGACCAGTGGTGTGAGTGGCAAAACAGGGAGGGTAAAGAGAGAATGGGTAGGAAAGAGGGAACCGATTACATGGAACTGTGTGTGACCTCCTCCCTGGGGGACAGACAACCGAAAAGTGGGTGAAGGGAGACGTCGGACGGGGCAAGATATGACAAAATACCCACTTATAAACTATCAAGGGCTCATGAGGGAGGGGGGAGCAGGGAGGGAGGGGAAAAATGAGGACCTAATGTCGGGGGTTTAAGTGGAGAGAAAATGTTTTGAGAAACGATGTACAAATGCGCTTTACACAATTGATGTGTGTATGGATTGGGATAACAGTTGTATGGGCCCCTAATAAAATGTTATAAAAAAAAAAAGAAAAGAAAAGACGAAGACCTTCAATTCGATGGACTGACACAGTGCATGCACCAGCGGGCTCAAACATGACAATTGTGAGGATGGTGCAGGACTAAAGATTTGGTTCTAGTGCACCGAAGTTTGCAAGGACTCAGTGGCATGCAAAAACAGGCACTGTTGTAGGTGCTATCCAGTCCATCAGTGACCCCATGCGCAGCAGAAGGAAACCTCCCCTGGTCCTTTGACAAGTGTGCTATTTGAGTGCATTGTTGCAGCCATTGTGTCAATCCATCTTGTTTGCAGTCACTGTGTTGTCAAGCCATCTGGTTGAGCACCTTCTTCTTTTTCTCTGCCTCTCTACTTTATCAAACATGATGTCCTTCTCCAAGGACTGGTCTCTCCTGACAACATGTCCAAAGAACGTAGGATGAAGTCTTGTCATCCTTGCCTCCAACGAGCATTCTGGGTGTACTTGTTCTTTTGACAGCCCACGGTACCTTCAATGTTCAATAATCTTGCCAGCACCACAATTCAAACACATCACTTCATCTTCAATCTACCTTTCCCAATCTCAGCAGAAACAATATGCACCACTTGACATTCTCAAATTTAGTAGTGTGATTCATTCTTTTCTATGTTCTAAAACTATTATTGTTAAAAGTGTATTGATTGCATTTTAAGACAGACTTAAAACTTTAATTGAAGTAAGCATTAATGATTTTTATTGGTTAGAGAAAGTTCTGTGATTCCTTTAAAACCAGCACATCATTAAAAAAAAATTACTTCCTAACTCTCCTGTCTTCTCTTTTCAAACACCCCTTTAAAGTTACTTCATCTAAAACTATTATAATAAACAATACTATTATTACTGATATCTGTCTTTTTAATTACAAAGGAAATTACAGCATTCTCCTAAGAACTCTACATACATTGTTTCATTGAATCAACTCTTCCAAGCTGCTATTGTTACTTCAGTTTTAATGCCTTGATTTGCAACCAAGCAGCTTCTATCACCTTCAAAGTCTATCACTCCTCTATTTGAATAGCATAAAACTGCAATGTTATACAGATGCATCTACTTTCATCTGTAGGGTTTGACTGGGGGTGGGGGATGGGACAGGTAAATCACTTCTTATGAATAACACCACAGGGACAGGTGTTTTTTCTTCCTTCTTTCACTCTCCCTCCCCTTCACCTCCTAAGCCATATCTTCCTCCCTCCCTCCCTCCCTCCCTTCCCATTTGGGAGAAAGATGGAGCTTTCTGCTCTCCAAGAGTTACAGTCTCTGGAATTGACAAGTGCAGATTTCTGACAGCATCAACTCAATGGCTGTGAGTTTTCTTCCTGTTCACATTTTATTTTTCCTTTCTTTCTATTAGTGCTTCTTTGGGGAAAATGATGTGATTTCATTCTTCATAAGAAGTTGATTTCAGTAAAATATGTAAGTGGTAATATATTTTAGGATTAATTTGAATCATAATCAGTTGAGACATCTCTTTGTTGTTCTATTTGGTGTAAGAACCCTACAAAGCACTTTTCAAACTAATCATATAACAAAGGATCTGTGAAAATCCACATTAGTTTTTTTAGATGCCACGCCCAAAATTTATTTTCTACTTCGGCAAGTTAGTTTGTGCTTATTCAATTTTAGATCTTGAGCCGAAACCAACTCAGCACGAGAAGAGACGAGGGCACTTGAAAGCAATAAAAATAGGTTGCCAGATGTGACCTGATTGACCAAGAAATATTCTGTTTTGGAGAAAATGGGATAGAGTATGCTCACACTGTGGAATCCTTGCTCATTTCTTTTGGGAAAAAAAGTTGCTTTTCTTTTTATCATTATTATTATTGTCATGAGGTCATTGTCAACAATCTGAAAGATAAATGAATAGCTAATACATGTAGGGGAAATAGCCTGTATGCTTAAATTAGAGATGCATTTACAACTCACAGATATTCTCTGATAATAGAAATAGAAGCCAGCTTTGCTCCATGTTGCATGATATGAAAGTTTATTTAATAAGCTAACAAATGAAGAAGAAAAATTGAAGTGAAGATGCTTTCATAATAGTGCACAGCAACATTTTTCTGTCTATAATTTAATTTATTCTAGTTAAACCTTTAAAATGAAAGCATAAATAATTCAGTGAAATATTAATCATCAGTGATTTCTTCAAGTACATTGGCTGCAAGACAGAGTCTGAGAAAACATATGAATCCCAAAGCAAATCGCACATTTGCTGCTATTTCTTTACTGCTATATTTAATGTGGGTGGTGGAGTGAGTGTAAGATAGAGCCACACCCTGGAGTAAAGCCTGGCTTCTAGTCAGCACTTGGCCTCTGGAACTCTAGGAGACAAAATCCTGAAACCCAAGATCAAATGTCTCCAAATAACGAGTGAGTTTATGTGTGTGTGTATGTGTGTGTGTGTGTGTGTGTGTGAACTCTGGTACTAGGGGCGAGAATGAAGTAACTGTTGAGAAATATTTCACTATCTTTAAGAAAAAAGAATATAAATCAGAATAATATTAATAGTGATGTGTATACAATATTGCTAAAATTCTTACTTTCTTATGTTCGCTCAATTACTCTGCATAAGATCTATAGAAGGTCAGTGTTAGGATTATTACTGTTACTATGCAAATGAGAAAGCCAAGTCACAGAGTGGTTAATTAACTTTTCTAAGGTCACGGAGAAATGCAGGGATCTGAGTTCTGAACTCAGGTGGTCCGAATTTACAAACTGTCCTCTTAAACTAACAAGCAAGACTGCCCCACCAAGGCTAAAATTACCTGACACAATAATTCATATTCAGAGCATTGTCACAGGGTTCTTGCAGGCAAATCAGAAATTATGATCCAACAAGTATGAATATGCATATAGGGGCAATGAAAAGCGTTGTTTTAAAGTTAACTTGTTTTAAAGAATCTCAAACATACCCAAATAAAACAGTTATAGCTACTCTATCTGGAATATATTTAATATTACCAGAAATGCAACACAACTTCTTCGAAGTGTTTGCTCATTACATTAGACATCACACTGCTAAAATTCAAATTCAGAAAGTTCACACTTGGCAAGACTCTTCCTCTCATCCTTAGGGCACATTTCGCAAAACACTGGGATAATTGGAAAACAGTAAATATACTATTACACATATGCTAGAGCATTTTAATGGCATCTGCTGAGATATTGCTCAAATATTTGTTTCATTTTTCTTTCTCAGTGACAGAGACCAGAAATATGTCAGTATTTTTGAGCATCCAGAGTACCGATTTACATAAATAATTTTAATCACACTGCTGAGATATTTACCTGCACATAGCTCCTTGTATAAGGTCAAAAACTCAGACTCATGGCCATCAATTCAATTCTGACTCACAACAACCTTCTAGAATAGATTAAAAATGGCCCATCTACATTGTTGAGACTGTAACTCTTTATGGGGAATATGGAACAGCTGATGGTTTTGAACTGTTGACCTTGCAGATAGCAGCGGAATGCATAACTCACTACAAGAGTAGGGCCCCTTCCCAGGCTGCGGGTGGCAGTGATTAATTAGGATCTGGTAACTCTGACTCTAAAATAATGTGACTATGAGATATCGTAATCCTTGAAGTTACTGGCAGCAGGTGTTTTTGTGTTGCCTTGCTCATTTGTGTGTGTGTGTGTGTGTGTGTGTGTGTGTGTGGTGGCCGTTGTTGTGGTTCACTATTTTTCTTGGCTGTAAAAATGTATTGATTCAAGATGAGTATGGATTTTCCCACCATGATCTCTGTATCATAAATAAACATGATAGCCTCACAGTTACCACTTTAGCGGCTATGGAAACAGATTAAAATAAAACTTCTTAGAAATAGTCATCTGTTTTCGAAGTTTACTTTTTTAACTACAGGGAAAGTGTCACATCTAAATATTACACATCATCCTTAGCATTGCAAAGAATGCCCCAACCTCGCTGCCATCACAGGACCCCCCGTGAGTTTTGGAGACTGTAACTGTTTACATAAGGGGACCAGATTTAAAGTAGGACACCATTGACTGGGGATGGGGGTTCTTGACTTGGTCTATATGGACCAAATAGACCGTACCCTAGCTTGTTATGCATTCTTTCCAAAAATTGGGACTTTCATAAAACGCCAAAAATCGGGACTGTCCTGCCAGTCTTTTTCCAAAGGAGCTCCTAGTGGTTTCAAACTGCCAACCATGTGGATCGTAGCCCAATGCATAACTATACCAAGAATAACATCTTGGAATACAAACACAATAATGAAAGACATTTCTATAAATTGTCCTTATATGACTGCCAGGGACATCTGATTATTAGAAAATTATTGCAAAGAATGCATTTATCTATGTATTTCAGGGATAAAGTAAACTGCGTAGCCAAGATGATAATATTTAATAATTAGGTGGTGGCATTTTACTGGTTAGTTAGGGTAAAATGAGTCGTGGAAATGAGCTCCAAATGTTGGATGGTTCTTATTCACAGAATAGAACCTATTCACTGCTGACGGTCTTGGTCAGAAGATAGCTGTTCTTCACACAGCCGCCCTTTGTTTCATGCTCCACCATTACCTAACACCTCGTACTCGCCGTCACTCGGGTGTTCAACGAGCAAAACTGTGAAGAAGGTAACTTCTCTTAACATGCATTGTTCTGGAATTGGCTTACTTCCTTTCAAATTGCATTCTATAGTCAAGTGTTCATCCGCAGGCCTCATCCATACGCAAGGGGAGCACAGTTGTAACTCCTGATGGTTGTTGCTAAGTGCCGTCAAATTGGTTTGATTCGGTAACCAAACTCAGTTTGAACTCACAGAGAACCTAGGTACAACGGAACAAAACACTACCTGGTCCTCACTCCCTGCACCCTCCTCACAATTTGAGGACTCACCGATTAGGTAGCTGTTTCCTGACAACAATTGTAAGCAATAAGGTGGCTATGTTGTGTGAAGAAGTATGAATCTTGGTGACCAGTTTGCGCCTTTCCAAAGCAAACATCTGGCCATTTTTCCAAAGACTCTGAGAGTGTAATATTGACTCCATTTCATATCTTTATAGATCTATTGATTTACAAAAGAAGACGAAGGCAAGTTTGCTCTGAAAAATATTACAGAAAGGCTGGACTTATCTGAGTAATTAATTAGGCAGGTGCACTTTGAAGAGATTGCTCCAACAGTGTTGGTAACCAACATACAGTTTTTATCCATTTGTTTACACAATTATTTGGAGGTACTTGTCTTTTTCAGAAAATTTAGCTACATTAATTAATTTTAGATGCTACAAAAGATATTATTGCTAAAAACAAGGTTTTTTTCAAAAAATTTAACTGGATTACTAAGCTAATAAATGTATGATATACACAACTGTAACACCAGCAGAAAATGAAAAAGGAGAAGACAGCATATAGAAACAATTAATTCAACAAGAGGAAATAAGTTACACAAGCAAAGCATATCAGGGTAAAATAAAGCAGAAATACGGGGCCTTTAAAAAAATAACCCTCTACCCACCAAAAATAGGAATGCATAGAAGTCAACACCTAATAAAAATAGAAAATCATAAACATAATTGTCTCTTTGGGAATTGAAACATAATGGCAAGGAAATGCTATATTTATAAGAAAATGAAACAATCAACATCTGGAAAAAATGTAATGCAAGAGGAATTAAAATGAATAGAGAAACAGTAATAAAACTAGCAAACTCTCATTAAGCTCTGAGGGAGAAAGACGAGGCCTCCTGGTTCTGGACAGAGTTACAGGCTCCGAACCCCCTGGGACAGCTCTGCCCTGTCCTACAGTGTCACCACGCGTCGGAATGGGCTCCACGCCAGGGGCTGGGGTTTCATCCGTACACTACAGGAAGTAAGGACCGGCGTGCACATAATGACTTGATTTCAGGATAGATGTAATGGGGGAAATGACAGTATTTCAGCAAGTCATTAACTTCAGAAATCCCTAATTGGAGTGACAGATTTCTTTCAATAATTTCTAGAAATAGGTCATATGAAAATCGTTATTTCATATGTACAGTACAGGTACAGGATCTCTGGCGGTGCTGTGGTTTCAGAGTGTGGATGCTACCCAAAAGTTGGCCAAGGATTTGAACCCACAGGTTGACTACTCACTGCCATCAAGTAGATGCCAACTCATCGTGACCCTTTAGAACAGGATAGAACTTCTTGGTGAGTTTCTGGGACTCTAATACTTTACAGGGTAGAGACCCCTGCCTTTCTCCTATGGAGTGACTAGTGACTTTGTGTCAGTCTGGGTTGACTAGAGAAACAAATCCAGAGACACTCATATATGTACAAAAAGAGTTTTATATCAAAGGGTAATTGTAGATTAAGAAAACATCCCATCCCGGCCCAGTCCAGATCAGGCCCATATGTCCAATACCAGTCTACAAATTCTTCTTCAGACTCACACAACACATGCCATGATGCCAAATGCAGGAAGATCACAGGCCTGTGGGTGGAAAGTCCTGTGGATCCAGTGGCAGTGGAAGCATCCTTGCACTAGCGTGGGTCTCCACGTGGCTTTTCCAGCTCCAGGGCTCTGACTGGGATCAGCGTGGCTCCATGTGTCTTGTCAGTCGGAAGGTGAAGCAGAGAGCATGTGTGTCCTGTTTCCAGGGAAGAAGACAGGAGTTCTAAAATCCTCACAGAGGCATTATTGGCTGTGACTTGATTGATAGGCTACACTCCACCCCTTTGCTCAAGTTGACAGGAGATTATGTAACTGCCAAAGGCTTCAAACTGCTGACCATGCAGTTATCACCCCTATATGTAACCACCAGCATCAGGCAGGTTCCATAAAGACTTTGAGCCTTAGAAACCCTATGAGTAGTTCTACTCTGGCTTATCGGATCATTGAGCCAAATAGGCCCAAAAGCAGTGGTTTAGTTAGCTTTAGAGCAATAAAACTACACAAATCTAGACCCACTGCTATATAGTGGATTTCAGCTTACAGCACCCCTGTGAGGTAGAGTAGAGCAGCTCCCTAGGGTGCCTGAGGCTATCCATCTGGATGGAACCGAAAACCTCTTCTTTCTCTTATGGACCAACTGAAGGGTTCAACCTTCCCATTAGCTGGCCAACATGTAAATCACTATGCTACCAGGGCTTTTGATAAAACTATGATCTGCCTAAAAATGAATATTCAATTAAACAAATGCAGACTCAAGCAAAAAGTAATGTTAAAATGGTAGGAAAGTTTTCTATTCCATATGTTGTACTCCTTTACCTGCCCAGCTGTGGTAGTTACACAATTTCATGTCAACTTGATAAATAAGAATTAAGGGGTACAGTCTAGCCTGTCAATCAGGTCACAGCCTGGTAATCCTTCCTTGTGGGTGTGGCCTTGTCATGAGGATTCTAGGACTTCCTCTCTTCCTCCCTAGAGGCGGAATACACTCTCTCGCTTCTTGACATTCCTATTGACAAGCCACATAGAGCTATGCTGATGGCACCCGGAGGCCTGGACCCACACGACTTTTCACCCACTAGCCTGCGATCGTCCTTCATTATTGCATGTGATGTGTGAGTCTGAAGAAGAATTTATGGACTAGTATCAGACATATAGGCTAATGTTGGACATATGGACTTGATCTGAACAGGGCTGGAACGTTTTCTCAATATACAATTGCTCTTTGATATAAAGCTCTTTCTTATACAATATGAGTGTCCATAGATTTGTTTCTCTAGTTAATGCGGACTAACACACAAGTTCAGTGCTATATTAAACTTCTGGGGAGAAAGCCCAGTTTGTTACTCAAAGTATATTTTAATAAAAAATTTACAGTATGTACACTGTTTATGAAAAAAGGTTAAGATTGTGTTTGTGTATGTGTGTACACGTGTGCACACATGCACACACGTGCCAGAGAGCATAGTATCGCCCCCTAGTGGATGGCACTAGGATAGACTAGTCAAGAAGCAGGATGGGAACTAAAAAGGATGACTGATGTCAACTGAGGTTGAGAACCAGAGATAGAAGGATGGGTAGCAAATGATTAATCAGGAACTAATCCACAAGATGATCAATCCCAAAGCAATATTCAGGTCCCAGATAAAATCTAGTGAGCCTTGAAATGCATCTTCCTTTTTTTTGTCCCGCGTGCATGAGGATGCTTGCCCACACACATCCTCTCCCCTCAGGAGTTTTTGCTCGAGCTTTGAACACTGTTATATTTGATAAGATACTTGCTACCACTCACAAAATGCAGGATTCCTTTGTCACGCGTGGTGGTGCAGGGTACCAGGCCCTCCA
>NW_022111321.1:6949140-6950027 GCF_000313985.2 Echinops telfairi | reverse complement strand
GAAATGATGTACAAATACGCTTTACACAATTGATGTGTGTATGGATTGGGATAACAGTTGTATGAGCCCCTAATAAAATGTTTTAAAAAAAAGAAAAGTGGAAATACTGTACTACATGCATTTTCTTTCGTGTCACCACACAGAGAAAATATCATTTGTATGGTTCTTCAAGGAAAATGGGTGAAGCTAGCTGTATTGTGCAATGACCAGTCTGTAATCTGATCAACTGTCAGAAGAATACAAGAGATCAATATCCACACATACCTATACACCTTTCACAGACACAGCAGAAATAAATGGTGGGTCATTTGGGAGTTTCCAGAATGAACATTGACTCTCAGAAAATAAGCAAAGAAAACGGAGGAGTGACATTCATTGAGCATATCCCAAAGTGACAAAAGACATGGATTCAAGCATTCAAGAGACAATGCTTACCCTGAAGGAGAAATTATTGTCCAAATACAGAAAGCAGGGTTTTCTAATATAGTTTTACTACAAAAGAAACCTTAACAAAGTCTTGTAAATAATAATAAAAAAATAAGTAAATTATCTACCCAGTAAGTTTATGTTGATAAAAAAAACCCTAATCAAATGAGCAAAAATAACATATATGGAAGGAGGGTGATGATAGAATTAAGGTGAAAGAATTAAGTTAGTGAATCATTTAAAACCTCATAAGTTCATAATGAGCAAACACAAAAGATAGGATTTTCAATACAGACTCAAATGACTCAAGGATCTTATCTTTATTAATAATGCCAAAGATATATTAACTACAGGCAGATGAAGCAACAACAGGTCTGGCATATCTCAAATGTCTCTGCAGGCCTTCTCTGTGCTTTATGGCCAGAGCAATGGATGAGGGTTGCAAGTCAGGAGCATGCGTT
>NW_022111321.1:6946066-6947355 GCF_000313985.2 Echinops telfairi | reverse complement strand
GAGAGAGAGAGAGAGAGAGAGAGAAAGCTAGGTAATGAATAAGACCACAGAACTGACACATTTGTATTATGTATTGGTCATGAATATTGCATAAATTATGGACTGCTGGAAGAATAAATGAATCTGTTTTGGAAGTACCAAAAATGGCAAGACTTCATCTCATTTTCTTTGGCTATGCTATGAAGATGGACAGATCCCGGAGGACAACGTAACTGGTAAAAGAGAGGACTAGAGGGAAAAGGAAAACTCTCACTGAGATAAACTGACCGGCGACTGCAATCATGTCGCAAACTCAGCCAGAATTGTGAAGATAGCATAAAAACCTGAAGCTAAATGTAGTTGACTCCGTCCCTGAGCAGCCAGCGCAGTCAAACTGCCGACTTTTCGGTCCAGTCTGCGACATGACCCGTTATGCCACCAGGGCTCTGGGCTCCTGAGGAAGGCACAAGGCTAGCCGATGCTTCCTTTTCTTGTACATAAGATAACTATGAGTTGGAACCAGCTTAAAACATATAATTTCTAAACCAGATAAGTACAGGATAGGGAAATTAAATGACATTCTCACTCGTTATTCTAGTCATAAAATTACAAATAATATTAACAATTAAATCCAGTAGTGTATTAAAAATACAATACATCATGCTCAAAGCTGAGGTTATCATATGAAAATGTTTACTTTATTCATGGAAATACGTATTTACTTATTCTATACTACTGGTAGATACATTACTTAAAAGAAAAATAAAAGTTAAAAGTTTGAAAAACTTCTGGTATTATGCATAACATCAAAATAATGTGCTAAATACGAGCACATCAGATTGGAAGACATTCAAAATAGGATGGAGGAAAAGCTGCCTCCTCATAGTAGTGTGAGTTACAATGAAATGCCTGGAGTGAAACTTTCTGAGCTCTCATTTGCTGATGGGGCATTACTCAAAATGAGAAGACACAGGTGCAAACATCATTAATAATCAGCAATAAATGTATACAGAATGAATTTAGGAAAACTGGAAAGTTGTCAACAATGAAATGGAACATACAAAGATTGATATCCTAGGCATTTGGAAGCTGAAATATAGTGGTATTAACCATTTTGAATCATAAAATATATGTTTACTCTGCTGGGAATGACAAATTCAATAGGAACGGTCTCCTATTCATGGTCAAAAAGAATATTTCAAGATGTGTCTTGAAGTATAATGCTGTCTGTAATAGAATAATATCTATACACCTACAAGGAAGTCGAGTTAATAAAATTATTTGTACAAACTGGTGTACCAAACACAAAT
>NW_022111321.1:6943342-6945401 GCF_000313985.2 Echinops telfairi | reverse complement strand
ATTGTAAAGTAGCTAAAGCAAATGGAATAAATGGGGAAGTACAGCAGTGAAGAGGTTTCAAGGCAGCTTGAAATAAGCATAGTTAAGCACGATGATGAATCGCACAAAGATTTGGACTTAGAAAGCCAAAAGGGAAGAATACACTTGTTCTGTCTCAAGCTGAAAGAACCGAAACAAATTGAAGCCTTCAGTTGTAACACTGAAGGGTTCTATGGATAAAATCTTGAGTGATGAAGAAATCATCAGACAAAGAGAGAAGAACTATACAGAGCCACTGTACCCCAAAGAACTAATCAACATTCAACCACTTCAAAGATAACAGATGAGCAAGAATCTACACTACTGAACAAAAAGTCCACATGCACTGAACACAGTACCTAAAACGAGCCTCCAGGAATTGACAGAATCCCAATCAAATTGTTTAAACAAGTGGGTGATACACTGGAAGCATTCAAATGTTTATGCCAAGACTTGGAAGACAGCTACCTGGTCGTTGACCCAACCAAACGGGGAAATTATAGAACAATATCACTAATATCACATTCAACTAAAATATTGTTGAAGATCTTTCAACAAAGTTTGCATCCATATAAGAACAGCAAATTTCCAGATATTCAAACTGGAACTCAGAAGAGGAAATAGCATATGGCCCATTGCTGAAGTCAGTTGGATATTAGCGGAAAGTAGAGAAAACCAGAAATAAGTTTGCTTGTGTTTTATTGACTATGCAAAGGCATACAATTGGATTATAGCAAATGACGAATAGCATTTAGAAGAATAAGAATCGCAGAATAGTTATTTATGCACCTGGGACATCTCCACATGGACCAAGAGGCAGTCATACAAACAGAACAAGGGAATACTGCATCATTTACAATCAGAAGTTGTGTTTCAGGATTGTATACTTTCTCCCTACTTATTCAATTTATATGCTGCACAAATAATCCATGAAACTAGACGATATGAAGAAGAATGGGGTGGGGCGAAGGTGAGGGGAGATGGGGGAGAAAGGCAGAACTGATTGCAATGGTCGATGTACAACACCCACGCCCCAGGGAGAAGAACAACAGAAACGTGGGTGAAGGGGAGATAGCAGATGGTGTACAATATGAAAATAAAAATGATTTATAAATTATCAAGGTTCATGATGGTGGAAGGGTGGGGGATTGAGGGGTAAAAGAGGAGCTGATACCAAGGGCTCCAGTAGAAAGAAAATGTTTTGGAAATGATGCAACATATGTACAAATGTGTTTGATATAATTGATATATGGATTGTTATAAGCGCCCCCAATAAAATGATTTATTGGTAAGCAAACAAATAAATAAGGAATCAAAGGCCCTACAGCACTGGACAAATGAGCAAAGATGTTACTTCAAAGACTAAGAATTAAGGATTTTTTCCTTCAGTATTATTGGCTCTCATGCCTGACCCAAGCCATGATTTTTTTTCCCATTGCCTCATATGCTGTGAAAGTTGGGCAACTGCAGAAAAATTGATGTAGTCAAGTTATGGTGCTTGTGGATAATATTTAAAATACCGTGGATTATCAGAAGAACAAATACATGTCTAAGAAGGAGTACTAAAATGCTCCTTAGGAATGAAGATATTCTGGAAATTTTATCAGAAAGACCAGTCCCTGGAGAAAGACATCATGCTCACCATATTGAAAGGTCAGCTAACAAGGCAATCAAAGAGCTGTGCACACACACCGCTGCAGCAGTGAGCCCAAACAGAGCAACATCTGTGAGCAGGGCACAGGACCCTGCCGAGTTCCTTGCTATTAATCATAGTAGGGTCACTATGAGCCTGAACCAACTTGATACCACCCTAACAGCAACAGCAAATGCACTGGGCATGTTCAAGGCCCTGATTGAATCCCTACAAATTCACCATTAAAACGGATAGGGCCTCTCTGGCCCCAAATGGCCAGGACACTAGGCTGTGTTTGAAAAACAGGCAGGATATCATTCTATCCATTCATTAATACACCACAGCAGAATCATTTCCTTAAAATAACCTTTGAATCATTCTCCCACAACAGCTAAAAGGAGGCTCAGA
>NW_022111321.1:6938331-6942295 GCF_000313985.2 Echinops telfairi | reverse complement strand
TATATATATATATGTTTCAAAACTGTGAAAAATATGACAATGGTCACATGAATATTAATCTGAGTGAATGCTACTGGAACTCACAACAACTTAAGACATGAAACGCCGTAAACAAGCTCACCGCTATCGAGTCCATTCTGACTGATGGGGGTCCTATAGAGAAGGGAAGAACTGCCCCCTATGGGTTTCTGAGAGTGGAGCTCTTTAGGGGAGGAGAGCACATCATCATTGAAAGGCTGAAATCAAAGTGATTCTTGAGGAGATGTAAAATTAAGGTTTGAATTGTGGAAAGGCCCTCCAAGCAGAAATAGCAGTATAAGCAATGAGGAGGAGGGAGAGCAAAACCAAACCAAAAAGATGACAAATGCAAACCCTTCTTCAAGAATCAGTAAATTACTTAATCTACAGAGGCAGATATCTCATGAATTTGATCATATGGGTATAATATGAAGATGAAAGCAGACAGTACATAGAATCTTGAGCAGTCATTGAAGTAATTTGCAATTTGTGGTAGTGTCTCTATAACCAATATCTTGGATTAAATATTGCCATTTAGTCAGCATGCAATTCATCTTCCCAAGTTAATTATGTGGATTCCTACATTATTTGTTGTTGTTGCTGTTTATTTATTTGTTTGTTTGAAGGATAATCCTATACACTCAATACAATTGCTTGGAAATGATGGTTATGGATTGATAGCCTGCTTTCTTGGGAAACTGCTCATCAGATCCCCAAATATTAATTATAAAACTAATTAGTGCCATACACTGTGTAAAAACTGGTGAGAAATTAGGTATTTGCTTTAGTTAGGGGTATAGTCTATGTCTTGGAAGATGGACTGATTTTATTTGGCTGACCCACGGTTTAAACAGTAGATCAGTTCTTGGGCCATAATAACATTTTAATACCATCAAAATGGCACAATTAATTCATAATATCATTTTGACTAATTTTCTAGGTAAAATGTTCTTATTATCTAATTTCCTACCTAAAAAATCTATTCCTACCTAAAAAATCTATGCTTAGAGTCAATGCTGACCCATAGTGACCCTATAGGATGGGATGGAGCTGCCCTTTGAATTTTCAAGGCTGTAACTGTTTATATGGACAGCACATCCATCTTTCACCCACAGATCCCCTAGTGGTTTTGAACTGCTGACCTCACGGATGGAAGCCCACTATGTAACCACTATGCCATGGGGGCTCCTGGAGAATCTATGGACTATCACATTAATTTCCAGTGTTGATGGTTCATCGTTTTTTCATATGCTATAACTAGTTCCTCACACTAATTTGATGTCGAGTCCCATTCTCCCTTAGAACCAGAGATCTACATCAAATCTTAAATCTGTAGATACTAAAAACAGGTGCTGCTACGGGAAATCTAGGGCCTTCAATCCACAGACGATAGGACCATGTGAACCAGGCAGTAGTTTCTCAGATCAGCACCCTCTGAGTCAGTAAGCAGTTGGCTCTTTTTGAATAAGTTAAAAATAGACTAACCAGCAGTTAAAATTTTCAACACAGCAAAAAACAGCGAGGACAAGGTTCATTCTTTGATCTCCAAAGGTTTGCTTCATGGAGTCTGATAATGGTGCATGACGTGAAGAATGTTAGCTATACTCTAGTCTCACATTACCTGGGTTTTACTTAGTCATCAGTGTAATTTATCTCAAGGCGACTTGCTGCTGAAAAAAGAGCTCAGCTCCAAGCCTTCCCGCTTACACAGCAGGAGTCTTCTAGAGATTTTACCGCTGATAAGGAAACTCTTATTTATGGAATCAGAGATCCTTGTTAACATGTTAACTGCATTGGCTTACAGGCAGAACACTTTTATTTTATTTCTGTTGCCAAATTGGTCCTATGTGCGGGAGGACAGGATGTATATAGAATTCAGCATTGGCCCTAAGTCCAGGAGCTGAAGTAAACTAGATTGAGCGTAAAAAAGATTTAAAAATAGAATTTACTTCCCGTTGATTTAAGAGCAATGCCTACGCTTTCAGAGAGGATTAAAGGAAGTAGATATAACTAAACTATAATAAGACAAAGCTTAGTCCTTCAGAGAGGTAAACAGTATGCAATCAACTACTAACTGAAAGGTTGGTGGCTAGCACACACAAAGCCCCCTTGCTTCCAAAGACAGGCCTGGAGTGAATTCTTCTACATGATCTGCACACAAGGGATCACCATATGTCAGAATGTACTGGACAGCAACTAACAACTATTAAAGCCTCTATGAAGAAGATAGTTTGTGGTATGTTCATGCTGAAAACAAAAATCTTGGTAATTATATTCAGATAGGTTCCCTTCATTCTACATGAAAATATTTCTCAATTGCCAAAGGGAAATGAATGAACTCACTGTGAATTGAAAAAAAAAAGGTATCCAGTCTACTCTGTAAAACAGGGAATCACCACGAATCAGAATATCCATGTAGGCAGCTGGCTAAGCTTGCTTCTCAGCTCTTCTCCATTCATTTCGACATCTATCCATCCATCAAGAAGGACTTAATTATTAACACATATTAAGAAACATGCTTAACTGTGCCCCATTGACTATGCAAAGGCATTTGACTATGTAGATTAGGGATCATAAAAAGTTATGGATAACCTTGGAAAGAATGGAAATTTCAGAACACTTAAATGTGTCTGGCAGTTTGAATAGACCCCACAGATGCCAGCACAGGAGCAAAGACCTAGTGATCTGCTCCCATAACAATGACAGCCTAGCAAACCCTGCAGAATTGTTATACTCTGTCACACGGAATCTCAGTGAGCTGGGATGGACTCTAAGGCATCTACACACACCTAACCACGGCATCTATACTTCAATTTATATTAGATTTATATTCCTATTATAATTTGGGATCTCTATACCTTTTCTAAAAATTGATATCTATAATATCAATACTAGTATAACCACAAGGCTTGAAATTACTAAAATCCTTTGGTAATTAAAAGACAGTGGATGGAAGAAAAGATTAATGGAAGGTTGATTTTAAAATATTTATTTTTTTAAATCCAATTACAAAGCATCATCTGAAATTATCTGCTGTGTAAAGAGCTTCATGCATCTGGGTGCTTGATAGCTGTGAAAATGATAACAATAATCAAAAAGATATTAACGTGGAAAGAATTATTTGTACTAGAAACAGTGGCATGAGCCATCATTTAAAACAAAGAAAAAAAAACAGCAATAAGGTTAGAAGTTTCCTGAAGTATTTTTCTTAGTACATTATGTAAAGGATGTCTTAGATCAGTGGTTCTCAACCTTCCTAATTCCCGACCCTTTAATACAGTTCCTTAGGTATGGTGACCACCCCCAACCATAAAATTATTGCCATTGCAACTTCATAACTGTAATTTTGCTACTGTTATGAATTGGGCGATCCCTGTGAAAGGGTTGAGGACCGCTGTCTTAAATGATGAGTTAGTTAGTTTTTTGTGCCAACTGGCCAATAAACACATGTGGGGTTAATTGAAGGGCAGAGGGATAAATGGCTCAGTGAGCCTTGCCTTCTGGGTTCTCGGGTCTCTTGCTTGTGAGGGTCAGACCAGGTTGCAGCTGCCTTAGCAGTTCCCTGCTTCAGTGGCTTACTTCCTGAAAGACATCCCCAAGGAGAAGCCATATGGACCTACATTAATGCAGCCCTGGGTGGAGACCCTTGCCAGGGCTGAGATGTTTATACATTCACTGACTCGGTTTTCTTCCTGCAGTCTGCATCATTGTGTCTGTTTTGTGATATAGAGGAGGACTCTGTGGACTGGTGTTGGACATATGGGTTCGTGGGTTAAAGTTGGACTTGTGGGCTTGGGCAGCACTGGGTTGGGATGTTCCCTTGATACGCACTTAACCTTTATATAAAACTCTCTTTTATACATGAGTTTCTGTGGATTTGTTTCTCTAAAGTACCCAGACTAACATGATTAATAGTCAAAAAATCAGAAGATTGTGCATTACATAC
>NW_022111321.1:6935477-6937197 GCF_000313985.2 Echinops telfairi | reverse complement strand
GTCTGTGTTGTTTAATCACATCCACCTACCTAACAATTTAAAACTTGACTATAATCCAAGACTGTCTATCATTTCTCTGTGATAGTGTTGCCTCATCTATTAATCCTTTAAGAAGGAGGCAAAGCTCTCAGTGACCAGATACTGCTGAGTCAGTGAAACACAATTCCTCTGTTCTCCATCCCTTTCCTGATTGCAGCCGAATGAACACTGACCACTTTCCAGATACACATGCTCTTTTCAATACTTAGGAAATAATCTTTTCTTCTACACTCATAGAATTTACAGACTTTGACTCTTCAGAATACAAATACACTAAGAAGGTTTTACAAACAGACTCTGCCATCATGTATCCATATCCAGCTTTCCCAGCTCTGGTGTAAAAACCACCATTCACCAGAAACCAGCCAGCTGCCTTCAGATCAGTTCCCACTCATGGAAACCTCATGCTCTGGCCTAGGACCGTGCTCCAAAGGATTTTCTTTCACAGGCTAAGTTTCCACACTTAGATATGGTCAGGCGTTTCTTCTTTTGTACCACTGGATAGATTCAAAACATGCAACCTTTTGGATAGCGAACTGGAACACTATTGGCATCATTCACCAGAAGACACAATCCTTGGTCAATAGCTGCCATTCGACAGGGCAATTTTTGATAGCATGTCTTCTGTTCCTGTGTCACTGAGTGAAGAAGGGCGTTTAAAGGAGACCTGGCTGTCTGAAGGGGACTCTGCATTACTGTTGGGAAGGTAGGGTTTGGACAGCTAACTTTCGGAGTCGCAGTTCAGTTTCACCAGTTGCTCCTTGGAAGAAAAATGAGGCTGTCTATTCTTGTGAAGCTTGACCACCTTGGATGCCAGCTGCAGGGTTGCTAGTAAGAAAAGCCTCACTGGCAGTGCAGGGGCTTTTTAGTAATGATCTGTGTCATCCACATGAATAGGCGTATTTACTCAGAAACTCTTATTTAAACGTGATGTGAAATCATTTTAGAGGCAAGGGGAGTGTAATTTGGTGAAAGCACACTGAGTCAGCTCTAAGGGTATTTATTGATAGCTGCTCGGAAGTCACTTGTGAATAATCAGCCTCTTTAAAGACGGAGGTGTGGCCTGCCTCAGGGCCTTCTGAGTCTGGACATGGAGGTGCTGTTTCCAGACCTTACTATTTCTTGTTACTATTTTGTTTTGAGAGTTGTTTTGGTTTTTCCATGTTGTTGGGATCCGACTGTTTGTCATTTCAGGGTCGCATTGTTAAAGAGAGTATCCAAAAAGACAAAGTATCTTTCCTACCAGCTCTAGTGGGTTGCATACACAGACACTGCACCAAGTTTAATGTAAATGTTGCATTGCTAACCCGGGGTCAGCCATTCAAATCCCTCAGCAGCTTTGTGGGAAAAAGATGAAGCTGTCTGCTGCTATGAAGATTGGCAAAGCCGCGTCACCCTTATATGTTGCAGTGAGTTAATATCAACTCAATGACAGTGGATTCAGTATACATAAATAACTGATGATGATGTCTTTTTTTAAAGTTTAGTTGGTTTTTCTTTCTTTTTTTTAATGAGTTGGGAGAAGATTTCCATCCAACAGTTCAGATAGATTTTATTGCATGTCAAAATCTGCAATCCCAACAATGAGACAACTCTTTTTATTTTTTTAATTGATCCTTTTACTGGGAGCTCTTACAGATGTCATAACATTCCACAATTCAAATAGTTCAAGCATAATTAT
>NW_022111321.1:6932393-6933947 GCF_000313985.2 Echinops telfairi | reverse complement strand
TCTGCATACCCTTATGATGTTTTCTGATCAAGTCTGATGAAGTGTCAAGCCCTGCCCTCCGAGGTTGGTCTATTTTCGGGATTCCATGGGGACTCTGTTGCTTTGCTCCCCTTGCCGCTCTGTTGGGCTCCCTTCGTGTTTTGCCCAGTGTGCTGCTGGTGGTGGTTGCAGATGGGCACAATTTCCACCCTGTGTCCCCGGTGCTGTTCTCCGTAGTGTTGCGGGTCAGTGAAAGGACGCCCTGTCTGGTGGAAGGCCTGACTTATTGTCCTCTCTGTGCCTCGGCTGTTCTGAGCAGGAATGTCGCACTTGGGTCTTGGTGGGCCAGGATGCATTCTACTCTTCCTTTGCCTCCTAGTTTGCTACACAGTGGTCTGGCCAGACCCTCCAGGCTCCCGGGGCTGTATCTTCAGTGCTGTCATCTGTAATGCAGTCTTCTGGGGAGGGGGGTAGACATAGCTTTGATGGGGATTGGTCTCACAGACCTCTGTTCTTCCATAGCTTCATGCCAGCATGTTGCCCTAAAGCTTGGCGGACCAGGTGGAGCTATGGTCCTTTTCTCCTGTTCCTGTGGAGACATAAACAATACCCTGCCCATGGGTGGATTAGTGCCCTGTTCCCTCCACCATCCACATCCTTTTTTTTTTCCTTTCTCCCTCCTGTTTGTGCTGCCATACGCATCTCTGGGTTTTGTCTGATCCCTGCCAGAGGGCCTGGGCCTTGCCCCAGCAATTTATGCATTTAGTGACTTTTTCCCTATGTACCTTGTGCTTTTTAAGCTTACCTCAGTGGACTCATGTAGTACTTGTGTTTTTGTGCTTGGCTTACTTCACTTAGCATAATTTCCTCCAACTCTTCCCCTGTGACAATGTGCTTCATGCATTCTTCACTGTTTTTTAGGGATGTGCAGTACTCCGTTGTATGTATGTACCAGAGTTTTTTAATCCATTTGTCCATGGGTGGAATGTTAGGTTATTTCTAACTCTTTGCAATTGTGAACTGCGCATCAATGGACATTAGAGTGCATATGTCTGACCTTGGTCGGTTTCTTACCTCTTCTGGGTACATGCGTGTTTTTTGAATGGGGACCTGGGGGTCATAGTCTCCCAGGTTCTACCTGTTCAGTGAGCCTTGTCACTTTTCTAATTTTAAGTTTTCTTAAACATTTCTTCCACTCTATCCAGGATCTTCTATTGTTATCTACCTCATAGTACTTTTTACAAAGTTATCAAGTCAGAAAACTTAATGAGGCTTGTGGTTTTTTTTTTTCCAGTAGCACTTAGCCATTACAAGACATTTTATTAACAAACTCTCTAGTTATCACGAACGTGTACAGCTATGTTCAGGATCATCAAGGAGAGCCATTTCCTCTGACAAAACACTACAACCAACCAATCATGGGACTTGTTTAGAAAGTGACGGCATCTGCAATGACAAATTTGACAGACAACTCAATCAGCAAAATGGAATGACAGTGAGGAAACCGACTTCCCAGCGACTGTGTAAGCTGAGTGTGTGCCACACTTTCAGGAGACACCATCCCGCCTTAGTTGG
>NW_022111321.1:6929550-6931377 GCF_000313985.2 Echinops telfairi | reverse complement strand
AAAACACATCTGCTGGGGATATAAATTATTGAAACCACTTTGCAAAATGGTCCAGTACTCCCTCAAAATTTTAAATATGTTTTGGAGTTAGTTGCCATCTAGTCTGCTATGATTGATAGCAATCTTATATATAACGCCATGAAGTATTGTCTGGTCCTCAACAATCTTTATGATCCATGACATGTGTGAATCCATTGTAATCTTTCTCCCTCACTGCCATTGAATCGACACTGACTCACAGCAATCCCTTGTGGGTTTTCCAGGACTATCACTGTTTATGGGAGTAAAAAGCCCCATCTTTTTCATGCGGAGCTGCTGGTGATTTTCAACCACTTGACCATGCGGATCACAGCCCAGCATGTCACCACTACCTCTTTCTTTAGTGCCTTCTTATCAAGGTGCCTCATCTCCCAACCCTACCTTGAATGATATTTTGTTGTGACTCATACATTTTCATTGGCTGATTTTCAAAAGTAGATCACCACGCCTTTCCTCCTAGTTTGTCTGAGCCTAGACATTTCATTGAAACCTTTCTACCATCAGTGACTTGCCTTGCACTTCAACAACCAGTAGCATTGCTTCCAGGATATAAACATATTGTTTCAAAGAGGATGCATATTGCCCATTCACCATTGCCAAATTACAGAAACCAAGTGGATTCAACCAATTCTAAGTTTTATTTTTAAATGCATGGGAAAGGAGAACGGGGGCAAGCCTTCCTCCAAATGTATACTTCCTGTTGCTGTTTCTCTGTGGATATATATACACAGGCTGAGTGAAACGATTTTTTCAGACAGACACAAATCTTGGAATGATAGGCACAAAGTGGATACACAGAGTTTTGGTTTAATGAAATGTAATGTTACAGAGCTTCCATTACTAGAGACTAAATCTTCAGGAGCCAGGGCAGGTATGCAGGGCAGGTCTGTCTCTTAATGAGCAGGGAAAGAAAGATTCCTAACACAGAGATGAGAATTGAGTCTTTGACCTAAGCAGAGTCCTTGAGAATTTGTGACCGGATGCTTTCACAAGATACACTGTGAGACAAGTTAGACAAGTTAAACTTAGGGTCATAGTTATGAAATATTTCTAATGAAGTTATGTCTTGACAAACCATATGGTTGTCTTAACTAATATTTTTCTAAGTGATGTTATATTTCCATCAGAAAATAATAGGAGTAAGCTCTTCAAGTCCCCTTATCAGTATAACAAATTGACAAACAGGGGCGACAGGTTATGACACAATCTAGCAAATCCACTCCCAGGTATATTAATGAACATTAATAAAAATATGTGTTCACATAAAAACCTATATAGGAACACCTGTAGAAGCATTATTAGTAATAGGTAATAAGAAATAACCCAAAGAACTATCAATTGATTAATGTAAAAACAAACCTCTGGTATGTCCATACAATGGAATATTATTTGACAATAAAAATGAATGATGGAGATAGTACTACAACAGATTTCAAAATATATGATGATGAAAACATTATGCCAAATAAAAGAAGGGCATCATAAAGGACCTCATTTTATGTGCTAAATTTATTGATATGGCCACAAGATAACAGTCTGGTGTGACAACCTGTTGCTGGGTCTGATGCAATGACGCTGGCATTCCTTAAGTCTGTCTGAGGAAGCAGCTCAAGGACCTGCCAAGAGAAGAACATGTAAATCCCCAGTCGAGAGAGGGAAAGGGATCTCTTTGTGACGAGGTGACATTTCTCTATCAAAGTTGTCATGTTCTTTGGTCAGAGAGCTCTGACAGGCAAGAGCAGCTTGAGGGATTGATAACTATAGAATTTGTTTCATGTGTGGCTTGTC
>NW_022111321.1:6923707-6928548 GCF_000313985.2 Echinops telfairi | reverse complement strand
TGAATTTACTTCAGGGCTAAGAAAAGTTGTATATTTCCTGTTTTCAGAAGTATATTCCAATTGATTATTCATCATCCTGTGAATCTATTTTTCAAACTACTGATGTTAAAAATATAGTTGAATTCCAATTTATTCACCATAATTTATCCCAAGATAATGATTAAGACTTGATTGATCACCGAAAGGTTGGTTGTTCAAGTCCCCCAGCTGCTCTGTGGAAGAAAGAGGTGATACTCTGCTGCATTTACATCCTTTACAGGCTCGACTGCGGTATGGAAAAGTTCTACTCGAACCTACAGGGCTGCTACTGACGGGAACCCACTTAATGACAAAGGTTTAATGCTTATCATAAGGAACATTGGTGGCTTAGTTGTGAACCATTTGACTACTGACCAAAGGACAATGGCTCAAAGCCATTAAATGCTCTGTGAGAGAAAGCTGTGTCAGTATGCGTCCATAAAGACCTACAGCCTTGAAAATCTTATAGGCCAATTCTACTGTGTTCTGTTGGTTTGCTATGAGTTGTAATCAGCTCAGTGGAAGTGGATAATTTTCATGCGCATTCCTTAAGCACTGTAGTTGTGCATATCACAGGATGACTTTGAGCCTCATTTTAAAAAATCGTAAAAATTGTATAGCATAACCACGTAACAAAGAGTAGATTGCATATTTAGACCCCCAAATTCCTCATCAAAAATAGGTGAAAAAAATTCATTAAAATAATACTTGAACTGACTCGTTGGGTTTCTCTTTACCAGAGAACGTTATCAAGTACTTTAGTAACCAAGGGTGCATTTATGTCCAATTCAACATTTTTAAAGTTCAGTATGTGTTCATTATTACTGTATTTCTGAGTTAAAATGTGACTAAAATATAATCTTTTTTTCCATTCACATTTTAAGACTAGAGAAAGAAGCATCATCACAAATATTTATGAGATAATTAATCTCCTGACATGTGGAGTCACAGTCGTTCTTCCATAAGCACTAGTATCTCAATTAATGTATACAACATTTGTCTAGCTTCACTATACAAGCAAAGGGGCTAAGTCTCCAACTTCCAGGAAGCCATAAGACTGTGAGGAATGAGACACATGAACCCACTGGTATCAGCCGCTATGCAGGGCTACTTTCATCTGTGCTTAAAGCAGCCACTTATCACGCTGGCAAAATAAAAACCAATCCTTTCATAGAAAGCAAGAAGTTAGCAATAACAACAAATTGTAAAAGGGCCAACACTTCACTTTCCCTGAGTTACCCAGGCTTATTGCTATGTCACTGGACAGGCACACAGTGGTTTAGCTGAAGCACTGGGTCCACAGCATGACTGCATTTGGCTACCACCATACTGCTTAGAGGAGCCTGCACAGGTCCCGATGCTTATGCTTCACTGCCGTGCCTTCCTTAAGGTGTCTGACCTTTTCAAATAATCTCTCAAATTCAGGCGGATGCCATTATTTCTACTGGTCATACAATATTCTACCATCATAGAAAATATTCCCAGTAATGTTTTTCCAACGAGGACTTGGAAAAAGGGATATGATTGCTGATGTCAGATGGAAGCTGACTGGAAATAGGGAACACAAGTACCAAAAGACAGGTTAGAACAGAACAAGAGAATACTGCATAGTTTAAAACCAGGAAAAGTGTGAGTCAAGGTTGTATCCTCTCACCACACTTATTCATTCTGTGTGCTGAGCAAAAAATATATATATAGAGAGAAGCTGGATAATATGAAGAAGAATGTGGCATCAGGGTTTAAGGAAGTCTTATCAATAACCTGCAATATACAGATGACACAACCTTGCTTGCGGAAAGTGAAGAGGACTTGAAATACTTGCTGATGGAGTCAAGGATTGTAGCCTTCATTATGCACAATAACTCAATGTAAACAAGATAAAATCCTCACAACGAGAACAAAAGGGAACTTCATGATGAATAGAGAAAAGATTGAAGTTGTCAAGGATTTTGCCTTGTTTGTATCCATAAATGATGCTCCTGGAAGCTGCAAAGCAATCAAATGAGGTGTTGCATTGGGTAACTCCATCTAGAGTGTTGAAAAGCACGGATTTTACTCTGAGGACTAAGTAAGAGATGCCTGACAGAATCAATTCAAGGTATTTTAATCACCTCATATGAATGAGACAATTGGATAAGGAATACTGAAGAAAACTTGATGCATTTGAATTGAATATGGTGTGGATGAAGAATATTGAACGCACCATGGACTGTCCCCAAACAAACAAATCTCTCTTGGCATAAGGATAGGCAGACTGCTCTTGAGAGGCAAGGATGGAGAGATTTCAGCTCATGTGCTTTGGACCTGTGATGAACGGGGACCAGGCCTGGAGAAGGTCATCATGCTTGCTTATGTGGAGGGGCGGTGAAAAGAGAAGGCGCTCAACAAGCTGGACTGGCCCAGCAGCTGCGACAATGGGCTGAACCAGAACAATAGTTGTTCCGGGTTGGGCATTGTTTCTTTCTGTTGTGCACAGACTCTCTATGAGTCATAAATGATTTGATGGCACTTAACATTTTTTCTACAAATATGACAAGACCATTTAAATTCATTAATATGGTAAATGATACTCCTGGACCTTTTTTTTCAATGCATTCAAAACCCCTTTCCACGTGAAGACAATTCTAAACTGTCCACGTTGCCTCGGTGAAAAAAGAGGTGTCAGTCTGATAAAGAGTTTGTAATCTATCAAAGAGCCAGGCCTGCACTATCTATCAAGTCAAACTTGACTGCCTTGCTTGCTTGGAGATGAGGATTTCAGGACTCTTTAAAACACGAGGCCATGCAATCAACTGTCTTTCAAATGGTCTTTTGCCTTGCAGTTTTCTCATTTCTAAGTGGAATTGCTTGGCACCTTGAGGGGGTGAAGAACAAGCATTCAAATAAACATTAAAACGATAAATTACTTTTAAAAGGAGGGACTTTGATGGCACAGGAAGGAAATGAAAAGACCAGTGTTAATTACCAATTCATATGACTTCAGACATGTGCTCTGCATGAACCATAAGTTCTTCAGATCCACAATTACAAAACAGTAGTTTATCTGTGGTTGTGAAGATAAAGCATCAAATCCTTTGTCAATATTGTCAGCATCCTCATCAGAAAGCTGTTTGCATGATAATGTCCCCAAAACATGCAGAAAAAGAGACCAAATATCAGTGAGAAGTAACATTCTTACACTAACTAAACTCACTAAAATTCTATTGCCCATGCTTTACCATTCAGTGTTTCAATCAAATGCCAAAAGCAGGTCTCACACTTGTGGACATTGAATTGATTCCAATTCATGGCAACCCTAGATGTTCCAGACTACACCTGCTTGGAGGGTTTTCTTGTTGTACCCTTTAGAAATAATCACCAGATTTTTATTGCATGGTTACTGCTTGTTGGCCTCAAACTACTGATGGGAATAAGACACATTAAAATGTGACATTGGACGGCCAATAGGAAGATACACAATCCTGAGAAGAAAGCAAGAGGACTGATGTTTCCTGGGTGGGTGAGGAGAGGGAAGAGGGGCAGGTGGAGGAAAGGGAGGGAGGAGCCAACAAACCCAGGAACAAGGGAACAACAAAAGATCTAAAATCAGTGGCGAGGAGGATTTAGAATGCCTGGTCGAGTTTGATTAAGTGCAATGTAGCTAAGAAGAATTACTGAGAGCTGAATGAAGGTTGAATATGATAGTAGGACAGGAGGAAAGTAAAAGGAAACAGAGGAAAGAACTAGAAGGCAAAAAAACATTTATAGAGGCATAAATATAAGCATGCATATATAAGATATAATGATAGGGATACAGGTCTATGTACATATATTTATAGGTTAAATATCAAGGTAGCAAATGACATTGGACCTCTACTCAAATCATCCCTCAACGCAAGAACACTTTGTTCTAATAACCTGGCATTCTGTTATGCTCACAGTCCCAAAACAATCGCTAAAGTCAAAATGGGTACATAAGCAAATGTGGCAAAGAATGCTGTTGGTGCCTGGCTATTAGAAGAGATAGCGTCTGGGGTCTTAAAGGCTTGAAGTTAAACAAGCAACCATCTAGCAGGGAAGAATCCAAGCCCACATGGAAGAAGCACACCAGCTTGTGTGATCACGAGGTGTCCACAGGTTCAGGTACCAGGCATCAGAAGACCCAAAACAAGCAATCATATTTATGTGAATGAGCAGGTTCAGAGTAGAGACCCAAAGCCCATCTGTAGACAATTGGACATCCCTCATAGAAGGGTCACAAAGAAGGAATGAGCCAGCCAGGGTGCAATATAGCACCAACAAAACATACAACATTCCTCTAGTTCTTTAATGCTTCCTCCCTCGACTATGATGACCCTAGTTCTACCTTATGAATCTGTTTAGACTAGAGCATGTCTAGTCTAAGATAAGGCTCTTAATACATGGAATATAGGACAGATAACCCTCTCAGGAGTAGTGATACCATGTGGGTAGGGAGAGGTTGGGGCGGGGAAGGGTGAGACAGGGGGAACCGATTGCAATGATCGAACAACAGAAATGTGGGTGAAGGGAGACAGCAGATGGAGTAAGCTCTGAAAATAATAATTTATAATTTATCAAGGGTTTACAAGAGTAGGAGAAAATAGGAGCTGATAAAAAGGGCTCACGTAGAAAGAAAGTGTTTTAAAAATGATAATGGCAACATATAACAATGCGCTTTATACAATTGATGTATGGATTGTTTTAAGAGCTGTAAAAGTCCCCAATAAAATGATTTATAAAAAATGAGTTAGAAAAATAAAGAAATTAATAAATTCACTGGGATCATTCGATTATCAACAAATGGATAATAATCCATGAGTACC
>NW_022111321.1:6913006-6923534 GCF_000313985.2 Echinops telfairi | reverse complement strand
CAAAGCAATGATTTAGGAGATTAAAAAACAGTGATACATGTTGGAAATACCTTTAGAATAACAATTAAATTATTCCTATTTAAGAGAAATTGTAGATTATCTGGAATTCTTATTGAAGAATGATTTCTCTTCTGATGGTATACAGCTAATGAGATATTACTGTATGTACGTGTAGCTTTGTATGCTTGTATGCACACATCATACCTACATCTACATTTTACTTAGACACAGTCAAGAATCTATGTACTTTTCTTAGGCATTTTTGAGCAGTGGAGTTGAGTCTAACTTTGTATGTGTAGAGGGAAGGAAGGGGATTGGGGGGTTGGGTGTTTATGTGAAATAAAAGATTATACAGGATCAAAATATTTCTCATATCATTAACTTTAGTGTAGTCTTCATGAAAGTAAATATAAATCAAACTATCTTGCTCTACCCAGCCCAGACGCGTTTTTTATTTTTTAACCATAAATCATTGACCCATTTTTTTTGAGGTCATGACAACTAGGAGTCACTGCAAAGTATGAAGAAGCCAAAGGTAAAGCAATACTTAAGAGCAGGTGAAGATTTTATTAGATACTAAAACTGGCTCCTATTACCAATGACAATGGACAGTGGAAATGTCTGTTAGATTAACTCACTGAAGGCTTTAAATGATTTGGGTTTTAAGTCACGCCTTATTAGAATAGAAATACCCAGGGGACAGGAGCATTGCTTCAGCTGCCATCCATGTCCTCATTAGCGGTGCTTAATTGACAGCTAGCACAGGGGCCTGAGGGGGACAGGGGCTGGCAGACAAAGCACCATAAATGAACATCTTAAAATTCATAAAGTTGGCCTGCTACTGGCCTCCACTCAATATATTCTACTAACAATTATATGCTTTCTACTCTGTATTTCATTTGACTGGTTAAAAATCTCAATTTGTTGGTCATTGGCCTTCAAGTTTCTGTTAGAACAACCAGGGTATATTTGAAGGTATCCATTTAAAGACAAATTGGAAGCACCTGGCTTTTCTGCTAATATTTTATACTGTACTTGGAAATACAAATCTGTCTTGGAAGAGGTACAGCCACAATGCTCCTTGGAAGTGAGAACAGCAAGTCTCCATCCCTAGTACTTTGGATTTGTTCTCAGGAGAGACCAGTTCCTGGAACAGGCTCTTATGCTGATGAAAGTTGATCAGTGGAAAAGAAGACTCTCAATGATATGGCTGACACAGTGGCTGCAGCAGTGGATGAGGTGTAATCAATTCATATGGTTCTTTTAACCATAATACATCTTGTGAGATGTATTATAATTCTAGACTCTATGTCTGTGACCAGAATACCATCTGGGGGAGGCAGGGGTTCCCTAGTCTATTAGTGGACAGGATTAGGGATGAAGACCTAACTTTAGTAGAGAGTTGCAGTGAGTTGGCATCTACTCAATGACAATAAGTTTGGTTTTGATTTTAGTAGGGGCTGTGAACCAAGTCACACCCTAATCCTTGGGGGAACCTTTAGACTCGTCCTTAGTAAGAAGGTACGATCTGAGTCCTTTGCGGATCTTGTTTCCTTGGGGGCATCTTTAAGACTACAATACTAGATGGTGTGATTTCAGACACCATCCCTTATTTTCCTTGGATTAGAAAGCTGGTACCGTGCTGGTACCACCATACAGTTCTTACACACAGCATATAACCTGGAGAGAAAGCAAGCCAGACTTCAATTTCCTGACTGACCTTTGGTAGAAACAAGTAGATCTGCTTTTACTTTTGAATATTTTTGGTTTCTGGGTCTGTACACTGCATTTGACTCACCTCTGCCTGACTTTTGGATTTGAGAATGGACAGCAATTGCCACCACATTAGACCTTTCCTTAAAAAATACGTGGGTTTGTATGGAATGTTGTAGCAGGAGCACACTCAAGGGAGGAGTGGGGGGAACATGGAGCAGAAGTCATCTTGGAAAAGTTGGACATTGGAACATCTTTAATCTCCAACTCCTTTGGACTAGGTAGTCATCAATTCTTTTACAAGAAATCATTACCATAATGGGTTCAAATATAACAATTGTGAAGAAAGCTCAGAACCAGTTGTGTTCGATTCTGTTGTATTTACAGTCATGATGAGTGAGAGCTGACTGGATCCACTGAACAACAGCAGTAGCAGCCCCAATATGCTGAGTTTGTAGAGGAATTTGTAGCTGAAAGAAACCTTAAAAAATAAACTGGAACTGAGAGGAATTACTGAAACCAAAATGAAGGCTGGACATGGTAGGGGGACAAGAGGAAAGATAAGGAAAGAGAGGAAAGAAGTAGAGGCCTAAATACAGGCATGAACATATGTAAACATATTTATGATTATGGGGGAACTAGATCTATGTGCATATATTTATAGGTTTAGTAGTAGGGTAGCAGATAGACATTGGGCCTCCACTCATGCACTCCCTCAATACAAGAACACTTTGCTCAGCTAAAAGGTCATCCCATGATACCCACCTTCCCAACACAATCGCTGAAGACAAACGTGTGCATAAGCAAATGTGGTGAAGAAAGCTGATGGTGCCCGACTATCAAAAGATTAGCATCTGGGGTCTTAAAGGTTTGAAGGTAAAACAAAGCGGCTATCTAGCTCGGAAGCATCAAAGCCCACAGGGATGAAGCACACCAGCCTGTGTTATTATGAGGTGTTGAAGGAATCAGGTAGCAGACACCAAAGAACAAAAACCATCATTGTGTGCTCCCTTCCCCATATAAATGCTGAAGACAAATATGTGTGCATAAGTAAGTGTGGTGAAGAAGGCTGATGGTGACCGGCTACTGAGAGATATAGCATCTGGGCTCTTAAAGGCTTGATGGTAAACAAGCGGCCATCTAGCCCAGAAGCAACAAAGCCCACATGGAAGAAGCACACCAGCATGTGTAATCAAGAAGGGTCAAAGGGACCAGGTATCAAGCACCAAAGGAAAAAAAATCATATCATCGTGAATGAGGGGAGTGCACGATGGGGACCCAATGCCCATCCGTAGACAGCTGAACATCCCTTGCAGGGGTAGTGGGGAGGAGATGAATCACTCAGGGTGCAGTGTAGCATTGATGAAACTCACAACTTTCCTCTAGTTCCTAAATGCTTCCTCCCCCCAACTATCATGATCCCACTTCTACCTTACAAACCTGGTTAGACCAGTGGATGCACAGCAGTGCAGATAGGAATTGGAAACACAGATGAAACCCTGTGGTAAGAGTGGCAATACCAGGAGGGAGGAGGGAAGGGGGAGTAGAAAAGGGGAACCAATTACAAGTATCTACATATAACCTCCTGCGTGGGGGGTGGACAACAGAAAAGTAGGTGAAGGGAGATGCCGGGCAGTGTAAGAGATGATAAAATAATAATTTATAAATTATCAAGGGTTCGTGAGGGAGGGGGTAGTGGGGAGGGAGGGAGAGGGGAAGAAAAATGAGGAGCTGATTCCAGGAGCCCAAGCGGAAAGCGAGTGATTTGAGAATGATGAGGGCAACAAATGTTTTACAAAATTGATGTATGTGTGGATTGTGATAAGAGTTGTATGAGCCCCAATAAAATGATTTTTTAAAAAGAAATAAATGTATAAGATGTAAAAAAAGTAAACTGTATATATTTTATATTTTTGAAGTAATATAAAAAATAAAATAAGTTATAAGACATTATAAAAAGATTTTTAAGGTCTCTTGACTCTCCCTTTTCTCCATCTTAGGCCTGCTCTCAGAATGGATTTAGCTAAAATTTTTTTATTGCTTAACTGTCTCTTGTGGTATTTACTCCTCATTTGAGATCAGGACTGCTCTTAGATGCACCCAGACTGAGTTCTAGCAAAGTGCCCTGGCCCTCAGATTGTTCTTGCTTATCCATGCACAAATTTCTTTCTTGGACTTTTCTAGGATGGGGTGCCAAAATGTTACCCACATGGTGATTTATGCCAGAAATGAGACACGTTTAGGCCTCTAGATTTACAATGGTTCACAGCTAACACTTGGCCTAACACCACATGTGTGGTCCTGGGCAGCGGATCTCCCCATGTTTGTTCTGGGCACCCTGTGGTGTCAGGTCTGTAGCACCCAGCAGTGGAGGATGTAAAAGCAGTTGTCATCGCAAGCATACTTTGCTGTACTCTGTGGACATCTTGCCACTGGCCACCAGAGTGATCACTTGTCCTTAACCACTGGCTCCCTACCATTCTTCACACGGCTCTCCCTGACTAGCTGTATTTTCTCCTCGAACAGTTTTCAAGCCCGTTGCTCCACAGTGTCAGCGGGGCTGCTCGTCAATCTCCTCAATCATCTCCAATGAATGTGGCAATGTTCTGCTCTTCAGGGTCAATCTGGCCATGTCAGATTACAAACACAGGCCTTTCATAAATGCTCTACCTTTATCTTCCTCCACACACTGGATTCTAAGCTACTTTGTTGTTGTTGCTGTTATTGGTGCTTGATTGAAGACCAAATTAAACTCGCTGCCATAAAGTCAATTCTGATTCATGGTAACCCTATAGGATAGGGTCCTATCCCTCTATAGGTAGAATTGCCCTGGGTTTCTAACATTATAACTCTTTATGGACATAGAAAGTCTCATTTTTCTCCCAAAGAGCAACTGGAGGTTTTGAACTACTGACCTACAAGTTTTCAGTTCAGTGCATAGCCACTATGCCACTCGTGCTCCTGGGTAGAAGACAGAGGTATAAAAAAAACCCAAAAAAACCCCAACATTTTTAAAGATTACATTCCAAGAGTTCAGAAGTTTGGGCTTAAATAATTCCAGAGTAGTAATGTTTGGAACATATGTTGCTACACAGAAAAAACAAGCGCAGAACACTTGTTTTATTTGATAGACCATACGATCAGCATGTCTTAGACTCTTTTCTTGAGGCAAGCTGCCTAATGGATAGCATTTCTAGAAGCCGAGTGAGAGGGCTGGAGTGAGATGTCAGAGATTGGCCAGGAGACATTTACTGAACCGTCTGATTTGAATATACCTTTCCCCCTATAGCACTTAACTTTGCTCAAGAGCATACGAGTTTAAATTTTCCAAAGAGTAGATTGATTTCCTTCCAGGGAGAAGAGACAGTGCCTTCTTTCATAGAGCTGGTCAGATGGGATCAGAATGGGCCGAGGGCTTCTTAAAGAGTTCAAAATACTCTTCTGGTTGTCATTCCCTCCTTTCTTTCCACCCTCACACTGAGCTGTTGTCTACATTTCCGGTGACTCTCTCTCATTGTTCAGCAGAAGTCAGCACGTTGGTTGTTGGATGTTGCCTCTGTGCGCGGGGAGATTCCAGTTTTCTCCATTGGACAAGATCTGTCACCACTTCTTTCCAGAACTTTGATGCCATTGCCCATCTTGTATTATCTCTCCAAATTTTTCTTTAGATGTCCATGACATTAAATGGATATATGTGTGTTTCATATAATTTTTGGAAGGACCTACCAGTAAAAAATTGAAGGATCAAATAAAGGAATAGACCAATGTAGCTGCAGTATAAAGACTTCCTAACATAGACATGACTTCAGTGTTTATGTAGGTGGCGTTTAGGCCCTGTACTTGTATTCTATGCAAAGTAAATTGGCATAAAATCACAAAAAGTTGTGAACCTACAAGTATATGGTATGGTATACACAGAGCTTGTTCCCTATTTAACTTTCTTCAGTGAAGAGTTAATATATTCAATTCATTAAACTCCGATCTGTTTTTGTTCCATGACTTAAATGTTTTCATATTACAAACCAAATGCTGATATATACTCATTGCATAAGCAATTTAGCTCAACATACTGGTAGAAACAAAAGTAAATTTTGCACATTGGTCAAACTTAGTGAAATATTAAAGCTGTATCAGATAAAGTAATGAAAAACCATTGGCTAGAGGGCAAGATACATAGAAAGGAAAACTGGTAAATACATTGAGACAGGATGGGGCATGAATTTGATTCTATGTACATTGAAAAGGAAATACTTAAAGCTAATGCTATTAAGCAAATTAGTGGTATAATTAAATTAATTAAATGTATCTACTATCCATATGGAAGATGAAATAGAGTGAGGAAAGTGTTAAGAAATCAAACTCTGGGTTTGGCCTCTCCAGTCTAATTTATCTTACCTGTATTAATTAACCCTTTGCTTACATTGCAGGTTTACCCTTCATCTTAAAAATCACTGCAGACTTCTCGGTCGGCTTAACATTCACACAGTTCTGTGAAACTCGGCTTATCTCATGAAGCAGGGATGACACTTGAGTTTATATCTATTTATCCTTTGCTCAAACTAATGTCTCGTTCCCTTACAGTTTATACTCCAAAATATACACATGAATAGCTTCATTCACTTGACCTGGTTGGCAGGGGGTGGGGAATGCTTAAACCTTGTTAGAAATTGTCATTCTGAAAGTTGACATGGAGTAATGAGCACACAGAGCAAACAATTTTCAGAGCATGCACTCTGCTGGCACAATCTCTCTTAGACAAACAATGGGAGGCTCAAAATAGCCCCGGTGCCATGGTGGCCATTTTGGAATAAAACATTTTAGGTGACAAAAGGACATGTTTGCTGTCCTCACAAGGTCACGAGGAGATTCGACAAGTGTCTGTGCTGTGCTATTGCAAAGCGGAAAAGAATAACACGCCGATCATTTCTGGCGCATGAAAGTCCCATTTCTTTTTTCCAGAGGCTTTTGGTTTGCTATCTTTTAACTAATGATAAACTTTCCTCAGCAACTTAACATTTCCATATAATTATTTCTCCCTTTAAAAATGCCTCTTTAAAAAGATTACTCCTTTGCATGTCTCCATGTACAATAAATCTAAATACTATATGTGTATAAAAAATACCCTATGTAGCTGCAGTAACATAAAGGATGGTGCTTCAAAATCAATAGTGTGGGGCATAGAATTAATTAAATGGTGTCATGTGAATTTCAAAACCTCATTATAATTTATACTCTTGGCTATATGAAAACGATCTCTCTCTTATGAAAACTTAAACGATAAGAGGTGGAAGCAATGGTAGACTTTTACATCAGTGACAACACAGGCATAAATCAACATCACACTGAAAGGATTTACATGAACAGAATCTACTAAAAGGGTTCTTTATAGAGGTTGAGTGAAAACCCCATAATAAATGGGGAAGGCCCAAGGAAGGCCTGTCAAGTGGGAGCCACCACCTCCATTACCACCAGAGGCCCCATGGGACAAGAGGCTACAGGCGAACCTGGCAAGAGCAGGAGCTGCGGAAGAGAAGACGACTCAGAGGCCAACAGCCATCATCTTCACTGCAGCCAGACCTGGGGAAACATAAGAGAACAGGAGCATCAAATTTCGCTTCTCCGTCCTTTTCCATATTTTCAATGACTTTTAGCCCCGCCCCCCCCAAAAAAAAGTGGAGAGACATATGCAGTCCACGTAAAAATGCCATTCTTCATAGCCACTGCCATGGAGTCTGGTCAGACTCCTCGCGACCCTGAAGGGCAGGAGACAGCGGATCCCGTGGGTTTCTGAGACCGTGCACCTTGACAGGAGGAGAGAACCTCAGCGTTTCCAATCAGTTCTTCAGCGTTTCCCAATCAGTTCTTCAGCGTTTCCCAATCAGTTCTTCAGCTAAATCTTTCTAGGGACAGCTGAGAAGAGTATAACACGGGTTGGTACAGTACTTCTTTTATCACTCAAAATTTACTTTTGTAAGTTGTTGAAATGAAGAAAGTTCACTGACTCCAGTGAAGAATATATGCAATGTATCATCAGCCACCATATCAAAGCAGAGTATGAGTAGATTAGTATAAGTTAGTCATCAATACTACTGGTATAGAATAAAAAAAAGGGGGGGGGGCATTACTTAACACTAAACAGAGATGCTACATTCTCTCCTCTGTAGCTGGTTACAAGGCTTAACTATGAGGAGGCCTTCAAAAAATTCAGAGAAAATTTGAATTAAAAGGTTATGAAATTGTTCCATGAATGTTTTAAATTTATGGTTTGTTGCCAGCTACTAAATGAAGACTACGGCATCTCTGTTGAGTGATCAATAAGTAAATTTGCCTCCTTGTCACCTCTTCCCTCGCCCTCTGGGGTGGTTAGATTTTATGTCAACTTGAACTTATTTGAAAGTGTAGGGGTGGAGGCCAACCTGTCAATCAGCTCACAGCCTACTCAGGTGTGTGGCCTTTTCAGAAGAGAGAGAGGGAGACATTTTCTCTCTGGGCCCTTCACCCTCCCTGTGTATTGGGGTTCTGTGTCTGCCTCCAGCAGCAGCCCCACGTGAGCTGCTAAACCTGGAAGCCAACGTGTCAGCACCTGCCATGTTTCCACTGACGTGGGTGCACAAGACTCTGCACCCACCAGCCTGGGATCTTCCTGTTGTGCCCTTCACCTCTCTGCATCATCAGCCTACAGCTTTGAAGGTCTGAAGAGGGCTCTGCCTAGCATCAGACCCATGGACTTGATTTGGATTGGGCTGGCCTTCTTTCTTGTTATGAAATTACTTCTCGATATCAAGTTATTTTCTTATACATATGGGCATCACAGGTTTGTTTCTCTAGACAACCCAGCCAAATACATTCTTCCTTTATCTCTGGCAATATTTCAACTGTTAAAATTGCCTTATGTTTGTTTGTCTATTTCTGCAGATATGTCTCAAACTTTTATTACCCTAAATTCTGTTTTTTCTCCACTCTTTTATTCACTGGGCTATTGCATTTTCTGATTAAGCAGTATCGTTTAATATGGTGCTTTGTCTCCCACAGCACTCTCACCTTTTCCACTGGACTCGATGTTCCTTGCCATGGCCGTAGAGAACTCACAGACGATGCTCACAGTTAAAGGTTTATTGGAAAGTTAGCAGACTACAAATCAGGTGAAAAATCCTTAGGATATAGTTGTCCTCTGCTGTGCCCACCAGTAGCCCTCTCTCTCTGGTTTTCAGCCTCTTGACCTAGCCTTTGTGTTGCTTGTATAATGTTCAGAAGCCTTTTCAGAGCTACCAATAAATGTCCAGGAGGGCATTGCACCCTGCTATAGACCTCAACCTGAAGGCACTAGGCTCCAGCTCTGTGGTTCAGCAAACCCAGCTCCTCAAATTAAGTGCCTAGACAGCCCACTCCTGAAGCCAGCCTCCTGTCCCCAAACACCCAGCTTACTGTGCCCTTTGGGCTGCAAACTCCACTGTTCATCATGCTCTCTAAAACCCAGCTCAGTGCCATTGAGTCTATTTGGACTCAAAGTGACCCTATAGGCCAGACTAGAACGCTCGCTGTGGGGTTTTGAAACTAACTCTACACCAGAGTAACACAAAACAAAACAACAAAAACCGATCTTTCTCCCACAGAGCAGTGGATTGCTTTGAACTGCTGGTCTTATAGTAGCAGCAAAACCTTTAACTACACCCCCCGGGCTCCCTACCGTGGCTCCTGGTTGTGCCATTGCTGTTCCTCTGTCACACTCTCCTCTGGGTGTGAAAGCTGTCTTCTAGCTCAAGGAAAGCTTGGTTTTCTGGAGTTTGGGGGACAAAGGACAGACTCCCTCCTGACTCTTCCCTCTTGCTGGTAGTGATAGCTCCCCTCTTGCTTCCGAGATGGCTTACTTTATGCCCTTTATACCCAGGATGGCAATACCAACGAATCCTGTTAACAAGCACTCACACCCTAACCCTGTCAGTGTCTCCCCCCACCTTCTGACGCACACTCATCAAGGAAAGGCTGGTAGGTGGGAGTTACAGAGACTGGGCTTGAGGAGCCACACCGAACTATTCACTGCACTGTACATGGAAATGCAGGCTGCCCTCCAGTCAATTCACATATAATCCTCCTTGTCACTGTAAAACCATAACCCAATTTACCCTAGGTGATGAGGCTGCTAACTGAAATATTAGAGGTTCAAATCCACCCAAAGGTACCTCAGAAGAAAGAACGTATTTTCAAAACATAAACCACAGAAACCCCTCTGTTTTGCAATTCCACTCTGACACAAATGTTACTGCTAAGAATGAGAGTGAACTCATGAAAGCACGTTGGTGTCGGGTGATTGGTGGCGCTGGCAATGAAGCCACCAAATCTGGGTGTGAGTGCATGATTGTAGTGCAGCTGCTTTCTCATGGGACCAGCGTTCTAATTGAGTCGATTTAAAAACTCATCATGGATATGTTGACTTTCCTAGTCACCCAGGGTCCCATGATCAGGCTGCAGTGGTTATATAATTTCATGTCAACTTGAGGGTATCAGGAGTGAAGGAATGGAGTCTAGCCTGTCAATCAGGTCACAGCCTGATGATGCCACCTTGTGGGCATGGCCTTCCATGAGGATTCTGGGAACTTTTTCTCCCTTTATGCCTTGCATTCCTCTTGACCAGGCATGTGGCAGAGACCAGCAGACACAGCCCTGCGATGCTTCCACTGCCATTGTATCCGCAAGACTTTTCATGCACTGGCCTCTGATGTTCCTGCATTCTGCATCATTTCAAGTGTTGCATGAGTCTGAGGAGGTATTTATGGACTAGTATCAGATATAGGGTCTAATATAAGATTTGATCTGT